>NC_143131.1:119557119-119862675 GCF_059928025.1 Delphinapterus leucas
AAAAAGTAGAAATCAGCTTCTAGACTACGGCAGAGAGTGGGAAGACAGCGAGCAGAAAATGGAAAAAGAAATAAATACTGAAGCAATGGATCAAGCCATATTAGTGTATTACATGAGGAGCTTGTTAAAAACATACCCTTCTACAGTCCTTGGAATCTCTGGAGGTGGAGCCCAGGAATTTATACCTTTAACAAACTCCTCATGTAATCCTTATGCACACTGAAGTCTGGGAATTACTGGTAGAAATAGATATTTAAGGATAAGGACTAACTGCACTAAGTTGACAGAAATCTAGGCAATACTCATCCCATAGTAGATGGCCTGAGTCTCAGCCAATGCCATATAAAAGAACATTTTGTCAGAAATAAAATCTGGAATCTGTAGGTAATGGGAGATAGGACCTTGGGTTTAAAAGATACAGTTTCAGTCTGTGTATGTCTAGAATAGTAACAGAGGCACAAACTAAAGTCTGAATAGCTAGAAAGAGGCTCTAAAACTGGGATTATTTTAAGATAATCAGGAGTTAACAAATGACAGAAGGGTTGACTGTAAAAGCTTTCTGCAGCAGCAAATTCTACCCAAGATAGGCTAGGGGAATTCCCTAAAGGAAATTCAGTATAGTATCCCTGGGAAATTATCAGTATATAATCAGTGGGTATTGTGTGCCTAAAGTAGCTATTCAGCAGAAATTGAGACAAAGATGGTGTTAGGAATGTGTATATAATGGGATTACAAAATGAACTACCAAGCTGGTAAAATTTAAGCCCCTCTTTAAGCCCTCTGAAATGAAGGCTATGCTTTCATGAAAATATCAGACTAAAACAAAAACAAACTCAAAAGCATTCTCCAGCCTCTGGGCCCCCAAAAGAGCACTAATAGTGCTCCTATAAAAATACAAGCTGCAACAGGACAAGATGCTTTCGTTAAAGGGCAAGCTATAGCTTCCTGTCTTCGTTTTACTATCAGTCCTCCAAGTGAATTTCCTGACAGGTAGAGGGCAGCATACCAGGCAGTGGGTATTTGAAAACAACAGAGGTTGCCTCTCTCTAACGTGACTGCGTCACTACCAGACGTAACAATGACACATCGAAAATAGAAGAGCTCCATGTGCCATCTGGTGGTGAAAAAGGAGAAGAGCACACTGCAGATAAAATATATCAAATTCCTCTAGTTTAGAAGGAATTAAAGTTTAATTTTCTTTATCTGATTACACCCTCCCTTAAATCTCCACCAGTAAGTCTTCCGTGGAATCTATACCAGCAGGCTTCATGCAAAAGTTTTAAAGTTTTACACCAGTTTAGCTCTCTAGCCCCAAATACTGGTTGTAAGCAAGGAGGAAGTCCTAATGCCTGGCCCCAGTGCATGGGATAAGATGCATGAAACTCAGACCAAAACAAGTAAACCAACACAAGAACTTAGAAAGCTGTCAAAACAAGAGTGAGATGTAGACAGATAACACCGAAGACAGCTTATTCAAGGAAAAAAGGAAAATACAGTAAGAGAACCATAAGTTTAGAACTGAAAGGTATCTTTAGGTTTATCTATCTCATTTTACAGATGAGGAGAGAGTCAAGGTATGAAGGATAACCTTTGGTTCAGTCTCATTAGTGGTCAGATTAAAATAAGGTAACACTTTTGCCCTATCAGAAATTATAATAGTTTCTTATTCCTGGTGGAAGTGTAAAGTGGTACAATCCTACACCTAGTAATTTGGGCCCAGAAATTTTACTTTTAAGAATTTACCGTGCAGAAATGCAAGTATGCAGGGATAAATATAAAATATTTCTGGCAGCACTGTTTGTTGTTATATAAAAAAATCAGTAATTTAAATTCTCAATAAGGGATCGTCTTGTACTATTTATCTGACAGAATTCAACTATCCATTAAAATAATGAGGCAGAATATGAAAAAGAATATATATATGTATAATTGAATCACTGTGCTGTACACCAGAAACTAACACAGCATTGTAAATCAACTATACTTCAATTTAAAAAAAAGAAGAAAAAAGAAATGAGGTAGATCTATATCTAATGATATCAAGAGATGCTAAAACATGTCAAGCAAAAGGCAGAGCAGTGGATACCAAATGGGATCCTACACATTACATTAAAAATATGTATATACCTTCACATTTCTATAATTTTATCTTTTAATTCCCCTGCCCCTTAATTTTCCAGTACGGTTCTATTTGAAAATTTCCTACATTTTCTTTCCTGAACTAAAGGAGAAAAGGATTTTACCTATTCCTTTATTAGAATAACATATGCATATGAAAGGTATGGTTAGCCATGGTCGAGAGGGGAGAAGGAGATTTTATACTTTCAGTGTATTCTATACATCTGCTGAAATGAGGATATCACGTTGGCCCAGAAACTGGCTTTAGACAGGAACATGGTCACACAGGAAGACACAGAAAGTAGGTAAAAGTAATGGTGGGAGTCTGTGGAAGCTCCTCTTCTGATTCAATTTTCTCAGTGAAGTAGAAAGAAAACATCCTCAACTAAGAATGAGGATGAGGGAGGTGTTGGGCCTTTGAGGAGAGAAAAGGTGCGAAATAATCATTTAGGAGAGTAGGAAACTGAATGGACTAGAAATGTTTAATATCTGTTGCCTGGCAAGGCCAAGCAATATTGCCAACTGAGCAGAGGAGAGACAGGAGAAAAAACAGCCAGTGAGGCAGGAGAAAGAGACCCTGCTGTCCTGAAAGCCAAGAGAAGAAAGTGTATCAAGGAGAGCAAGTTGTATCCTTTTCTCCAGTGTGTCCACTTGCACAGCTACAGGTGCAGGGTGGATAGAGATGGAATTAATAACCAGGACTGTGATCTTGCGAACCAAGTAAGATGAAATGAGAGAGAAATGGGGAAAGAAAAAAAAAACCTAGGCACGGGTTATTATAATTATTAATGATAATTTTACCTGAAGAAAGTGAAGTCTTCAAGGGGGTGAAGGACAGTGAAAACTGAAGGATAAATGGGGTGGCGTCTCAGTAGGGCTGGAGGATTGTTGGGGTCAGGGTACCAAAGACAGCAAGGTAAAAAGATAGAAGGTGGTACTATTAAGAAACACCCTCTCATCTTTTTTCTGTTTCTAAACTCACATCCATAGCACCCTGTTTTGAATTTTGGGACCATGTCTTGTGTTCTCTAGAATGAAACTATTTCAGCATTTTATTTTGTGCTGCTACTATGGTTCAATTTCTCTTCACTTAGCATTACATCTAGTTTTTACAGCAACAATAGATACATATTTTTTGGACATAAACTATATCTTTCACAAGAAAAAAAATGGAAGGTGGGTGGTATGAAATTGAGATCGTGGAGGGGCTGCAGTTCTTGTGATGACCGTAAGACAGATGGGTGAGATGGGGTGAAGGACAGATCATCACTAGAAAAGAAGAGTGCCAGGAAATGTGAGGCCAGAATATTGGGAGGATCATGACCCTTTTATACAGAAATTGCTAAGATTTAAGAAAGAGCACTGGAGTACTACAGAGGAATAAATTGGGGTTTTAGCAGACAACAGCACAAAGAGAGAAATTGGGTGATTATGACTTGATGTCATGAGATTCAAAATTACGGGTTTTTAGGAAAGAAAAAGGTGGACTGATCTGAAAGTGGCAATGAAGAACAAAGAGGACATCTACCCCATCTTCAGGTCCACTGGGGTGAGGTTTATGAGAGGAAAAAAAAAAACACATGAGAGGGCAAAAGGGTTTCTGTTAGAGCAACAAAGTGAAGTCGATGATATAGGAGATTTTGTTAGTAATGGACCATGAATTCCTGAGGGCACAGTGGACAGGTTTCAAGAGCTCAGGTGGGATGGCAGGAGGAGGCAGAATAGGAGACACACAGAACCTATGGGGATTCGAGTATGGGAGATGAGGGTAACCTGGGAGTCTGGGCCTTCCCGTGGTGAGTGACATAAACCTAGATAAATGACACAACATTAGATCCAGCGGGTTCAAGGCAAATAGTGATGGCAAGGTTTGGAGTTTTGAGGGATATGTGAGGGGGTAGTTGCGGTTCTTCTTTTATACCACTGATGATGGGAGATCACAACCCAGAGGAAGTGTGGTACTTATTCCACATGCAGGAGTCCTCATAACCCCAGGTGATACAGGTAGATTTATGTTTTTAAATCACAAGGGAGTACTATCTGATATTACAGAACTTCCCAACTGCTTTGAGCTAACGGCCTGACCCTGCTCAAAATCCAAGAGTAGCAAGTAATTAAAAGACAAATGTTCACTTGAGCAGCACTTCTGGTCCTAATCCTATACACTTGAAAGGGTAGGGAATTGATGAAACAGACACCCTTCTGCCAAAAGAATCACTGACTAAGGTGGAGCATGAGGAGCTCTTAGAAAATCTTATTTCTAGAGGTTAAAGTTGCAGAGGCTGTAAAGATTCACTAAGGTGTTCCCTGATAAAGATCCAACTGGGTGGGTGCTACCTAGTGGACAGAAAAGGATCACAGGGAAAAGGAAAAAGACCCTTAGATCCCTTTTGGGAAAGATGGGATTGCTTCCCCAACACAGGCTCCTGTTGTAGACTGAAGCCTTAAGCAAGAAGGTTCTGGGACAGCAGTAGACAGGTAAACCTACCGCTTGTCACCAATAGTTCAGACTTGCGCAACTACAGCACAAACCTTGGAATCTGGGCTGACAGTCAAATCCTAATTAGAATATTGTTACTGTTTATGAAATTCTCAGCTTTTTGCCAGGATCTTACTTTTTGGCCAGAGTTCTTTCAACATTACTGCTATTAACCACTTGTAGAACTGCTCTGATGCTCGTAACTCCTGAAATGCACCTCATACTTTAACAGGGAGAGGGTCTGATGCTACATGTTGTCCACCGCCGCACACCTACTAAGGACGATTAGCTTGTGGATCTTATAAATCCAGAATTTTTTTTGGAAGGAAGGAATAAACCAAAAAAGAAAAACATCACTGTACTTAGGACATCAGTTATCACTTACCACCCTACGTTTTAAGAGGTGATACTTTTAATGGGATCATGATATCAACAAAAGAGAGTAAGAGAAGGAAAGCAGAATGAAAAACTAGTTATCTTGTACATACAAATAATGACCTGAGGCCACCACCACAGTGATGAAAATGCTCCCTAGGAGAAGATGAAAAAGAATAAAATTTAACTACTGAACATGTTCCCAAGGAATTCAAGAAGCAGATTCAACAAAGAAACCATGATAAAAGACTCCTGAGGGCTTCCCTGGTGGCGCAGGGGTTGAGAGTCCGCCTGCTAATGCAGGGGGCACGGGTTCGTGCCCCGGTCCGGGAAGATCCCACGTGCCGCGGAGCAGCTGGGCCCGTGAGCCACGGCCGCTGAGCCTGCGCGTTCGGAGCCTATGCCCCGCAACGGGAGAGGCCACAACAGTGACAGGCCCGCGTACCGCAAAAAAAAAAAGAATCCTGGCTGATAACCATGAGCATGAGAGTGAAAAAGGACTAAAAGTTTTACAGCACTGCCTATCAAATCAAAATTCAAAATATTCTCTGTCAAGGAATAAATCAACTAAAGTAAATTCCTGATTTACAGAAAGTCAAGAGATCAGAAACAAGACAATAATCCTTAAGAGAGAAAAATGCATAAAAGAATCTGTAAACTTGAGAACCACTTCCTCTCTCTTAGCTCTTCTTAGTAAAAGGCACACATTTTCCTGAACCTTAATGAAGCAGTGGCTCGAGACCTTTGACTACAGGAGGCAGATATCAAGAGTAAGGCGGATGTTTTCTTTGATGTTCATTCCTGGAGGAGCCGTCAGTATATGGGAGGTTTCAGGTACCACTACAATGTAAGGGGGATACAGCTACGCTTAACAAACAGCAGAGAGCTGTGTTAGCAAGTGAGAGATGAAACAATGCAATATTATGAGAACCTTGTGTCCAGATAACTTCTTCATCAAGACTGGCAACTACTGGGCTGAAATCATTTAAGCAAGATGTCTACTGTACTAGATATGCATGTCGTGCTTCTCCAGCTGGATTAGTTTTGCTAGAGTTGAATATACTGTAATCAGAACATGGCTCCTCTTCTTCAACCCTAAATATCTGGTATCTTACTTTCCCTAATCTAATGTTGTTCCTTTTTTGTACTCATAAGAGTCACTTCCAATTTAAGAATATTTGTGACAGAATGAATGAGGTGGTAGCAGAAGCCAGCATATCTCCTTCTTCAAGCTTCTGTCTGGATCTAAGCTTTCAGAAGCTCTTAGGGCAGGGACATACACATCTGGGAAGCAGGGGGTTAGAGCAGGACTTTGGGGTCACACTCTGGAGTCTGAATCCTGCCTCTGGCACTTACTATAAGGCCTTGAAAAAATTATTTAACCCATATCTCTACTTCATCTGGAAGATGAAATAGTTATAGAGTGGCAATGAGTATTTATCTATCATTTAATTATACCATCAATATTAAGGCTATGAACGAGAGACTTGGTAACTGAAACTGCTTACCTACTTGAAAAAAGGATTAAGAATGAAGGTATTCTGAAATGTTATACTAGAGATGTTCAAAGCACCAAAAGCAAAGTAAACCTTGCCTTCATACTGAGGAGCTCTAGATCCTCTGAGTCCTCACCTCTGAAGTTTTCTTAGCTGGAAATTCCTTACCTGATAAAAACCTAAACTCTAAGAAGCCTAAAGTCTTTTTTACTAAAGTGTTTTTGGGGGGCCATGTTGAAAGAAAGGGGCTACTTGGGAGGAGTCTGTATTAAGTCTGTCAACCACAGCACCAAGAGAGGGAGGCTCAAAACTGCCTCAGAAAAGGCAGAGCAGATGAGTTACCCTGATCACGGTGGGTACTGTGGCACTGGGTCCACATGCAGCACCTCCATCTGCTACTTGATGCCCATGTACATGATGTCAAAGCAACTATTCTGTCACCAAGAAACACACATTAGAACAAGTCCTGACATTCAAATACTGCTTGCATCACTATAGATTTGCAGAGTAACTCAAAGGAAAAGAAAGCAAGAAAATGTAGAAGAAAAAAATAAACCAAACATTAAAGTCAGTAAAACACTGAAAATGCAAGGAAGAAATAATTTTTAAAGGGAGCAGCATTTGTTTCTTGGGAGAAGATGACTGGAAACATACAGATGTAGTGTGGTTGATGAAAAGCAGGAAGGTTTCGTTGCATGTGATAACTGTTAGAGTTGGGTAAACCATAAGTACTTGTTTGATAGGAAAAAAAAAATCTCTCCCAGGAATTTTTTTAAATGAGTAAGATTTAGGATGTTTGGAAAATTGTTCATGATTTAATAATTTTCAAGAACACCTTCTCTAGTGCTTCCTAATAAAAAGACTGGGAAATTAAGGCAGGGTGCCAATTTAACACCTGAAAGTCCTAACTAAAGTAAAGATATTTAAAGACTAGCTAGAAATGTCCTTCGTCAAAGTAGCAGCAAACTACTAATGATGATTATTATTACATGAAAATCAATACTGACACTAAACTAAACTAAATTGACTAATTCATACTTATTCCTTTCAGATTAAGATACAGAGATTTCTAAGAATAATTTAAGAGGGGGGGCGGGAGCCAAAGCTGTCAGGAAGTTAGAATCATCAATGAAAAGAAAATAGTTTCCAGGGCAGAAACTGAAGGCTAAAAGAACATTAAAAAGTTTGGTTACACTGTTGAAAATAACAAACGATGAGATAAGGTCTTGCTTAGGTATTTAAAAAATACTACAGGGCTTCCCTGGTGGCGCAGTGGTTGAGAATCTGCCTGCCAATGCAGGGGACACGGGTTCGAGCCCTGGTCTGGGAAGATCCCACATGCCGCGGAGCAACCGGGCCCGTGAGCCACAACTACTGAGCCTGCGCGTCTGGAGCCTGTGCTCCGCAACAAGGGAGGCCGCGACAGTGAGAGGCCCGCGCACCGCGATGAAGAGGGGCCCCCGCTCGCCGCAGCTAGTGAAAGCCCTCGCACAGAAACGAGACCCAACACAGGCAAAAATTAATTAATTAATAAAAAAAACAACACTACATACCAGGACTTCCCTGGTGGCACATTGGTTAAGAATCTGCCTGCCGATGCAGGGGACATGGGTTCAAGCCCTGGTCTGGGAAGATCTCACATGCTGCAGAGCAACTAAGCCCGTGTGCCACAACTACTGAGCCTGTGCTCTAGAACCCGCAAATCACAACTACTGAAGCCCGCACGCCAAAGGCCGTGCTCCGCAATGAGAAGCCACCGCAATGAGAAGCCCGAACACCGTAATGAAGAGTGGATCCCGCTCGCCACAACTAGAGAGAAAAGCCCTTGCACAGCAATGAAGACCCAACGCAGCCAAAAAACACACACGCACACACGCACACACACACACACACACACTACCTACCAATTCACAGTGGGAATAAAATGCCGAGGCAAACCACTAAACTGCAGAAAACTCCACTGCAATCAACAGCAATACAAATGTACAGGATAAAAGAAGGATGGTGACAGAGCAGGGAGGAAAAGGGACCCCGTCAGTGTACGTTTGCAGTGGCACTCAGAATGCAGCCACCAGAAAGAAAAAGACACCAGAGGCCAACACAGGGATGTATTCTGTGAACTTACAAATTAGCAAATTTGATCTTCAACTAGTCTTTGCTGATATTCTAGAGTAGTATAAGTGGTCATTATCACAGCATTTTTAATAGCAGGTAGAAGTAATTCTCCGAGCTGAACTTTAGTTCAGAAGGTGATATATCTCTTAGAGGAAAAGGCAACTTTGCCCAGAATGCTAGGGCAACAGGGCAGGCCTGAGCACTGTGATCTTTGACTCCTAGATACATATGTGTAACTAGGGGCTGCCAGAGGCACAGGCTTCTTTTCTTTCTTTCTTTCTTTTTTTTTTTTTGTATTTTGGCTGTGTCATGCCATGCAGCATGCGGGATGATTCCCTGACTAGGGATCAAACCCAGGCCTCTGCAGTGAAAGCACCGAATCCTAACCACTAGGCCACCAGAAAACTCCGTTAGGTATCTTATTAGAATGAAGTGCAGCCTAGTCCCATCAGATCACTTAAGGAAAAAAGTAGTAACTGTCTTTAAAAATGCTTATTTACTGGCAGGGGGAGGGAGGAGTGCTCTGAAGTTGCACTTAATTGTCATCACTAGGGTCATAATAAACCTCTAAATAAACAAAAAAGCTGGAAGAAGATGGAAATACAAAATTATTAGGTTATAACTGTCATTAGGTACATGACAATACCTTGCAAATACTGCATCCCTCTGGGGAAATAACTGTAAGTGTCCCATCACAAGACAGCACGAAACCACAAGAATTAGGAAGTGAAGAAAGAAAAGGGCAAAATAGATCAGCTCTTCTAAAATAAAGGGGAAGATATGAAGGTGAAGAAGAAAAGCAAGAATTTATATGAAGAGACAGACCAGAAGTCAAGACCCCTGGATCTGGCCATATAAAACCTCGGGCAAGCTACCTAACTAATAAGGCTATGTAAGCTATGGAACGGAGATAATATACACCCAACCTATCTCATAAGGTTTCTCTGCAGTCCTAATAGGGTAGAATATGTTAAAGCACTTTGAAATTTGTAAAATGCAACACAAATGTAAAGTAACAGTGTTATTATTTAAGTTGTCCCTCACCTTCCAAAGAAAGAGCAAGTATATTGTAGCTTCAACTTAAAATAATTTTCTTCCCTGTCAGCTAACATCAGAGCTACTGGTCCTTCTGGACTCTTAAAAAAAAACTAGCAAAAGAGAAATCAATCCCCAATTTCTAGTCTTAGTTTTCTAAAGAGAAATCCCTTTACATCTGTTTCATTTTTTTCTCTAATATTCAAGAGACCCAGCTACAAGGCTCTTCTGTATTCTTACCTTTCGAAGCTGCAGGAGCAAAGTGCCAGGAAGGAGAAAGCATCAGATATTGGAAAGAAATGGAAAAAAGAAAAGGGATCACATATGGTTCTTTGTTATTGTACAAAGACAGTTGTTCAGCCACCTCACCTACTAAAGACTCTGCTCAGCTCTTATCAATTACATATGTAGGTCTAAAGAAGGCGCCTTAAAGGCAGTGCCAGAATCCATTCAAGAGTATCATCAAAATGATACTCTCAGACCAGCCTGAGCTCTGTCACATTAACCTCATATCCCCACAAGTTACACTTGTGTAAAATACCTACATGCATGTAAAATACCTACATGCAAAAAAACTGGGGGGAAAAATACGTACATGCAACAGTTCTCTTTGCCAACTCCAGCATCCCCAGAATACAAAACCAGCTTATTTTCTTCTGAATAGGAGCTCCCAGCTCTCTTCAACCCTCACCCAGGGAAGGGAAAGAAATGGGAGACCCCCTTAACAAATGTTCTAAGTCCTACACTGGCCCTTTGCACGAAAGAGGAAAGGACTCACTCTTGGTCTGGGCAGAAAAGGTAAGGGTAAGTTTGGCGAAAAGTTCATTGTTCTCAAATCGGTCCTCCTTCACCTTTGTCCAGAAGCAGTCTTGGGAAAGGTCCTCAGCGACAAACTGTGGATACAGGCAGGTGTTAAGAGTTACTAAACTGAGCTCTGTACTTTCCATCCTAGAAAACTGATTAAGATGCAAAAGAAGCAGCTGGCTGGTTATTGTCAACATCATACTAGAATAAGACTAACCTGAGACACAGAGAACAGCTATGCTCTTTGTGGTGGGACCAGGAGACGATGATTCCAGGTTATGTGTTTATTGGTGATTATTCAACAACTAGAATCAGTTATGCTGCTTATCCTCCTTCTAACCCCAAATCCTCTACTTTTAGAAGCATTAAGGCTTTATTTCACATCTTCCCTTGCTCTACATTACACTTTTCCCATCAGGGTGGTGAACTGTACCAAATTTGTTCACTTTATGAACAAATCCCTAAGCTCCTTTATTCTACCTTGGTCTCCAGAAGCAAAAGGCTGATGCAGAATCACAGTGCTCTCAAACACACACTGTGCCATGCAAACATATCCTGTGTAACTTATTTACCGGGGTGGGGGTGGGTGGGAGTGGTAGGGAGCTGCATCCATAAATCCATGACTTTTGGATCAGCAAAATTTATCAGTACCTTGCAGATTGGTGAAATGACTATTATCAAACTGTGTGGTATCCCATGGCACTCATATCCTCAGAGAAAAGGGCAAAAATATTAACTTAAGAATAAGTTTAGGTTTTGTAGCAGAGTATAGGGCTCGAAGAACCCTCCCGAGTGATATCCAGCATATAGGATTTGCCTATTATCTGCTGAATAAACATACACATGAGTGAAACCTGAAGACAGACAGATGTGAGCCATAAGAAAGGGAAGCCCAACCATGCACAAAACACAAAGTAGGAAACTGAAGTGGTCTCTTAAAATCTACTGATGAAGAGATGGACAGAAATTCTCACCTTGGACCAGTTTGGCCTCCGGAGCTGTACCTCTGGCTTGTAAAGTTTCTTTGGGGTTAATCCAAATGGCAGAACTGGGGCTGCAGGAACTCCAAAAGGGAGAGGTGGAGGAATACCAGGGCCTCCAGGAAATGGAGGAGGTGGAGGGATTCCACCAGGAAGAGGGGGAGGGGGAGGTAGCATTCCTGGTCCTCCAGGCAAGGGAGGAGGAGGTGGGGGGATGCCAACACCCCCAGGCAAAGGCGGAGGTGGGGGGATGCCAACACCCCCAGGCAAAGGGGGAGGTGGGGGGATGCAGGCACCCCCAGGCAGAGGAGGGGGTGGGGGGATGCAGGCACCCCCAGGCAAAGGGGGAGGTGGGGGGATGCAGGCACCCCCAGGCAGAGGAGGGGGTGGGGGGATGTAGGCACCCCCAGGCAAAGGAGGAGGTGGGGGGATGCAGGTACCCCCAGGCAGAGGAGGGGGTGGGGGGATGTAGGCACCCCCAGGCAGAGGAGGAGGAGGAGGTGGTGGAGGAGGAATGGCCCCACCCCCAGGAAGAGGGGGTGCGGAGGCTGTGCTAACCTCTCCTGGTAAAGGGGGTGAGGGGGGACTGACAGGCCCAGAGTCACCAGGTAAAGGAGGGGCAGGGGGAAAAGTAGCACTGCTAGGAGGGGCTGCAGCAGTAACTGCAGTGGAGAGTGAAGCCACTTCTTTCTTGGCATCTTCCAGTTCCTTGGACAGCTTGGCAACCTACAGAAATAACACCAATGGGAGTACTTCTCACTCCACTTCAGGGACCACTGGGGCTGGAAAGGACCTAAGAAGTTACTTAATCCAAACTTCTCACTTTACACATGAAGGGAGTGAAAGGAGTCAGACAGTTGAAAGGCTCCACCTAAAGTCACATAGCTATTTAGTGACAGAGACAAAACTAGAATTCAGGTTCCTAGTTCAGTATGCTTTGCATTAAAACGGCAACTTCAAAGTTTATGTTAAACTCTCCCTTTGATTAGAAAATGCAAAGATCGGGACTTCCCTAGTGGCGCAGTGGTTAAGAATCTGCCTGCCAACGCAGGGGACACGGGTTCAATCCCTGGTCCGGGAAGATCCCACGTGCCACGGAGCAACTAAGCCTGTGCACCACAACTACTGAGCCTGAGCTCTAGAGCCTGCGAGCCACAATTACTGAGCGTGCGTGCTGCAACTACTGAAGCCCGCATGCCTAGAGCCCGTGCTCCACAACAAGAGAAGCTACCGCAACGAGAAGCCTGCACACAGCAACGAAGAGTAGCCCCTGCTCACCGCAACTAGAGAAAGCCCGCGCGCAGCAACAAAGACCCAATGCAGCCAAAAATAAAATAAATTAATTTTTTAAAAAAGAAAGAAAATGCAAAGATCAAGTAAATCAAATATTCTAGGTACGTAATTAATATATGTGCTATACAGGTAATTATATAACCACCTAGGTGATCAAGTTATCAAGTATCACAGATCATATAAATATCTATAACTGCAGAGAGTGTGTGGGCATAAATCTGTCCAGAGATGACTAAAATAAGAGAAAAATAGCAAATATGAGAACAGTTTGTTTAGTATTTACTCCTAAATTTATTAGAAGGCTATTATCTTTATTTCTGGGTAGTACTGTGACTCATTTATTCTTTGTGTTGTTCTGTATTTTCCAAATTTTCCATCTTATGTATTACTTACTTCCAAAACAAAACAGCTTATGATTTTAAAAATATGTGCCATCTAACTAGATTACCTATTAGTATCTGAACCCTCCCTGGGAGTAAGATGACAGAGTCCTCCTGCTCCAACACAAGCTCACTCTGAGGCTGCTGATGGCAGTTACAGGTCACTCTGCCTTCTCTGTTCAGATATTACCTCTCCTGTGAGCTGAGACACTTCTGCTTCCAGGTTCTGTTTCTCTGTGGCAATTTTTTCCTTTTCAGAACCCAATGCATCCTTTTCTCCCTGAAGATCCTGGAGCTTCTGCTCAAAGTCACTTTCCATCTTTTTCATTTCCACCTGTAGCTCATGTCGAGCTGTTAACTCTGAGTCCAGCTAGAGGAGAAAGAAATCAGGCTCCCAGTAAGCTCTCCAACTCAGCAAAGGCCAGGTGTTAGTCCCCATAATTTACTGTTTTGTGCTAATCCTTGATCTGTTGAGCTCACTGACCCAAGGGATGCCTGGAAAAAAGGCCACCATGATCTCGACCTTAAAATCAAGGTTAAAGGAAGGGGAAGCCAGGGATTATCTCCATAGTCTATCTATACTTGGAGTTATTTTAAAAAACAGCAACAACTAAGATTTTAAAGACACTTAACCAGGACAGCTAAGGTGCACAATTTTGATTCTCAAGGATCAAAAACCTATCGACAATAGGAGTCCTTGGGCTTCCCTGGTGGCGCAGTGGTTGAGAGTCCGCCTGCCGATGCAGGGGACACGGGTTCGTGCCCCGGTCCGGGAAGATCCCACATGCCGCGGAGCGGCTGGGCCCGTGAGCCATGGCCGCTGAGCCTGCGCGTCTGGAGCCTGTGCTCCGCAACGGGAGAGGCCACAACAGTGAGAGGCTCACGTACCGCAAAAAAAAAAAAAAAAAAAATTAAAAAAACAAACAAACAAAAACAATAGGAGTCCTTAATCAAAGAGAAAAAGAGAATTCAGACATATTCCAGTTCCTGTTGTTCTATGGATAAAAGGCCTGAGTCGCCAAGCAAACCCAAGTGCTGTCAATGTTATATGAGAGTGTCACCTGTCTTTCCTCCTGCTCAGGGGCCCAAGAACTGTGCAAACTCACGACTGACTAGTTCCTCATGATCACATCCACACCACTTTCTCCACTCAGTAACCTACAGCAGAAAGGGTTCCCCTAGGAACTGCTACTGTGTGCTGAACACTGAATATATCACAGGTAACTGTTTCACATGTCAGAAAAATCAAAATCCTTAAAGAAAGATATACTCCAATTATTTTTGATCTCTCATACATACCTTTTTTTCCAGCTCTGTAGCTTTGGCTTCAGATTTCTCCACCTTTGTTTTATCAATCATTTGATCTAAAAAGAAGGCGAACAGTCAGGAAGTCAAGTTCCCAATTCTCGTATTCCCCTCTCACTGCCTAAGCCCTTCTACATAACCAAAGGGCAGTCTTTGTTCTTTTTGTTTATTTTTCTTATCCTTCTTAATGTTCTGTACTAGACAAAGAAATGGAACTTTCAGTTAAGTTCAACATATAATTTCTGAGTGCCTGTTATGCAGTAAGGCCACCATGTCGGGTGGCACAGAGAACGCCTACAAGTAATACTTATGAATCTCTGGGACCAGCAGGAGTAGCAGACAATAGCTGAAGTCCCTTCAAAACATGGGGTGGTGTATGAGACAGGATAAATTTTTAGAATTATGTAGAAATAAACTAAAGGCCTATATATTCCTAGCACAGGTATTGGTTATATCACCTAAGAAAGGGTGAAAATGGAAATACCAGGGGCTAGAAAAGTATCTTCTCTGAAATTTTCACTGAAAGAAAGATGCAAAATGAAAGATAGAAGCAATGTTTTATGGAACCAGACAGAAAAATATGCTTACCAATCAATCCCTCAATATCAACCTGGAGGTGCCGGCACTTGAAATCAGGATCAGCCCCATTCTTGTGCAGAACTATCTGAGAAATACATTCTTCAATCAACTTATAGTACTGCGGTCTACAGAAGAAACAAAATAAGGTTATTAAAGGAAAACCAAAATAAAATTTTGGTATTCAGGATCAAGAAAGGTAACTGCTTTGACAGCAGAAGGACCTGAGGATAAATGTTCTGGAAAAGACCTTTTCATAAAATTAACCAAGTATTGCTGCCATGCTAAGAAATCCCCCTCTTCCACATCAGCTACCCCATCTACTTCAGATAGTCAAAACTTCTTGCCATCTGCCTCCGAGTGCAAATCCTTTTCCACCTAAAATTCGAGCTTGATCCTGCCTGTGATGGATACTACTATTGCTGAATCTCTACTCTACTGCTTGAATCTCATGTTCCAACATCAATCAACTTTAAATGGCTGCCTTCCTTTGCTATCATCTTCACTCCACCCCACCATCCCATTCCAAAAGAGGGAGGCAGTTCACCTTATACACTCTCATCTCTTCCACAGAGATGCCTTTCAGTTGGATTAAAGGGACAACTGGCAACTCCCTTTATGTCTGAAACTAAAAATGAACTCTAATCCATGTCTTTGTCTTTTCCTTTTCTCTCTACAGACAATCTTCGAATATAAGAAGTTTGCACTCTCCACTTAGGCTCAAATTCAAAACTTCCCACAGGTATACCATCTTACCTGGCCTCATAGTCATTTCGGACTAAAAGTAGGTGTTGCAGGATGGACAGGAAGTGTTGCTCTGCCTTTGAATCCTTCACTGTGTTTAAGAGAATCTGGAAGACTTCACTGAAGTCAGTGGAAAAGGAGAAGAGGCTAAGGAAAGCATATATTTAGAAACTATGTTTGACAGGTAGCTTGCCCAATTCTCGGGAGAAGTGGCAAGATGCCACTTCTATTCTAACAGCTGTTCCTCCTGTAAACCCTGCCCTAAACTTTAAGCTCTATAAACTTTCTTTGGCCAGGGGACCAGTGAGTCAGGGGGTACTATACACAGAGATAGAAAACTCCTAGTACTTGGCTTGAAAATCGAGCAGTAGACAGACACAAAAAGGTAACTGCCTCAAAGTCACTTGTGGCAAGTATCAATAGGTAACCAAATTATTCCCCGTCAGTCTCATGGAAACATACAAGAGAGCAAATTACAACCTCACTCCCTGACTTGTCTATGTTCTCCCAAAACCAGCTCTACATCTTAATAAGCTAAGCTATCATGTTCTAGGAGGTCTATACTAATTTTGATGGCTGCTTCCATGTTGAGCAACCCTCAGATCGCCTTTCCCAACTTCTCTGGTCCACAATGACGTAAATATATCCAATGGCAATCAAAAGGCACCTGCCTAATCTACAAAGACAGGGCTAATGCCCTCGTGTAAGTCATCAACTCCACACCATTCCTTACAGGGATCTACAACTGAATGCAACTGAATGTCTTGTGTCTTCAACCCAGTCAGTAAAAGGATATTCCATCTCCATTCGAATGTCATCCAGACGTCCCTTCAGGTCATAGGAATCCTCTTCTCCTTGCTCATCAAACACATTTAGTTGCACTTTCATATCATCATTTTCAATCTCTCGAAGGTCCTGTCAACAGCAAAAGTATAGGCCAGGGAACCCAAAAGTGTCCTATGCTGGTTAAAAACCCAAACATTTCAACCTGGTTTTTTTGTTGTTTTTTTTTAATTTTTTAAATTTTGGCATGCCGCATGGCTTGCGGGATCTCAGTTCCCCAACCAGGGATTGAACCTGGCCCACGGCAGTGAAAGTGCTGAATCCTAACCACTAGACCACCAGGGCACTCCCTCAACCTGGTTTTTAAACTGAAAACCAAAGTCTTCCCAGGGATGATGGGGTTATAAGAGCAGGAAGGAACCAGCCCAGCCTTTCTAATGAAGTGTTGCATCTCACCTGCAACACCTGATGCAGCCCCAAGCGCATCAGTTCGCTTCGGATGTGAACTCGGAAGTCAAGTTCTTCAGCTGGTGTGATGAGAGCATTGATCAGCTGCAGGCATCCCACCTAAAATAAGAAAATTCAGCAGCTGTGTCAACGTTAACTCCTAGAGATCAAGATTCCATTCTCTTTACATGCATTCTGAGGCCCCCAAATATAACCTAGAAGATTCAGTACAAAAACTACAAGAATGACTTCCTTATATATAGCAATACAACTTGGTTTAAACACAGGTCTGGAGAGTTCAGAGGTCTAAAGGATTCCAGAGATTCTATGGTATAATTTGTTCTAGGCCTTGTTTTTCTAGCTTGTAAATAAATACCATGACTTTTTTCCATCTCATAATGAGGAAGACAGTTCTTTCTCTGCCTTCTTGGAGAGAAGGGTAATCATTTTCCCTTCAGAAAGAACTTTGAAATATATATCATTGGTAACCACTCCATGTGTTCTCTTAAAAGGTCAAATGAACTTAAGTCTTTCTATCTTGAATTCTACTTTTGGGCCAAGTTTCATAGGTATACATGCCTTGAGAGCAAGGGAGGTCCCACTTTTTAATCCATCCAGCAGTGGCTGAAAACGTTCCACCTCATCCATTTCAGCTCTTTCTGTCATCGCCTCCAAAACTCTTTCATTCCTGCCAGAGAGTATGGAAAGGGAGAGAACTGGTTGGGTGCTCTGACACAGACAGGTACACAACAGGTATATTATACAGAGGCATAGATCAGTTAGGAAACAGACATTATCAATGTTCTGGATTTCTCACATTCTTCTTCTCATCACCTGGAGCAGAGGCCAGATCAACAGGAAACTAAGGACCATCTCTTCAGAAAAATGCACTCCCTAAAATCCGCCCCAGACTCCTACCTATATTTACCAAATTAAGACCCCTGTTCTACGGCATATAAATTGGTACAACTTTTGGAGGGGCATTTAACAGTACCAATTTTTTAATGCACATAACATTGGCTTACTTCTAGAAAATCTATCTAACATAAACACATAAATATGAAATAATATATGTACAAAGAATATATGCACAAGAATTGATAATAAAATTTTTTATCATCTGGAGCAGGGGTCAGAATGTGCTAAAAAAAATTCTACCTAAAAGTCTAGCAATGAAGGAATCATTAAATTATGGGACGTACAGAGTATGAAATGCTAAACAGCCACTAAAGATAATAAGATAGATCTAGAAGTACTGCCAGAGAAGAATGTCCAAGAGCTACTGTTAAATAAAAAGAAACAAGTTGAAAAGAATGGTGGTATGATTTAGCTTTTGTTAAACCAAACCCCTCCACAAAAATAAAAATCTATCCTATACATGAGATTGGTTTTATAGGCATAAGCCATCTTTCCTTAATTCTAAGAAACCATCTTTTGGAGTGGCAGGTGTGTTAGAATTTAGTAAATATTTGTCTGTGCTAGAAAATGATCTATGAGACTGTACCACACCATTAACAGTGGTTACCTCTGCAGAATAGGGTTTGCCAAAGGGATGACGTTGTTAAATTGTACTTCATATACTTCTATGTTGTTTGAATTTTAAAAATAATGGTGTGTTACTTCTGAATTTAAAAAAAATGTAAAAAGAAACCCTTGTCCTAGACAATACAGACATTAATGGAGATCTAGGAGATCCTGCTGTACCTTTGATAACCAGTGGTACATGCAGAACAGCTTCCATCTCTTAACAATCTTTCTTAAATATTAAGATACACAGTGTTCATGTAAGAAATATAGTCTTACCTAGTATTTAAGACTAAGTGGACACCCAAGCAACTTAATATTCCTCTAGACTAAGGAAGACGATAAAAAAAAATAGAGAAGAAAAATAATTCCAGTCACATACATGTCTTCTGGCTGTGGTAGGATACAAAGAGCAGAAAGCAGCTTAGCTGCATCAATCATCATGTTGGGAACAGCAGGATCCATGGCTCTGACCAGCAGCAGAATTCCTTCTTCTGTCTCCAACATGGTCTTGATTCCAAACTGGTAGGACAAAAAGAGAAAAGGAGGCTTAAAGATGAGAGCATCTAACCAAGGACAAGTTTACGGGTTCTTATGGATTGAATGGTCCTCCTCCCAAAATTCGTATGTTTAAGTCCTAACCCCCATTACCTCAGAATGTAACCTTATTTGGAAATAGTGTCATTGGCAGGTGTAATTAGATCACCATGAGGTCAGACTAGAGTAGGGTGGGCCCTTAATCCCATATAACGGTTATCTTTATAAAAAGGGGAAATTTGGACACAGATGTGCACACAGGGAGAACGCCATGTGAACACAAAAGCTGAGATTGGGGTGATGCATCTACAAGCCAAGGAATGTCAAAGATTGCCAGCAAGACACCAGAAGCTAGGAAACAGGCATGGGACA
The DNA here is from genome assembly GCF_059928025.1 of Delphinapterus leucas. NCBI lineage: Eukaryota > Metazoa > Chordata > Mammalia > Artiodactyla > Monodontidae > Delphinapterus > Delphinapterus leucas. Next base: position 119,576,483 of record NC_143131.1, read on the forward strand.
TAACCTCTCTCACAGCCTTCAGAAGGAACCAACCATATCAACACCTTATCTTGGACTTATCGCCTCTAGAACTGTGAGATAAATGAACTTCTGTTGTTTAAGACACCCAGTTTGTAGTACTTTGTTATAGCAACCCTAGCAAACTAATACAGGGTAGAACACTTTTTCCAATATAGCTAAACAGAAATGAGCATAGCAAAATAATTTTCTAGCAGACACAACAGAATTCTATGTCTTCCAAGAATAAAAACTTTGATTCTTATGTTTCTTTTCAATGTTCCCCCTAAGCCAGTGGAATAGTTATAACAAAATTAAATAGTGAGGAAGACAGATTTGCACTGAGGAACAAATAACTGTAGGATCCCTAAGTTTAAATACTAAACAGACAAAAAAAGAAAAAGAGGAAGAGAGAGAGAAAGAGAGAAAGAAAAAGAAAGGAAGGAAGGAAGAAAAGATTGTAAAGTAGGAATAGACTGGGGAAAAAACAACAACAAATAAGCAGAAAATAAAGTAAACCTCCCAAAAATAATAACTACAGGTCAGGAAGTTTAAGAATTAGCAAAAAAAGTATAAACAGAAGAAGAAAATTAAGCCTATCCTCTGAAACAGACATTACAACTGAGGGAAAAGATCCATAAAAGTATGTGTATGTGGTGATCAAAAAGTTACGGTACTAAAAGGGAAAGCTAGAAGCCTTGAACCTCATATTCCTAGGTCCCTTTTTGAGTTTGCCAACAGAAGAGAAAAAACAGCAGTCACGATGGGGGTTGAATGAGAATGGGAAATATCTTACCTTGTTGTTCATAAAAGCTTTCAAGCAGCGGATGACCTCATGCTTGTTACGGCTATCGTAGCTTCTGCATGTAGAAGACATACTCAGTGAAGTCCCTTCATTCTATACCCCTCCCCATTTGACTTTTCAATCTTGTAAACAAGGGTCTTAGGAACACTCCCAACTAGTAGCTGAGTAAATTCTAGCACATAGCACTCTACCCTAAAACACTGGTGAAAAGAGGTAGCTGAAGAAAGAACCATTGGTTAATCCTCTCATAAACCAAGAATTCAGTATTATATTAAAATCTTCCCTTTAACTCCCTGTAGGCTCCTAAGGGCTAAATTCTATCAGGATAACATCCCACCTATTACTGCTTGCCTCACTGCGTCAGCGGTTTCAAGTCTGTACGTTCAGGAGGTAGAGGTCCTGTGTTTTGTTTTGGAAAGATCCCAGGAAGTAGAGAAATCATTTTGGGTCAGGCTGGCTTCAAGGTAGCCTAACCTAAGACAGTGCAAGGTATCCCCAGAATTATTCCAATCCTGAAGACTATCATAAAGCTAGTCCCAAACTGATCAAGTGTATTATAAGACTTCCAAATGAGATATGACCCAGGCCAGATCACAGGAGAGCTTTAGACTAAATCAGACCCTATTTCCAGACTGGATAAGAACCTGTGCTGGGAGACTCACAATCTTATGTGGTATATATCTTGTGTTATTCACCGTGAAATTTAAGTTCCTCCTTTCCCTGTACCTATAATCATCCTTCATTCTCCGGTCACCCCTACGATAAACCCCATTCTCAGCTAACAGCATAATATCCTAGTCCATAACTTTCCATTTAACTGCCATTTTCTCCTTTAGAGCAAAGAGCCAAGTCCTCTACTACCCTCCACCTAGAAGATGCCAAGACTCGGAAGTCCTCACCCAGCAGTCTCCTCTTTCTCATCATGAAGTCGTTTAAGGATGTCCAATAAGGAAGCCAGGCCCTCAGCACCAAATGTTTGCACCCAACTGTAAGGAAGAGACAAAGACGATGCAATATCAAATCAAATCAATAAATATCCACCAAAACAAAGTATATCCTGGCAACTCTTTACTTCCAATCCAAAACAGTCTCATACTTCCCTGACTCCTTTGATCTTTAATCCCCACCAGTGAGCTCCAACACTGGGCTCTCACTCCTGTTACTACCTCAGAATCCTCACCTGACAGGGTTGTTGTTGAGGGAGACACGAAGGGACTCCAGGCAGCTGAGCAGAGGCACATCCCGCAAGCCCGACCTCAGCTCCTGAATGTACATCATAGCTGACCTAGAGCTCTCCTTTTGACTCATGCCCTGGAAAGGAGCATACAGAGATTAGTAAACACTGGACTCAGTCATAAATTGGACCAGAATTAGTTAATACAGTTTAAACAATATATATATACCACCAAACTATGTGAGACTCAGAATTTCCTTCCCATTACCCATACATACTTCATGAAGATCGAATCAGGCAAAAGTATGTAAGAAAAGTAACTCAAATGAGAGTAAAAAATGAGTAGGTTTATATAAAAGAATGAAATAAAACTGATGTGGACATGAAAAGTTCTATAAAAGTAGCAAAACAAACAGGTCCAAGATAAGGGCACAGTCTCCCACATCGTGGGTACCTGCCCCAGGACTCACAGCCTTGGAGGTGTGCAAGTACTGGGACACCATCTCCCTCTTGATGATAATGTCCTTCTCCCTCAAAGGTTGCTGTTTTTCCTCATTCAGGTTCATATCCAACTAGAAATGGGAGGAAAAAAGGGGGAAAAATTGCCTTGAATTCCTTACAAGTTTTCAGTGTTTAATGTTTAGTATACTTAGTAAAGAGATGAACACACTAAATGCTTATTGAATAAATAAATTTTCCTGATCCTTAGAGACTTAAGCTATTATAGATGATGGGAATTCCTTAGGGATAAATATGGTTAACATTTTATTATAAATCCCAACAGACATTTTTATACACATACACTAAATTTTTCCCTAACAGAAGTGGACTCTCAATATAGAGGGAAAACTTATTTTGCATTATTGAAAGAAAAGCAAACGTAGTATTTTCTGCACTTAGGATGGACCTTAATAATCTCTTCAGACTGAAGCACTGGATGACTGGCATCATGCAAACAGCAGCAAAATCTGCACCACTCTAGGGCCTAAACACCCATTACCCCTGGTTAACTAAGTCCCTGTACAAACTCCTTTCCCATGAAGAAAGAACTGGAAACTGTGACAAATTCCCTCAACAGACATAACCTGGAGTGTGTCATTGGGGGAAAGGCTCTGCTTGACCCTATTACATATATAACCACGTGTCTGAGCCTCCTATTTTTGTGAGCACAAGTGTAACCCTAACAAGTCCAGAATATTATTTGAAACGGGGAAAGTATAGGAGAAAAAAAAGGATATATTCAATTTCTTCCCCATGTGTGTGTTTGTGTGTGATGTGTGAAGGAATCACCACCACCAAATTGTCACAGTAATAATTTGACTTCTTTCTGACTCAATTCCTGGTGCTTTCTTCCTCCTTTTACAGATAAATTGAACAAGGAAGTTGCAAAATACTGGCCCTCAGGTTGAATCAGACCCAAAGATAAAGTATGTTTTGTCTGGCTAGCTCAACATTTTAAATTTGAGAGACTTCATATAAAAATATGAATTTATAGTGCCAAGGGATGCGATCAGCAAATTTAAGATTATGGAAAACTCTACAGGTCAAACAGTTTCTTCAACATATTTTTTTTATAACAAGAGCAAGGATTAAAGAGAGGGAGGAAAACCTATAGTTCAAATGAAACTTAGTAGAATATCACAATGGACCTCACCTGGAACTGTGATTTGAACAAACAAATTGTTTTTCTAAAAATGACCTAATTCAGGAAATCTGAATGCTGGCTATGATATTTGTTTTTCAAAAAACAATTTTTGTTTTTTTTAAAAAATAGAGATTTCTGGTTTCTTTTGAAAAACAGAAATATCTGGCACTACTGGGCTAGCATTCCCAACTGGAATGCTACAAAACCTACTGGAACTGAATCGTGGTTGGAGTTTATCAAAAATGCCAAAAGTCCTTCATTTTACTGCAGTCCCTTCTCCTTTTTATCATCTTCTATGTAGCCTGCTTAACTTATTTATGCTTCCTCCCTTGGCCCTAAAGACATTTAAATTTGCAATCCAAGGCCAAGAGACTGTCTTGATAGATCATACTCTTGGACTCTTAACACACTTGGATTATTATGAGACAAACTGAAAGCTTCAAGGAAAGGTAATAATAGTAGTACTGGTTGAGTGGTGACTACCACAGGTACCAGGCCTCAGTTTTAAGGGTTTTAAGCGCATGCTTTTAATTAAGTTAGGCCTGCCACTAATCTCTAATTGAATCTGAGATCATAAATCCAAGTTAATATATAGGTCTTATGAAACCTTATAAGCATGTACTCAAAACTTTCCAAGACTTAGCACTAGTGGACATTCACTCAGTGTCCTCCCCACGCAATGGTCCTCACTGAAGACAGCAAAGTCAGTCACATCCATGCACAGCTCATTACTGAACTGACCTCAGCCCCAACCTTTAAAGGTCTTCTAGTGATTGTAACATCAGAACTCTCTTTCCAGATTCACCACTAAGTAGAAGATCTTGGGCAAACGATGCCTTTCTATTCCTCAGCTTCTTCTTTCCCTCCCTCCCTCCCTTCCTTTTATTTATTTATTTTTGGCCGGGTTGGGTCTTCATTGTTGCGCGTGAGCTTTCTCTAGTTGTGGCGAGCGGCAGCTACTCTTCGTTGTGGTGCACAGGCTTCTCATTGCGGTGGCTTCTCTTGTTGTGGAGCACGGGCTCTAGGCTCACGGGCTTCAGTAGTTGTGGCACGCGGGCTCAGCACTGTGGCTCACGGGCTCTAGAGCGCAGGCTCAGTAGTTATGGCGCACAGGCTTAGTTGCTTGGCAGCATGTGGGATCTTTCCAGACCAGGGATCGAAGCCGTGTCCCCTGCATTGGCAGGCGGATTCCCTGCGCCACGAGGGAAGTCACTCAGCTTCTTCTTCATATAGATTTTGTTGTGAATGTTTTAAAACTTTATCTACTCTGGCTAACCCAAAGGTGGTCATCACACTACCACAAGAGCTGTCCCACTCATTTTATATCTTTGTGGCTAAAGTGCTGCTGGGCTGCAGGACATTAACAAGGTGGTCAGTGATCAGATATTTCCAAGCCTAATTCATAGATTCCAATCTTACGGACTGGCGCTTGTATATGTAGTCCCTTCATTAATGGGACTGCTATTAAGAAGTTCTCTGTTAAGCCTGGAATTTTTTGTAATTAAAGGATAGTTAAGGGGGACTGTACACAAAAAAGGGCCCATCATGCTCGTAAAAGCATTTTCAAGAAGAAGCAATGCTTTGGGGTGGGAAACTTACCAGCATCTGTTCAAAGAGTACTAGAACTTGCTCATCTGAAACATCCTGCAATGACTGTGCAGTGGGATCATCCCCATATGATGCAGAAGAATTTCTATGAGCAGAATTAGGCTTTTCTTTCTCCTTCTTAATTCTCATGCTGGTAAATCTCTCCAGCTGAGAAAGAAAAAAAAAGTATTAGCAGTCATCCATTTTCGTTTACACAACAAAGCACACATCAAATAGCCTCTAACTTCTTATACGTGCATGGCTCCTCTGGTTTGTGGCCAGTTCAAGGCTCTTCTGACATGAAAAAGAGAAACCAGTCTTCCTTGTATCTAATTTACTACACGGACTCTGTACTCTCACCTTCATCCAAAGATAAGAGGAATGAAGTATTAAGAACTGGAAACTCTCTAAAAAGAGAAAACTTTGTTCTTTAGCTCCCCTGTCATTTCTAAGCCGTCTAGCAGCACAGAACTGACAGCACCTCATGTGCAGAGTGCTCAGTAAAATGCCTTTTGTTTCCCTCTAGCTATCCAATAATAAATATGGCCAGGCCCTCAGAGGATCTCTCCCTTCAAGAGGTAAGTGTGACCATAGATTTTAATAGATATACGTCATATACAAGAAACAAGGAAACGCCTTAAAACCAGGAACCATTCCTTTTTCTTTCTTCTGTACGCTCCACAGCACCTGTGTTATGTAAGCAGCAAAAGTTCAGTACATATTCTCCAAAATCCCCTTTGCAAAGAATGTAATCTACTTCAGGGGTATATATGTCATCTCTCTGTCAACCAAATGCTTATGAACCACTCCTCAAACCGCAAGGACAGCTGTTCGATTCAAAAGGAGCTACCGATAAGCGGCAGCTTGTCGGCACTACCTGTTGAAAATAGCAGTAAATATCTGCAAGCATTCCGGGGCTTCAAGTGATCAGAGTGACATCCGGACAGCAAGTCAGCTTGGAGTTTAAAGAACATGCCTAACCTTGGAAGCCAATGAATGTGCCAGGGAAATGCATGCAATGGGTCAAACAGAGCAAAGAGTTAGGAAAAAGCTTTGGGATGACCTGAGAATAGAACCCATATCACATTTATAAGTTATAGAAAGTCAAAGTTATTGCAACTGGTAAATGTCATAGTGTAGGAAGTGAGCCATGCACATGCTGAACAAAATTTCCTTACCTCATCTGCCATGAGCCGCTTCAGAGTCTAGGAACAGGAAAAACGAGGGAGAAGAAAGGGAAGAGAGATCAGTGAAATGCCAGGAAACCTCCCAAATACCAGATGGGTTGGGGAAAAAAAGAGGAGAAAATAAGTTGAAAGGATATAGGCTCCTTCCCACATGCTAGATTTCTGCCAGACTATTCCTTAGCACATTTCCTTAGGTAAGGGGCAGGAGTTTTAAGGTCACTAAAATATAATAACCCTTTGGGGAAAAAAAGGTGGAGAACTGAAAAAACTCTAAATGGGATGACTGATAAACCTATGAAATGTGTTCAACTGCATTAGTAAACAAGGAAATGCAAACTAAAACCACAACGAGGTATCATTTCACACTCAAGACTGGCAAAAATTTTCATGTGTGTCTGTCTAGTCACAGAGCAGCGGGAGCTCTCACACACTGTTGGTGTGAATGTAAATTGCTATGGCCACTTTGGAAAACAGTATGGCATGATCTAGTAAAGTTAAAATATGCAGATATATTACAACTCAACATGTCAGTTCCTATAAATCTACCCTTCAGAAACTTGCACATATGTAGCAGGTTGTGTATAACAAGAATGTTCACAGCAACAGTGTAATATCTATCAATAAAACAGAGAACAATCCAAATAGCTATCAAGAATAGAATGGATAAACTCGTATAATGGTAGAGTGGAAAACAATTACACAAAGAAAGTGAATGAACTTACAGCTACTCACAAACATAAAAGTGAATGTATTATTTCTTTTACACTGAGATTAAAAACATGCAAGACTAAATTATATTATTTAGGATGTACAATTATAAAGGGAATGATTACCACAAATGGCAAAACAGTGGTTACCTGAAGTGGGTGGAAGAGTAATGACTGCAGAAGGGGACAGGGGGCTTCGGGGGTACTTACAATAATATTCTATTTCTTGATATGGATGATGGTTACATGGATGTTCTGTTTATAATTATTCTGTATGTTTTATATTCTCTTCTGTATATGTGCTACACTTTACCCCAAAAAATCTGAACAAGCAGGTATTCCAGGAAAGCAGGAATTCTTCATTCTAATACTTAGTTTTAAACCATATCTATTTTTGCTAATGTCCTTAGAAGAGTATAGTAAATGCCTCTTGATGAACTTTTCTCAACTAATGAAAAACTGTTTCTGACACTGCCACAAAGCTACTTTACCAACCTTTTTACAGACGAGAAAAATCTATGTCCTTATGTTCATGTGCCCCATGTCAGAGTTCGGTTAAATCCAGTGTGACCTGTGAATCTTAACTTTGCCCTCCACGGTCCAGAGGAGGTCAACCTTCTACTGATGGAATGCTAATCACTCACCCGAAACCATACGATCCTTGCTCAGTGTCAATGGAATCTAAAGTTACTTTGTGTGTGCTGTTTACACAAAGTAAAGGCAGAAGGGCAGCAAAGGCAGAAGGATGATGAAGCAGAGACAGCAACACCCAAGGAGACTCACAGTTCCTTTTGTCACCACCCTGTCACCTGACACACAGAGGTGAAACAAGCCACAAAAAGGATGAATGTTTATAGTTAGGTTGCCATTGCGAAGGTTAAACTTATTTGCTCCTAGAGCAAGTGCTTCCAGAACCTTGTCCTCCAAACTCAAAATGTTCCCTCAGAACCAAGCAACAACCCAAACAATTCTGGGATGGATATAACGTAGGTAACAGAACCTGGGTCTAATGAATCAATTTCAGCTGCAGGTTAAGTTAAAGAGCAACAAACCAGCAACTTGTTCTGTCTGCAGACTCTTATTTCTCTTCCCTCCATCCCCACTATTGAAGTTCACGCCACTATGATCTCCTGTTTGATTTACTGTAACAGCCTCCTAACTGATCTCCTTGCCTTCAATCCCATCTGCCCAACACAAAATCCATTCTATATACTATACCCAAGAGTAATCGTTCTAAAATGCCAAGCTGTCCATGTTATTTCCCATTTAAAACCCTGCAATAGTTCCCTACTGCCCTCAGGTTAAGATCCAAATTCCTCAGCATGGCATATGACACTTCTGGCTTCTCTCCCTTGACTCATCTCACAACAAACCCTCCATTTCAAACTCTATGTTCTGGGCATCCTAACTAGCTTGCAGGTCCACAAACAGATCTTGCTGTCTCACAACCCAAGACTTTCTCTAGGCTGCTGTTTCCCTCAGACTAGACTGTGCTTTCAAGGCTAGCTCCAACAGGCCCTACAGGATGATACCTCCTCTAATTGGATGGGTACCTCTCCTTGTGTGTATATAGAAATAGGTACTTTCCTGTCTCACAGCACTAGAAGTGGATTACAACTCTCCTTTGATTGCCTCCTCTAGCCATTTCCAGACTAAGTTCCTTCAGGGTAGAGCCTAAGACTTAGTCATTATATCTCCTATGAACAAATACCATAATCTGGGGCTGCTCTCCTAAAATACCAATCCCTGCAAAAGCCCTCAAATCTATTCCACCTCTTCACTGCATTAGTGAAGAAACTGAAGCCCAGGCAGGTGGAGTAAATCACTGAGGTCACATGAATAAGGGCAAGCTGGGTATGGAACTCTGGTCTCCAGATTCCAAAGCCCTAAATATTTGCACTCTCCAGATTCTTGTCTTGTTCCCATTTAATGCCCACTAACTGTTGCCTTTACATACAAAAGTAAACATCTCTTTTCTTAAGAAGGAAGAAACCAGTCTCCCTTGCTTTCCTTGGTGCATCATTAGAAACAGATTTATTCCTTAAAAAAATTATCCATGCTTTAGTGCTCAATTTGAGTAAGGACAGTAAAAATGATCCATGCATTTCCTCAACTACTCCAACAGAGGGCAGCATCTACCAGCAAAGTGAATCACAGTGCTACAGGCAAAATTCTGTTTCAGAACCCAACAGAACACCCAAACAGCAAGCTCAATTCCATTACTGAAATGGAACCTGCTGCTACAGTATACTGAGGGTGTATTAATTTACTTATTTAATACTATGTGTGCTTTCCTTACAGATCTTGAACATACAGTTTACAAACAGCTTTGTTTGTTGTTTTTTTTTTAACTGTACCATTAACTGTTTTGTGGATTCTCTGAGATACGCAACAAGAGGTTCCTAGCTCATGAAAAGTAAGAAGGACTAAAAATAGTGGAGACCCTGAAGATAAATGCTACTGGAGCTATATTTATGCCTTATGCCCCAGAGGTTCAAGCTTTTAAACACGGTCTCTAATGATCCCACCTACTTCTTTCTAAATGCTTCTACACTCACCTTTCTCCTTGTTTGCTATCAATTATTTTCTGCCCCCAAACTATAAACCCTTACTTATCTTCACTAAATACTTCATCGTCCTGTCCCTCCTACTGAGTCTTCCACTAAAACTATACTAAAACCTTTAACTACAAATATAGATACTGAAGGAAGCATAAATACGGAATGAAATTTTTTAGCATATCAAAATCTGCTCATGAATACAGATTAATAGGAACTTCCAGATAAAAGACGGTAGACTGAATCAAATTTCCCCGCTTTTTGAAACCCTTCTAAATCTACAGAAAAGGAATTTTTAGAAAGAAAAAATGACAGAGGGAAGGAGCCTACAAGGTTGGGAAGAACAAGAAAAGCGTAATTGCAATCACCTTTTGAAGCTGGGACTAAGACCCAACAGACCTAAGAAAACTGAGTCCTAAACCTGCCATAGGAAAAGCTAATGACCAATCCAAATTGTACTTCAGGATCCTCAACAGGCTCAGGAATTAGCAGCACCAGGTACCTATAGAAATGGGCAGTTGGAGGGAGGGGGAGGCCCAAAAATAAGATTGGTTTGAAAGCTGCTTAAGAAGCAGCTGGACAGGTAGATTCTCCGTTACCCCCCCAACACCCCTCCCCCCATGCCATTGGGAGACTACCCTCCCTTACTCCAGCAGAAGTCTGGAAATTTATTCTTAGAAGAGGGTAAAACACAGATCTCTGGATCAGGGGATGCCAGGCACAGTTGTGGGCAGAGACCCTATACCAAAAAGAAGAGTAATAATCTATGCATACTATAAGCTGAGACACCCAGCACCTTCCCCCTTCTAGTTTCTGAGGACCCCAGCACCCCAAAACCCTTACCCTTGAGGCAGAAGGTTGGAAGAGCCTTCTCTGGGGAACTGAAAAACAACATTAAGCTACTGACATAGTCCAAGCAGATGAACCGTGCCATCCAATATGGTGGCTACCAGACACAGGTAACTATTAAGCACTTCTAATGTGCCTAGTGCAACTGAAAAAGGAATTTTTCATTTTATTTAATTTTATCGAAATTAAAAGCTAATATTTTATTGTTATTGTTAAACTTAAGTATCAATATGTTTGGAACACGCTAGGTATGTGAATCTACCTTTCACCTGTAAATCTTTTCAAATCTAAATACACATCAAGTATCTTCATGAAAATTTAGCATCCAAATTGAGATGTGCTATAAATGTAAAATAAAAACTGGAGTTCAATAACTTCATATAAAAAACAGAAGGTAATAATTGTTATACCTATTACATGTTAAAATAATGTTTTAGATATGCTGGATTAAAAATTTTATTATTAAAGTTAATTTCACATGTTTCTTTTCACTTTTTTCTTTCTATCTTTTTCTGTGGCTACTAGAAAATCTAAAATTACATATGTGATTCACATTATATTTCTATTGGACAGGGCTAGCCTACAATAAACTGCACAGCTAACAAACCCTACCCATGCACCCAGAGTTACCAATGAGTTTTTTAGCCCCTCATTTTTAAACATTAACAGACAACCAAGGATTATCAAACACATGAGGAAAAATCCTAATAAGAGAGGGGGAAAAAGCAACTCATTATACAGAGACTATGCAAGAAAAAGAAAGATTAGGAAAAAAAATTAATATCCACACGGGAGAACATAATGCCATTTTTTAAAATTGTTTTTTTTAAAGTTTTGGCCATGCTGTGCGGCATGCATTATCTTAGTCCCCCGACCAGGGATCAAACCCACGCCCCCTGCAGTGGAAGTGCAGAGTCTTAACCACTGGACCGCCAGGGAAGTCCCTATAATGCCATTTTAAAAAGAAACATTCAGAGGAAAAAGAACCCTGAGAAACTGAACACATGAGAACAGAAACTCAATAGAAGGGCTGGAAGATAAGAATTTGAGGATATCTCCCAAAATTAGAGCAAAAAGACAGAGATGGAAAAATAAGAGAGTAAAGATAAGAAAATTAGATCAGTTTGGGAGGTCCAATATCCAAATAACAGGAGAACAGAGGAGCAAGCTATCAAAGAAATAATTCAAGAATATTTCCCAGTACTGAATGTAAGTTGGTGCAGCCACTCTGGAAAACAGTATGGAGGTTCCTCAAAAGACTAAAAATAGAGTCGCCATATGATCCAGCAATCTCACTCCTGGGCATATATCCAGAAAAAAACTATAATTTTAAAAGATACATGCAACCCTATGTTCACAGCAGCACTATTCACAATAGCCAAGACATGGAAACAACCTAAATGTCCATAAACAGGTGAGTGGATAAAGAAGACGTGGTTTATATATACAATGGAATACTACGCAGCCATAAGAAAGAATGAAATAATGCCATTTGCAGCAACGTGGATGTACTTTGAGATTATCATACTAAGTGAAGTAAGTCAGAAAGAGAAAGACATACACCATATGATATCACTTATATGTGGCATCTAAAATATGGCACAGAGCTTCCCTGGTGGTGCAGTGGTTAGGAATCCTCCTGCCAATGCAGGGGACACAGGTTTGATCCCTGGTCCGGGAAGATCCCACATGCCGCGGAGCAACTAAGCCCGTGCGCCACAACTGAGCCTGCACTCTAGAGCCCACGAGCCACAACTACTGAGCCCAAGCGCCTAGAGACCGTGCTCCGCAACAAGAGAAGCCACCGCAATGAGAAGCCAACGCACTGCAATGAAGACTAGCTCCTATTCGCCGCAACTAGAGAAAGCCCGCACACAGCAACGAAGACACGACGCAGCCAAAAATAAATAAATAAAATAATAATTTTTTAAATTAAAAAAATAAAAATAAATAAAATATGGCACAAATGAACCTATCTATGAAATAGAAACAAACTCATAGACATAGGGAACAGGCTTGTGGTTGCCAAGGAGGGGGGTGGGGGAGTGATGGATTGGGAGGCTGGGGTTAGCAGATGCAAACTATTATATCTAAAATGGATAAACTTTAACAAGGTCTTACCACATAGCACAGGGAACTATATTCAATATCCTGTGATAGGGACTTCCCTGGTGGCACAGTGGTTAAGAATCGGCCTGCCAATTCAAGGGACACGGGTTCGAGCCCTGGTCCGGGAAGATCCCACTTGCCGTGGAGCAACTAAGCCTACGCACCACAACTACTGAGCCTGCACTCCAGACCCCGCAAGCCACAACTACTGAAGCCCATGCACCTAGAGCCCATGCTCTGCAACAAGAGACGCCACCGCCATGAGAAGCCTGTGCACTGCAAGTAAGAGTAGCCCCCGCTCACCACAACTAGAGAAAGCCTGCGTGCAGCAACGAAGACCCGACACAGCCAAAAAAAAAAAAAAAAAAAAAATCCTGTGATAAACCATAAAGGAAAAGAATATAAAAAAGATGTATACATATGTATATCTGAATCACTTTGGGGTATAGCAGAAACTAACAACATTGTAAATCAACTATAGGTCAATTTTTAAAAAAATTTTCCAGTACTGAAGGATAAGTTCCCATCACAAAAACAGATCACCACACAAAGGTATTATCATGGTGAAATTCCAAAACACTGGGAAAACAAAGAAAATCCTACAGTTTGAAAGAAGGGGGACTTCCCTGGCGGTCCAGTGGTTAAGACTCCGAAATTTCACTGCTGGGGGAGCAGGTTCAATCCCTGGTCAGGGAACTAAGATCCCGCATGCCATGCAGTGCGGCTGGGGCAAGTGGGGGCGGGGAAGAAGGGAGGAAAACTGGTCATATACAAAGGAATCAGAGAAGCTTTGAATTTTTTAAACTACATACAAAAAGCTAAACAATGAAAAAAGGCCTTTATAAAATCTGAAAAAAAAGAAAAAAACTTCTAACTTAGAATTCTATACCCAACCAAATTACTCATCAAATGTGAGTTCAAAATAGATATTTTCAGACATTGAAGCTTTCAAAAAATTTATCCCCGTGCACCTTAGGAAGCAACTGTAGGATACGCTCCACCAAAATGAGGGAGCAAACCAAGAAAGTTAAAGACCTGAAATACAGGAAACAGGAGATCTAACACATGAAAGAGGTAAAAGAAATCCCTAGGACAAAGATTCCAGGATCTTTGTGGTGATCCCCTACATTCCTCATGGCTTAACCCACGGATACCCTCAGAAGGAGCCCTTGTAAACACGCAGAGAATCTAAAGTCAGACTATGACTCCAACACTTGGGAGCCTCCTCCTCAGGGTGGCAATATCGTCATTTAAATATAGTCTAGATTTTTGCTTCTTACTCAATTTTTATAATAATCTTTCAGTTATATGCAAACAATTATAGATAGAAGCACAAAATATTTTTTAAAGGGGCAGAAAAACATTTATTCTATAGGAATTTTTTATTCAATAGAATTGGATGGGTAAATAAATTTCTGAAGGTCATTAGCTGGTACAGGAAAAGAGCTTAACAAAACTGCATTTATTAAAATAAGATTCATTTCCTCTAAAAGATTCTCAGTATTATCAAATCTTACTTAAATTAACACAAATTGCTCAAAGGTACACTGCATCAAAAGTAATAGCATCAGAATAAATATACTTGGCTGGGCACTGCTCTGCATTAAGACCATCAATCAACATAAAAATGAAAAGCTGTCCCTTCGCTCTCCTTCCAGAGTGTAATTCAAAGCGCTGATTCAGTCACCACATCCTAATGTAATATGTGGTAAGATAAATCTTTTGGTTACCATCTACAGGAAATAAGAAACTTCCTAGAGACTTTACAGTTTGGTTTCTCTAAGAAACCAAAAATTAAAGTCAAACTCCCAAGGTATGCCCTATGAGGCCAAGCTAATTAAAATAAATTTATGACCGAATGAGTCTGAAACATACTCTGATCAATTATTATCATAATAAATGCAAATGAAATCTAAAACTCCTTTTCCATAGCTGGATTTGTTGTGGTGGTGGTGGCTGCATCTATTAGCACTTCAGCTTTTTAAAAGTGGGCCGATCGGACTAAACTTGGCAGACGTTTTGGACAGAGGTTCCCTCTGTTTGCCTAGTAACAGAACTGGTCTTATTATAAATTCAAGGATATAAGAAAATTCATCCAAGGCACTGATTCACTTCTACCCAATTCCCTGAATCTTTAACTTTTCCATCTAGCGACAAAAAGGGCATAGGATTCTCAGACAATTAAAGACAGTCTCTTGGAACAGGATACTCATGTAGCCTAACAAAAAGTAATTAGGTAGTGTCCTTAGCAGACGAGAGGTTAGGAGAGATCTAATAAGAGAATATGATTAACCATTACTCTGATCACAGAGTACTTTACACAGCAAAAAGTGTTTCTAATTCCTACCAATGTGCTTCACAGGAACAGTTAATCATGGACTTTTACCTCATGAACCATGTGGCTAGCATACGGGTAATATAAACCTATTAGAGCAAGCCCATATTTCGGTACTTTCTAAAGATTTTGTTCAGGCTAACTAATAGGGGACAACTATATCTGAACTCTCGGCTAAGGGAGAACACCACAGGTGAATGCCACTTGGCCCCTGCTCTGTGATGATTCTAGGAGGCCCAGGTTTTTCTCATAACACCTATAATCACAATGCAATTCACTGCCTCAATATACTCAATTCCCACCTCTCCCTCTTCTGACATCCACACTTGCTCATGGGCTAATTCAGCGTGAGGGAAATATTTAGTGTGGTAGGTAGAATTCTAGGACGTCCCCCAAGATTCCCAGCCTGACGTACATACGCTGTATAATCACCAGGACTGTAAATATGATAGGATATCACTCTTGTGATTAGGTTATATTATTTAGCACAACTGACTTTTAAGAAGGGGAAATTATCCATGTGGGTCTGACCCAATCACACAAGCCCTTTAAACCTAGGGTAAGAGGTCAGAAACACAAGGATCCAACATGCCATTTCTGGCTTCAGCATAAAATAAGCCAAATGGCAGGGATTACAGGCAGCATCTAGGAGCTGAGAGCCAGCAAAGAAACAGGGACCTCAGTGCTACAACTGCAAGAGGCTGAATTCTTCCAACTTGAATGCACTTGGAAGGTTTTCCTCCAGCACCTACAGATGAGAAAAGGCCCAGCTGACACCTTGATTTCAGCCCTGTGATACTCTGAGAACCCAGCCAAACTATCCTTGCTGGACTTCTGACCAACGGAACTGTGAGCTAATAAGTGGGTTTTATTTTAAGCTATTGAGTTTGTCATGTAAAAGTAAGCAACTAATACAGTAAGCAAACTGACAAAATTTATCTAGAACTTTAGCTGAAGGAAAAAGATCATGAGTCCTAATTTTTATTTATGGCATGCTAAACAACTGCAAGTATGATTCTGAGCAAATCACGTTAATTCTTCATGCTTCAGTTCCCCTATTTATTAAAAAACAAAACAAAACCAGACACACACTTCTTGGGACCACTAAGATCATAAAATGGAGTGAGAGAGCATTCTATAAAAGCAATTGTGCTCTTATTACTACAGAAATATATTTTCGTAAAATATACACATGTACTAGTTGACACGGTACTCCTACAACATGGCATAAGGAAAAAGTTATTCCTCATCTGTAAACTGTATATTTAGCCATAGCCAATCATTTCACAAAAAGATCTAAAGGACTCAGCCAAGCCAGGCTCTAAATATTTTATATCAGATCCTTCTTCAGACCGTTATTGTAGCTGTTTCTGTGGACCAGATTGTAAGTTGCCTGGGGGCAAGAACCCCTGCTTTGTTCATTTGACATGTCCAATATTTAATAAATATATTAAAAATGATCATCACTCTAGGTTTAGGAACATCATCCTAAGCACAGTATATTCATTTATTCATTACTTTATGCAAATTGAACAAGCTAAAGAAAAGTTTCAAGTTAAGGTTTATGACAGTACAGTATGATTGTTATAGACAGCTCAGACCAAACCTTCAAGAATAATGTCTTTCCCTACGAATAAGGCCAGGGGACCCTGAGTGGTGCTTCAGCCCACATGACATATTTGTTAGTTGTCCTTGGGGAAAATATCCAATTATGGCACACATGTCACCTAGGGAGTCTTCCACCACCTGTGAAAAGCAATAAGCCTTCAGTAAAGACATAGGCTACCTATGGGTAAAATGGGAAATAAGTCTCACTGCAGCCAACAACAGTTTCCTTTCAAGTCCTAATATACCTACCCAGGAAGGAACAGGTAAGGTATCTGTCATTCAGAATCAGAAAGAACAAAGAGCAGGGTCTGGCTCTGATTCATTTTTGTATTCTAGCACAGGACTGACACTCAGTTTCTTAGGATAGTGAGGCAACAGAGGGTCATAACATGGATGTGAATTCAGTTACCAACAAGTCCTATTCCAGCTTTGCCACAAGATTTGCTACATTTCCACTAAAGGACAGTAAAGGCAGGGTAAGCTTTTTTTTGGGGGGGGGAGTTGTGCTGGGGCTTCGCTGCTGAGCGTGGGGGCTACTCTTTGTTGCGGTGCACAGGCTTCTCACTGCGGTGGCTTCTCTTGTTGCGGAGCACGGGCTCTAGGCGTGTGGGCTCAGTAGTGGCGGCTCGTAGGCTCTAGAGCACGGGCTCAGTAGTTGTGGTGCACAGGCTAAGTTGCCCTGCGGCATGTGGGATCTTCCCGGACCAGGGATCGAACCTGTGTCCCCTGCATTGGCAGGAGGATTCTTAACCACTGCACCACCAGGGAAGTCCCAAGCTCTTCTTTTTATCCACCACAGTTTCAGCCTTCCTATCTTTAAGACTATGTTGTCTCACAGGGCTTGTGTGAAGAATAAATAATAAAATAGACGTAAAGCACTTTGTTTTGCAAAGTGTTTTGTAAAAGGTAAATAATATATGATGATGGAACCAATGAAACTCCCTTCAATTCCCACTCCTTATAGAGAAGTCAATTAGAACTAGAGAGAAGGAAATAATGGATACCTTCAAATGTAGGAAATTTTCCCTTCCATTCTAAAATAATGGCCCAAGGATGGCATGGAATGAGTCAATATCTCATATTCCATTTACAGAGAAACAAACTAGATTCTGACATCACTACTTATTAGTGCCAACAGCCTCAACAGGAGTTGTGTAGAACTGGAGTACCCATTTCAAAAAAGAAAATCAAAGAAAAAAGGTATATCAGAGGAAAGGAAGTCTAAAACAAGAGCACCAAATGACTAGAAATTGAAAAATATGAACTCTAAAGCTAATTTACCATTATAAAGTTAAATGCGCTTAAGGGAAAGAAAACTGAAGATTATCTAGCAACCCCCAGAAATGAGATGGCACACTCATGTTCTCCATGACTGCTAAGGAAAAAGTGCTAAAGGAACAAGTAAGACTCTAGCAGCTCATCCACTTAGTTCCACACTGCCTCAGCAGCCCCACAGCTAAACTCAGTATTGGAGAGTTAAATTTCTGACAACTCATACAAGAGACCACACAGGAAACACAGTAGAGGAGAGTCCAAGTTTTGTTTTTTTTTTTTTGTGGTACGTGGGCCTCTCACTGTTGCGGCCTCTCCCGCTGCGGAGCACAGGCTCCGGACACGCAGGCTCAGCGGCCATGGCCCACGGGCCTAGCCGCTCCGCGGCGTGTGGGATCCTCCCGGACCAGGGCATGAACCCGTGTCCCCTGCATCGGCAGGCGGACTCTCAACCACTGCGCCACCAGGGAAGCCCCCCAAGATCTTTTATTCCTAATTAAAAGACGTCTTTCAATCTACCCCTGCCTTCCAGAATCAGTATCTTTATCCTGATACAGCCCAGGGAGTCCAGAAAGATTCCAGGCAGTGGCCCATGTGAAGCACAAGTTAGAAATGCCATATAGGGGACTTCCCTGGTGGTCCAGTGGTTAAGAATCTGCCTTCCAAAGCAGAGGACGTCGGTTCAATCCCTGGTTGGGAAACTAAGATCCCACATGCCATGGGGCAACTAAGCCCATACGCCACAACTACAGAGCCCGTGTGCTGCAACTACAGAGCCCACATGCTCTGGAGCCCGTGCGCCACAACTAGAGAGAAGCCCGCCTGCCGCAACGAAAGATCCGCGTGCTGCAACTAAGACCTGACGCAGCCAAAAAAAAAAAAAAAATACATTTTTTAAAGGCCATGTAAAGAACATTATTAGGTAACTGTACTCCATCCCGTTTCAATAATTATAAACTTGAAGCAGTTTGCTTATAAATTCAAAGCAACAAACTCAATTTCCCTCACAACTGTCTAAAACTGTTTAGAGTCTGCTTTCCAATAAACCACATTTCCCGACTATAATTAAAATGAGGGGAAAAAACTATCTTAATATTAGAGTCCAATCCTCTGCGAGACAGGTCCAGTACGTTAGAACAGTTCTCTAATAGTCCAAGAAGGCAAGTCTCTTGGGGAAAAGGAGAAGGCAACTTTTTGCCTCCAGCTTAGCTCATCCTGAAGCTAAGGACTGGCAGAGACTGCATCCTAGATAGCTGATAGCCTAGAGGAAGAAGGACAGTCCACTCAGGTTTCACTATTCCAGCTCAGCAGAACAGGTGGAAACCAGGCTGGGAACATTGCATTCTTCCTCTATGTCCATGCACACAAACTGCCAGCCCCCTGCACTACGAAGCACTCAAGGGCCAGGAAAACAAGTTGCCACTAGAGAAAGTGCTCAGATTCTAGAAGTCCTAGTTTCCTATCAAGTACCACATGGCGTGGCAGACACGCTCCTCTCCTTTGCTGTCAGGAAGGAGGCGCACACACATTCTGTCATCTGGTGAGAGGGCAGAGTAAGCAAAGCTTACTCCCTTTCAAACATCCAAAGGTTCTAATAAAACTTTCAAATACACATATAGAAAGCAATAAATAACGTTAACCGACTTTTCCAAAGTTTTGACATACTTCTCAAGCTCCAAATACTGATACTTGTTCTTTACTTTCTTATTAGGCCTCTCTCTTCACTGCCTTAGCTTAGAGAAGCTAAGAAAAAGGGGGTGTTGTTCATTCATTTGGAAACAGTCAATGACTCAGGAATGCTGTTTCCCAATCTCCGTAGCAACTGTCTTCTCCTCCCATGTTGTGATGTGAGTAGCAGGACATCTACTCTTTCTCAAGGGTGAGCACATGAATGACACACCCAACGGCCTGACAGACAGGAAGTTCCTGCAGCTGATATTGCTTCTACATACAGGCACCAAGCATGAGGCCACCTTGTTTTAAATCCCATTCTCAAACCCTTCATTTCTAAATGATGGTTACACTTCTTCTACCCTCACATCATTCCTGAATACAAGAAGTAATCACGACCTACTGATAATAGCTTAACTGATCCAAAAATTATACTACTACTCAAAAAGCCAGACTTGATCTTATGAAACCACAGTAAACATTTACTGGCCTTTTACAAATCTAGAATTAAGATTTTATTTTGAGAAAATTTGGGGGAGGGAGGGGGGAGACAGCATGAGGTGAAATCTCATTACTCCTCTATAACCAGAGATATAAGCAAGAGTTAAAACAAGAAACTTCCGATACTTCTAGCAACCATACTTGTGTGGAACTATGTTCTAATGCAAAGACATTACAGAATTTCATGCCAAAGTACTTAGGCTCCAAAGAGACTTCCATGTACCATGTATTTTTCTCTTTGGTTCTAACTACTGAAAAATAACTAAAATTTCTGGAAAACGAGTTAGGATATTGTTTTACTCTATTTTTATACACATCTACATTTTCTTAGAAAAATGTGTATCACTTGTATGATACAAATACATTTCCAGGGAATTACCTGGTGGTCCAGTGGTTAGGATTCCATGCTTTCACTGAGGGCTGGGGTTCGATCCCTGGTCGGGGAACTAAGATCCCACAAGCCGTGCGGTGCGGCCAAAGCAAAATAAAACAGAATTTCCATTTCAAACAAAAGTACCAATTTTCAAAGATTAGAAAGCTGAAAAATGTTTATGACACATTGTTTTAAAAGCAGAAAATGTGTAGAAACTGTAATTGCAATGTTGTAAAAATATCTGTGCAGAGAGATGACTAGAATATTCAAATACTAAGTGAAATAAAAAATAAAAATTGGGGGTTCTTAGATTTTGCTATTTTGAAAATGTATGTATATGTCTTTTCAAAAAGAGTATAAAAAATTATTTTAAAAGAGTATAAAAATTATCACAGCATCGAAAAGCAAAATATCCAAAATTCATATTCAAAATGCCCACCAGCATTTACTCTTTTCCAGTAGTACTTTGCTTAAGGCAACACTCTGGCAGGGCACAGTCACAAAATTTAGGGATGACAATGCAATGTGAGAAAGAATAATGAACAGTTAGTGGAGTCTAAAAGCTAGCTTACCTAATTACATGACCTTGAGCAACTTAATACCTCTAGGCCTCAGTGGCCTTCTCCTGTTAAGATGAGGAGGCTGAGTCAGATCATTTCTAGGGTCTCTTCAGGGACCCTTAAAGACAGTGCTTAGTTACTACTGCTCTTTTTGAGGGCAGCCCAATGCCTGCTGCTTGCTTGATAGGACATATCCTACAGAGACTTCTCACCACTTCTTCTTGTGGTTTCAATCACAGGAAACAGACGTCACCCATGGGCCTAGAAGTAAGTAACGAACAAGCCCTGGCGGATGCAAAGAGCTGCCAACTAAGGCCAACTCCCATCTTTTTAAAATACCAGAATCAAGAAATCACTAGAAACCTCTATGCCTGGGGAGCCTGACACACATCTTTCACAAAAACTAACAAAACTAAAAATATCTCTTTAGGCCCCGTGAAAGCATGATGAAATAATTTTAGAAAAACTACTTTGCTTCTACGGCCAAATGAAGGAATCAAAGGAACTCCATAGCTATGGACAGAAATATGTGACTTTGAGAAAAAACTAAGGCAATCCTACTGCCAGCAGCATTTTTTGTAGAGATCCAGACATATCCTGAGGACCTGAAGACTTCATCTTGGTCTCCTTTATTTAATATTCTGTGTAAACCTTTCTGTAGCCATGAAAGACTGTGGTGCTGATTCAAATAATATAGGAACTTAGCAATTATTCACTTTAAATGTATGTTATCAATCCCTAGAGGAGTGGGTCAAATACTGCTCTCATTTATAACGATAAAAGCTGGCAGCCCTCTGCTATGTAAAATAATGCAGATTTTAAATCCGATAGACATGTTCCTTCATTAAATATTGATACAAGACAAAACCTAAGGCACTATCTCTAGAGAAAAATAAAAATCTTTTCTCAACAGAGTTCTTCTGGTCTGGTATAGTCATATCAGTGGTTCTCTTTGCCTCACAGTTACCTTGGTGAGAGGACTGATGTTTTCAAAACCGTCAATCTCCTACATTAGACCACAGAAATGGAGAGACTTGAAAGTAATCCCAAGAGTCACAAGACTCACAGTAAAACTAAAATACATAACAGGTTATTGCTAATATGAGCTAAACACCACCACTCTTAGATACCTTACAAGCTAGATGGGAGATAAGACCCACCCTCCTCAAGAGATTTCGATATCATTCTGTCTTTCTCTCTCTCTGTCTCTTTATACATACATATATATATATACACACACACACACAATATATATATATTTTATATATATATATATATAGTGCATTCATGAAAGACTAAAGAACACTTCAAATAAGCATGCAATCAAAACCAATACTGCACTGTGCTAAAGTATGTTTAGAAGAAAATAACAGGTCCCAGAGATAGGCTCAGATTATTCCCACAATTTCCCACCTGAGCCCACAATTTGTTTTTTCTTTGGCCGCACCGCATGGCATGTGGGATCCTAGTTCCCCAACCAGGGATTGAACCTGCGCCCCTTGCATTGGAAGTGTGAAGTCTTAACCACTGGACCGCCAGGGAAGTCTCTGAGCCCACAATTTGACTATACAGTGGCTGAGATCCAGATGAAGACAGTCACATCTTTTAAAATCTAGAATGATCACTGAAAGTCTGAGAAGATGGATTATTACAATGGATAAGGAATGGAAATCAAACAAACTTCACTACCTAAACTCCCATCTAGATAGCAGAAGTGATTTGCTGGAACCTTAACACTAATCTGTTCATGTTCTTCACCACCACATATTCACAAGGCCACAAACTGCATCAACATGCATCATGACATGTTACAAAATGCAAATTTTTCCATTCTGCTTTCTGTGGGTTTCTACAGAAAGAGAACCTAAAAGCCCTTCCCAGGGATAAAATAATCTCTATGAAGTGGCTTTCTTAAATGATTCATCTCCCCCTGATCCTCTTGACTGCTATAACCAGGCCATTTCTTTTTGCTACAGCCATACATTCAAACCTCTGAGCCTCTGTTCACATTGTTCCCCACCCCACGAAACCCCTTACCCCTCTCCTCTACCAATCCCTGGATTTACTTCCAGGGCCTATCATGTTCCTTCATGTTCCAGGGCCTTCATCTTCCATGAACCTAACTAGCATTGCCCACAATTGTATTCTAGATCATTTATGTAGAATTTGGGACATTAGTATAGACCTTTGAAATCATTCATGCTAACCCTCTCATTTTACGAGGAAAGACCAAGAAAGAAGAGTGACTTGCCCAGAGTTCACACAGTTAATTAGGAGCAAAGTCAAACTAAGTAGCAACATATGGAAAGAATATTTCAGTAAGAGAGATGGGGGTTGTAGTCCTAGGTCTAGTTGTAAACTTGGACAGATCACTTCTCTAAGCCCACATTCCTCCATCTATAAAATAAAGGATTTGAATTAAATAACTTTCAGCATCCTTTTCACCTTCAGCATTCTATGATTCTGAAACAGGTCTTCTGACTCTCAGCTCAGTAATCTTTCCACATAATTCCTTAAATTCTCTGAATTTCTACAGCTTTTGAAGTCTATGCTCATGGCTTTTAAGCTTCTCCTACCTATTCTTCTACAGACACGGCTGAGATTACAATCTCTTAAAAAGCATGGACTGAACCTGATAGGTCAAACACATGGGCTCTTGATCTTCAGCCTTTTGGATCTAGGGTAGATTCACACAAACAAGAGAAACTCTATTCTCTACTCTTTGCCACCAATCATACAGAAAATCCTAGTTCCAGGTACCTGGACCTCTGTGGCAATGTCTTAATTATTAACCACAGGCAAATAACTGCCAGGTCTAAAGAATAAACTTCAGCAGTCCCCAGACTCAGGAGAGACCCTAGAGTTAGTAACCATTTGCAATCCTTATTTGTTTCAGGGCCAATTCTAAAATATAGAAAAGATAACTATGGAGCTGGTCTAGCAACAGCTTCCTCCTTCCTATACGTCACCACTACTTGCTGCTCGCAGCAATTTAAACAACTAAAATTCCTGCCAGGTGATGCTGTTAGAGCTGCTCTATTTACAAAGGAGATAAGGTTACATTAAAAAATAATAATAATTTAGACAACTTCTTAATAACGTATGAGCCAGGGGAAAGGTAGATTTTGCATGCACTATAACAGCTACTTTTACATGCCTAAGAAAGGTTTAATTAAGATTCCTGCAATGGTCTCAAAGTCTAAATTATTAAATGCAAAATGCAGTTAGGCATTTAGCTACTGCACTTTGTTCATCTAGACCCAACACTTCTTTTCCCACTAACTGAACTGAAAAAGAGTCCAGTTTTAATAGACTGCAGTAGTCAAAGGGCTCTAAAGATATACCATCAAAATTTTCTTTGATACAACAAGTGCAAAAACTGGACATTTGTAAACTGTCGATACAATGCAGTGAACAAGAAGATGGCTGTGTGTGTGTGTGTGTGTGTGTGTGTGTGTGTGTGTGTTTAAATCAGCCAGACTTAGGTTTGAATTCCAGTTCTATGACCTAAAGCATGTTGCTGATCTCACTGAGTTTCAGTTTAATTACCTAGAAAGCAGGAATAACAATAGTACCTATTTTATATCTAGAGCTGTTCAGTGCAGCTCTAGGGCTATAGCAAGTATGCAACAAACAAGTGCTATTATTACTGTTACAGTTATTATTACTCCCTGTCCTTCCAGTCTGCAATGAAGTAATCTTCCTATCTATAAAGATGATGAGCACTCATTAATATCTATAGATAGGAAGATTGGCATTATACAACCTGTAACACACTGAGTACAGGAAAACAAAAGGTTTCTAACACCACATAAGAGATGAAAATGCTTTCACTATAAATAGAATCTCAAAGGTCCCCAATCCCAAGAGTATCAGAAATGGTCTGTCTTGTCTACAGGTGAAAATTAATACCCCAAAGAGAACATGTGGAATATAACTGACATTTCCACAGTGATAGGAGAATTTAAGAGCTAAATCTATAAAACTTTTAGGAGAAAAATCTTAGTGACTATGATTTTAGCAAAGATTTTTGAAATATGATACAAAAAGCAAAAACAATTAATTGGATGGACTTCATCAAAATTAAACATTTTTGTTCTTCAAAATATACTGTTAAGAAAATGAAAAGGCAAGTCACAGGAGGAAGAAAACATCTGTAAAACATATCCAACAAAGGACTTGTATTTAGACAGTAATAAAAAAATTTTAAGTGGGCAAAATTTTTGAACAGACACTTCAAGGAAGATATACAGCAAATAAACACATGAAAAAATACTCAACATCATTAAGGAAATGCAAATTAAAGCCACACTGAGATACCGTTTGTAGACTGGAAAAAAAATGCACAACCTAAAAGTTGAAAATTATGTTTTATTCAGAGGCCTTACTGAGGACTAAAGCACCTGATGGCAGCCTCTCAGATAGTTCTGAGGGACTACTCCAAAGATTTAAGAAAGGAGCCGGGATATACAGGAATTCTTGCTGGAAAAAAAAAAACCATGAAGTTGAACATCAAAAGATTACTGCTAATCACAAAAAAACAGACATCTCAAGTTAATGATTTTTAGTGCTTTTCTGTATATGGGAAGATGTAAGAGTCTGGGCTTACTGAAATCATTCCTTTGATATGCATCTTAACTACCTAAGGCCAGTATCCCGTTTTTCTCCATCCTGAATTCCCCTCAGGGTGCATAGTCTGGACAGCTACAGTGACTGATGGCTTGGTGGCTGGCAACCTGTTTTTCTCCTTCCTGCATTCCCCTCAGAGTGCACCAACAGGGACTCCTGCAGTGGCTGATGACTTTATGGCCACAACATCCTTTGTTTACTGAAATGGCAAGCGACATTCTTTGTCCACTCACTACACACCCACTAGAATGGCTAAAATTTAAGACTGATCATACCAAGAGCTGACAAGGAACCAGAACCCATGTATTGCTTGTGAGAAGGTAAAATGATATAACAACTTTGGAAGCAGTTTGGCAACGTCTTTAAAAGTTAAACATAGCCCTACCATATAGCCTAGTCATTCCACTCCTAGGTATTTACAAAAGAGAGATGAAGGCATATGTCCAGACAAAAACTTGTACATGAATGTTCACAGCAAAACAAAAAAGAACCAAAACTGGAAACAATCCAAATGCCCATCAACAAGTAAATAAATAAATTACAGTAAGCCCATACAATGTAATATTACTCAGCAATAAAAAAGAATGATCTGTTAATATAGCTAACATACATTATGCTGAAAGAAGCCAAAAGAAAGGGTTCATATTGTGTATAAGTCTATTTATATAAACTTCTAGAAAATACAAACTAATCTATAGTTATAGAAAGCAAATCAGTCGTTAGTTACCTGGGGATTGGGGCACAAGGAGGAATGAGAAGGAGAGAATACAATGGGGCAGGAAAAAACTGTTGAGGGTGATGGATATATTCGTTATCTTGCCTGTGGCAATGGGTTCACCAATTGTGCACTAAATATATGCAGTTTATTGTATGTTAATTATACACCAATGAAGATGTTTAAAGAAAAAAGACGTCCAAAGGATCTGTGGCAAAACAAACAGGTGAAGACCCCTGAATAAAGTATGAGCTACTCTAGGTGAAAAAAAAAAAAAAAAAAAAGCAAGTGTGGGTTATCTTTTTACTTGATTTACTTTAATGTTAATTACTTAACATTAAAAAAAAAAAAGGCAGCTATATCTGAGATATAAGCCCACTACCTTGGTTTTCTGTGACCTTTAGGATCAAAGATGGTTTATAAAGCAACCTCTGTTGGATCCTTGAAGTATGCTAAGTCTTCAAAGAAAATGCAAATCCTATTGCTTTCAAACAGTACTATTCCTAAAACAGGGAATAAGTCACAGAATCAGAAATCCAGAAAAATAATCTAGGACACCATAAACGCTACCTGTATCTGCTACCTAATAAAATGACAAAGTAGCTACTGCCTAAAGACCACTTATAACCACAATCAAGGATGGAATTTCCCATCTTCCATATAACAATGCTTCCATATAGGAATGCTGTGTTTCTCTTAATTAAGTTCTTTATGATTTTTCTCTTTTGTGTCCCCTTATCTGTTTCATCCCCCTTCTTGGAGGGAAGAAATTTAAGCAAATATTTAAAGGACCAATTGACACTCCCTAACTGTCACAGAGCCAAGCAACAGAGTCAATTTCTTCAATCTTTTCCCTTTCAGTCTCATAGCTTCTAGCTGTATCTCTTCCTTTTATATAATCCCTTTCCTCCAAGATCCTGAAATTTACTAAAGGAAATGTAGAATCCAAAATTTTATGCTTTTGCCTCGTCCATTTATTTATCCAATTTCCAACCTACAACTGTAAGAAGGGATGCTACACTGAGCAGGTGTTTGGGCTTGATGACATTTAAAGTCCCTTCCAACTCTAAAATTTTAAGACTACCATTCACAGCAAGCTTTACTAATGAATGGAAGTAAGAATCTCAAAGTTGAAAAAACAATGATTCACCCAGAGTTATCCTGTAATCAGTGGTAAAATTCCTTAAAATACTGGCTCAATTTCCCTTTTCCTACAGTAATTCTCTTACTTTCTTAAAAAAGGTTCTTTGATTAGAAAAACTGTGTTTGTTAAAAAAAAAAAAGATAGGTAGAAAATAAGGTAAGATATGTTCATAGTGATTAAAATATTCTTTATTTTTCCATTTTAGCTTCAAGGTTTTAAGAAATTTTAGTATAAGCATCTTTTACTGCTCCTGATTCCCCAAAGGCCTGGCTATCCAAGGGACTAGAACCAGTCCTTATAGCAGCAGGGCAGTAGTAAAAACAAAGAGGGAGGGAATGATAAGACAGCTAGGCACAGGGAGAGGGTTGGCATTGTCTCATCTAACCCAAACAAGGGGCAAACACCCAATGCTGCTTTGCTGGTTAGCAAGAGATGAATTTTTTTCCTACTGCTTTCAGACAAAAGTGATTGAGAATAGAAGGCTCAACATAAAAAAGAAAAACACTTAAGATTTATTTCAATATGGGGATGCTTTTTGTAGTCATGATTTCAGCTGAGACATAAAATGAGAGAAAACACCACCTGCATATACAAACTCTGTTTCTCTATAATACCTAATATTTCTTGTTAATAAACATGATTTTAAGCTGTTTTTCTAAATCATATGTGGTATAACCTTATCTTTTAAGCCTCTGTTACATTTCACTGAAAATATAACACTCTCCAAGAATAACGTGGCAATCCATTTATAAAATACACTGAACACCCCAGGGGATAACAAAAGGTGATTTTATCACACAGGAAATAAAATTAGTCTATTCTGACCCATATGGCCATCAACAAAGTTAAATCACTTCTCACTTATTACTATATTCTTAGCTTTTTAAATAAACAATTTACAGGTCATAAAAATTTCAACTCTTTTTATAAAAATATCCGAACATTTAACAACTCTCTCAAGGCAGAGATTTTAATTGAGGCATTCCCTCAGTTTCACCTCCTGTGAGGGAGGATTTCCTTTGAGACAAGTAAATGTAACATTATCCAGTGGATCCTTGTGCTGTCTCTTTAAAGACCAGGCAGGCAGAGGGCAAATTTTTAAGGTATCATTCTGTCATCTCAAACTCTCAATAACATTCCTGTAGGCTCCCCTCCCTCTTTCCAAACTAAGTAATCCCTGTGTTTATCAACTTCAAAAAACACAAATGACTTGTATAAAGTTCTATGCATATTCCTTGGTTTTCAGTGACCTTTTGGATCAAAATTAAAGCAGGTATCTGCATGAACAACTCCACTTCTTTCATAATCTCTACCTTTCCTAATATTTGTTTAAAATTCTACCTGGCATCCTTCATTTTGGATGAACAGGGGTCTACAACTAAATATACTTTCACTCTCACTTTGCTTTTATTTATTTGTTTTAAAAGTAAATGTATCTATTTTTTATTTTTGGCTGTGTTGGGTGTTCGTTGCTGCGCACGGGCTTTCTCTAGTTGCGGCAAGTGGGGGCTACTCTTCATTGTGGTGCGAGGGCTTCTCGTTGCGGTGGCTTCACAGGCTCTAGGCACACGGGCTCAGTAGTTGTGGCTCACAGGCTCTAGAGTGCAGGCTCAGTAAATGTGGCACACGGGCTTAGTTGCTCCATGGCATGTGGGATCTTACCGGACCAGGGCTCAAACCCGTGTCCCCTGCATTGGGGAGGCGGATTCTTAACCACTGCGCCACCAGGGAAGTCCCTCACTTTGCTTTTAGAAGGGCATGAAACTGCAACACAGCAATAATTTTACATAGGTATCCAAAACTAAACAAGATTTTAAAAATTACATATCTTCTATTATTTCTAATCCCACACTAAAATTCATGTTTTACGAAGTTAGGCTCCTAGTTGAATCAAGATGCGATAGTCTTTCTTAAAATGGATCAGTTCTCGATTGTATGAGAAGACATGGAGTCTGTAAAATGCAGGAATACTCTGCAGCTTCCTAACATCCTGGTTATACTTACTCCCCTTACACATATTTCAGAAATCAGTCTCTCTGACACCCACATTCACTACTGCTGAAAAGGCAGAAAACACTCTGTTCATTTAGCATTTTTACTTCCCTTCATCTTAAGGGCTTCCAAAAGGAACTGGTATAATGCTGGACAAGGGGATAAGCTCATGGTCCAGGAGACGACAGACTCAAGAAGAGCCAAGGGGAATGGAACACCAGACAGCCTGGCTTCACCACACACATTAGCATCTCGAACAACCACGTTTTAAAAAGATGAGCCCTACCACTGTTTAAACTTAGACTCCTTGTGTCCTTTCCACACTAGATGCCTTTAAGGGTAAAGAGCAGATCTTAGGCAATTTGTGAGCTCCGTGTTCTCATCAGTTGATCTGTAATTAGAACCTGCATCAGCTTGGAAAGGTACGTAGCAGCTAAAGGGATTAGTAACCCCTCAGGTGCAAACAAATACCTTCAGGCACACTAGGTCCAAACCAGTGCAGTTTTATAAAATGCATTCTTAATGTAGCTCCCGAGGACACACACTGTAGAAAAGGTGGAGCAGGCGAAACAGCTTTGAGTTCACTTTTAGCCTGTAGTTCAAGAAAACCACACCATGGGTAACAAAAGCAAACCAGCAATCTCGCCCACTCTACCCACCGCCATATACATACACAGACACAAAGAGAAGTGGACTGCAATGCTCCTCCTAGGCTCTCATTTCCACACAGTTCTTACATAAAGAGCAATGAGAAAGACAGAATATCCTGAACCCTTGAGGTATGGTATAGTTGGCAATAAAGGGGTTAAGCAGCTCTACTTTCCTGGAAACTTTCCAATTCCTAGCCAGGAATGCAATTCTCCTCACTACCTGTGTGTGCTACATATTTTTAAAAAATTCAGCAGATTAAGAGTGAAGACCAACACCTCAGAAAGAAAAAGAGAACTTGGTTCAGCTGTACCCTCTCTAAAGCAAATACCAACGACTCTGAGCCAAATCCACTCAGCATACACAAGATTCCACGGACATGCCAAAAAACAGGTGAAAAGAAGTTGAATTTCCTCAGGTATCTCACCTTTCAGCCCCACACACTTAGTAGAATTTACAAATCTGTGAAACACGTAAGTGTTAGATAAAACAAAAGCACATGTAAAATTCCATTTAGAACCTGAAAAACATTTACAAGTCACAGAGGTCACTATAAATCAGCAAAAACAGCTGGTATTTGGGTGAGGAAGGTCAAAGGGTAACCATGGAAACAAAAGCAAAACAAAATGATACATAAATAGAAGAAATATGGGCCTTAAAACTTAAGGCTTAGAAGGAAAGCTCCCTAACTAGAAGTTCATGCTTATCCTAAAGAAACATAGGGAAATATTGCTTTGGTCACCATAGGGGGAAAACTGTCACTACTATTAAACCTACATTTCTGGGGGAAAAAAGATGTTCACCAGATAAAAACACAGGCAGTGACTGACAGACTACAGTCACAGGAAATGACATCCAGAAGCACCTGTCTTGCTAGAAATAGGTAGGAAGAGATGAGTCACTATTTTAATTCTGTTTAGTGCTCTCCACATTCCAACCCTCTAGGTCCCAAAGCAGCATTATCCTTTTTCATCACTTTCTCAGTTTTCTTCCCAGACTTGTGGAGTTGGGTCCGAACGCTAAGGGGTGGGGATAAGAGAAAAGAGAAAGAAAGAGGAAAAAGTTAGAAACCTTTTGGTTAGTAGAAAAAGATACTGGGGTGGCAGAGTAATTACCTGGGAGAGAAGACTACATTACAGTTACAACTAGCAAACGGTTATTAAGATCCAAAACTCCCTCTCTTGGACAGCGCCCCCTATCTTTCAAAGCTTCTACAGTAAAAAGCAAACAACTCCCTGGAGAGAGGAGTAAAAAAGAAGATGCAGTGTGTGCTAAGGTAATGAGATACCACAGTGTTACACGAATATCAATATTCTTTCAGATTGGAATTGGCACCTGATGAAAGTCAGACTCTTCTACAGGTTGGAAAAGGGTTGTCAGTAGCCTTGGGGCACAGGATGTGGCAGAAGAGCTGAAGAGATAGTTATCATGGGAATCGTACAAAAGGCAATTCCCTTAGGTACGCACAAACTTCTTGGCCTTTTAGCCTAACTTCCTCCCCATGGGGGAGGGTGATCACCGTCCTAAGAAGGGCATATTCATGAGAGAAGTTCGAACCCCTTGATAAGTGATAAGCAACAGGGCAAAGGGGCAGGTTCTCTGTCTAAGGAAATACTGGGAAGCCAACTACCGTCATGCCCAATGACCAGAGTAACTGGGCAGGTACCCATTCCTGCAGCCGCAAGGACAAACGTCCAAGGGAGGAGGGAAGGCAGGGCCCAAGTCAGGTAACATTCCTGGGGGGAAGGATTATCAGGTGACACTGGGCTGAGGGCCCAGAGAGGAGACTGGGCGGGAGGAAAGTTAGCAGGTGAAAGAGATCAATCCTGGGCAAGGAAGTGACCTTTGGAGAAGCAAACAGGAGGATACCAAAAACAGGGGGAAGGGTAATAAGAGAAAATGGACCCCGAAAAGCACACAGGATCGGGATACAGAAGGCGTGTTCGGGTAACGGAGAAAGAAGAAAGGAAGTGGGGCTGAGAGGCAAGAGATGGGGCCGAGACCGGCCAGGGCTACGGGGGCTAAGAGCAGAGCGTGCGGGCTGGGGGATGAGGAAGCCCCGAGGTTGCCGGGGCAAGAGCCAGTTGGGACTCCGGGGCTCCGGGAGGTCCCGGAGCAGTCGGAGGTTGGGCTTCGGAGCCCAGAACCGAGCAAAACGAGGAAGGGAGGCGCGGGGTCGGCTCCCTAGAGACTGGCGTGCACCCCTGGGGCCGGCTGCGGAGGTCTCCGGGGTCCGGAGGGCGGTTACGGGGCCAGGCTGAGGGAACCGGGTGGGAGGGACACTCACAAATTTCTTGGGTTTGCCGCCGTCGCCGCCCGCCGAAGGCAGCTCGTCCGGGCTCCGGCCCTTCTTCTTGTCCCGGGTCCCGCGGCCGGGCCCCGGGCCCCCGCCGGGCGGCTCCATGTCCAGGTTCGCGCTGCTAGTGACCCCGCGCCTACGCCGCTCCCGCCCGGCAGCTCCAAGCCCGCCGCCGCCGCCGCCGCCCAGCAGCTCCTCGGCCAGCCGCCGCGCCCCGCCTCATTAGCATGCCGGGCTGCGCGCGCCTCATGAATATACAACCGCGACGCCTCGCTCCCGCCCGCCTGCCCCACTTCCGCCCGGACACGCAGCCCCTACCAACGGAGGAAGGGAGGGGGGGTGGAGGAAAGCCGCGGAAGCGCACTACCTGCCTGGCGGGCCTAACCATTCGGACCCACGTTGGGGGGGTGATGGTGAGTGGGCGGTGCAACTCTCCCGGACAGCGCCCCCTGGCGGTTGGAGCGGCGCAGGCCTCCCTGCTCCCACGCAGTGCCCACGTGGCTGTAAAGCCTGGACCCTCTCACACTCCAGACCAGGATATTATTATCTGAACCAAAAATCGCATAAGAGAGACTGTTATCTTTGCAGAAAATTTAGTGCCGGGCTTTCCAGGATAATATAGTTTTTATGTGTTCAATACCCATGGAGCACATGAAAAAATAAAGTGATAGCTACCATTTATTGAAAGCTATGTACCAAGAACAGAGCTTGGTCCAGGGCCAGCGCTAGACTGAAGTCGACTAGCTCTGGAGTTAGATTACCTAGTTCTAAATCCAAGGTCTACTACTTTCCATGTTTCTAATCTGGAAAAACTAGTTATTGCTACAGTGTGCCTGAAGCTTAATAATAGTTAACCATTTACCATACACTTGTTCCATGCCAGACTCTATGCAAAAACACTCTACACCTGTTTTCTCACTGAATCCTCACAATGCCATGTGATAGATTCCACTAGTCTCACCATTTTAAAGATAGGAAATTTGGACATCGACAATTGAAGTGACTTGCCCAGGGACACATAATGAAGTGACAAAAAACTTAAAACCAGGTTGGTCTGACGGCCAGGCCCTATATTTAACCAGGATTCCCTACTGACATAAACCAAACCTGAGTGAAAAAAACAGGCATTCTCCAAAAGTGTGTTCTTTGCTCTACTAGCTTGATTCCTCCCTCAGTGATTTCATCTATTCCCAAGAATAGCTACATCAGTCCCTTGTGTGAAAAGCCTGTGGTACCCAGTAAGTCCTCAAAGTCTGGACTTATCTTTCCCACAACTGGCAAAAGATTTCAACTGCATGTTCCTGGAGGGCAGTCAGTGACTCACTCATTAGGGAGCCCAGTGCTCAGTCTAGGGTCTGTTATTTTACAAAGACTCTGCCAAGCTGGCTGGCTCCTAAATCTGACCTTCATCTCTTACCTTCCACTTTCTAATTGCCTGATGGACAGTTGCACAGAGTTGTCCAGCCCACACTTCGAAATCAATTTGTCCAAAACAGTTCAAAAGCTACTTACTTTCTATGCTAGTGTTGAGAAACGACAGGATCAGAGCATGGAAGGAGTGATCCAGGTATTACTCTTCTTTCTTGTACCACTGTCTACATCTACTATAGCATTTATCTTACTCCCTAATGGGGAAGAGTCCATGTTTGTGGCTACTACAATATCTAGCATCATTCTTCACATAGACAATGAAGATAAGGAGCAACTGCTTATGTCAGTCACCATTTTATCTCAGTGTATCCTCACCAACTAGCATCACCAATCCCAACACCCAGGTTCAAAAACCTGAAGTCATCTTCTACTCCCTCTCTTAAGCTAGTAATCTGCTCAGGTTTGTCTAACTCTTAACTAAAATGCTCTCTTAACTCCCTATATATGAGTAGGACAATCCATGTAGAATACATATATACAGGTCCTAATGTAAGCTGAGTGCTGAATGAATGTTAACTACGATTTTTATTATATACATAATCACCCCATTTCCTCTCTCTTCATACACAGGCAGCTAGCAAGAATTAAGAATATTCCCAGAAAGGCAAAAGGTACAAAAAATACCAACTTGGTTTATTGAATAAAAAGGGTGGTAAAATGGACATAAAGCCAGAAGTTAGGACAGGACATTTTCACATCCTCCCCGATCTCAAAACTGCACTTCCCATCATCTGGGTTAAGGTGTTAGGGAGCCAGAGCCCCCTAAAATCCCTTACTCTTCACCTGCACTGGAAACAAGGCCTGCATTAGGAGAACCCAGGAGGAAGTCAAAGGCAACCTTACTCCTGTCTACCCCCTCACCCCTAAAGTCTCTGGGTTAGAGGGAAGTAGGGAAGGAATAAGTGAGCCAGAAGGGCTGGGACTGGCCTCTAGGGCTCACCGCCCAAGATGTCCTAGAGATGGCTATCCTTGTCCCCATCCAATCCCTAATAGGTACCATTCTCAGACCTTGGGAGGGAGAAGAGAGGGGATAGTTGGTTCCAGAACAAGATGTGGTCTCCAAACCCTCCCCCAGCGTTGGTAAAAGCCCTGAGAGTAACCTGACCAGGGGTGGAAGAGCCACACCTTTTCCCTCCCACCCAACCAAGAGGTAAAAAGGAATATCTGGGGACACAGCAAGCCCAGCCACTCTTAAATCTCCACGTCGCTTTCCTTGTCATTGTCATGGTCTCCATCATAGAATTCATTGGGTGCCTCTGGCCTACAAAGCAAGGAAAGAGAGAAAGAGAGGTCAGGTTCCCACTCTCCAAGTTCCAATCTTCTCCCACATAGGTACCCTCTCTGGAGCCATTTCTCAGGCCCCCATTGTCAGGGAACCACTCCTCTCCTTCTGCTGGTGGAGACCGACTGCTATTCATTCATGCATTCATATAGTCAATAAACATTTACTGACAGACTGCTCTGTGCCAGACACTGTCATAAGCCTTAGCAGTAGAGAATCAATCGGACAAAATTTCTGCCTATCCTCAAAAAACTCACCGAATAAATGAGACTGACAATAACTAACAAAGTAAAAACATAAATATGGTAATTTCAGATGGTGGAAAGCACTATGAATAAAAGGAAATAAAGGGATGTGACTGAGCGTGATGGGAGGAAACAGGTAAAATTTCAGATAGGATTATCAGGAGAGGCTGTTCTAACAAGGTAAGACCTGAAGTCTGAGAAGAAGCTGGACAGGCAAAGACATCAGGAAGACCATTCCAAGCTGCAAGAAAAGCAAGTACAGAAGTTATAAGGTGGACGGAGACTGATGTATTCCAGTGAGAAAAGGAGGTCAAGATGGCTAGGGGAAGTGTGCACAGACGATGGTCATTAGAGATGAGACCAGGGACATAGGTAAGGGCCTTTTAAAGCATGCAGGGCCTTTTAAAGGCACCGTCAGAAATTTGGATTTTCTTCTAAGTGCAATGGAAAGGAGCATTTTTATCAGAGGAGTGATATACTATAAACCTGTAGTGAGCAAAGGGATGTGAAAGCAACACAAGGTCCCATAAGTACTCAATACTGCTCTCTTTCTTTTTGGAAAACTATTCTCTGGGAGAATATGTATAACTGAATTATCCTGCCCACGGCTGATAACTGAGAAAGAAAGAAGAAAGTCATCAAAGAGAAGCCGGGGAACAAAGTCAGGAAAGGCCCCTCTGCCTGGAAAGCAATGTCTCAGTTACCTCTAAGTGCACAAGGGTTAAAGGTGAGGAGTCAGAGACTCGAGTTTGAATCTCAGCCCTGATATTTAGCTAGCTGTGGGACTTTCAGAAAGTTATTTAGCCTCTCTGAGCCTTAGATTCCTCTTCTGGTAATTTAAGAATAGCGCCTCTCAGGGTTGTCTTATGGCAAGAGACTGATGGCAGGATGACATTGTATCATGTATGTTTTAATATAAAGCACTCAGTAACAGTCTGCTGCTTAGCAAACCCACAAAAAGTGGTAAAACTTATTACTACTCTGCAAATGATATGCAAGCTGGAGCTACAGGCATCAAAGAAAAGGAGCTCAGTGGGTGGTCTGATGGTAGGGCTTAGGACAGGAAGAGGCCTGAGGATTCTGCTGGCTCTTGAGAGCAGGCTGTATAATGCAGAAACTAGGCCCAGATACCAGCCTGGAACTACAGATAAAAATAAAACAAACTTTGCCAAAAGGAAGAACTTAAAAACAGATTTTTAAGAAAATCAATTTCTAAAAGTCAAGCCCCAGAGACCTGGAGAAGTTGAGAAGGAGATGAGGGGTCAAAAAGGATCCCTGAGGCCAGATGTTCAGATACTTCCTCAACCAAGAGAGAAAATAAGGGGTTACTCATGGAGGAGAAGGGTTGGAGTGGTCCCAAGGGTCTAAGCAGTAGAGCCCAGGTCCAGAGGAGAGATCGGAAAGCCTGAACTCTAAGAAAGAGAGAAGATTCTGGAAGGGACTGAGAAGCCCATCAGACTCTGCAGCAGAGCCAGATCAAACATCTAACAGTGCATGGGAGCAGGACCAGGTGTCCTACAAGCGTCCAGCTGTGGTTATCCCCCAGTCACGTAAGGAAATCTGTTCTCTATTAAGTGCATCTGTTTCTGCACTTCTGGGTTCTGCTGTTTTTTCCCTTCATTTTTCAGAAAAGCCTGGTTTGGGGTTTTTTAAAAAGTCCATTCTAGTCTTTTTTCCCCCCTATTCAGTGCATCTGTAAATATTTTAATATGTATCTCAGAAAGGTAAAGACATAAAAACACACACACGTACATAATACAACTGAGAAAATTAACAGAGGAAAGAAATCTAAGGGCCTTTCAAGAGCAGTACATGGGCAGTGACCTGTCCAGCTTAGAATCTGGAAGGAGTGAGTAAAATGCTGGCAAGAATATAAACTGTTACAGACTTTATGGAAGGCAATTTGGCAACAAATAAAAAAATTTTTAGCGCACACGGCCTTTGACCTAGCAACAACAATTCCAGGAATCTCACCCACTCAAACAAGCATGCAAAGATGTATATGGACGGGGATTCACTTCCATACTCTTTGTAATATGGATAAAATGGGAAATAATGTAAATGCCTGTCGATGGCGCTTGGTTAAATTATGCTACATCCACACAATGGAATATTATACAGCTAATAAAATAATGAAGCAGATTTTTATATATATTGGCATGGAAAGATACACTGTTACGTTAAAAAAAAAAGTTGGAAATTGTAGAACATGTATAGAGTAATCCAATTTGTATTAAAAAAGAAAGAGACTGCACAACTCTGAAAATGAGTGTATGTGTGCCCTTGTGTTTATATGTGAATGTTAAATAGTACAGTTGTGATCTACAGAAAAAATCTGAAAAGATAGAAATCAAACTATTAACATTGGATACTTTGTGAAACGGGTCTGGGATCATGTAAAAGCAAACTGAACATATTTTGGTGCTGTTTAAAATTTTTACAACAAACACATGTTACTTACGTCATTAGAAGCAGGGCAGAAAAGTGTGGGATTGCCACATACCAAAGGAGGTAAGCCAAGGACAATTAGGCTAATGCCCTCTAATGTACTTTTTCCCTCTTAACCTCCCCAAAAAGCTTGTGGGAATCCCTTGCTCTCAAGTCCCTGCCCCAGACCTGCTGTAGTTCTCCTCGGGACCCCTCTCCTCCGCGTCAGCCTCATCAGTCCTGTCATAGGTCAGGAGGTCTGCCGGCACATCGTGAATCTGGACACTAGGCGCGTGGTTCAGCATCTTCAGGTTTTCAAAGATTGTCTGGCGGATCTGGTCCAGATACTGGTTGGGGATGAGGAATAGACAGTGAGCAGCTCCCAGGGATTCCCAGGGCATCTATGCTCCTAACTGCCTTTTGCCCCTACTGTCCTAGTTTCAATCCCACCTCGCATCTTAGTTTGAGTCTCCCAGCTGTTAACTGTCCCTCCTCCCAACCCTGACTGCTTCTGCTTTAACCTGGGCTGCCTCCTAGCTGAGAACAGTGACAGTGATGGCTGAGAACTTCTTTTCTTCCCTGGTTTCTCTGACTTCCCACATCCTGGACCTCTCCTGGGCTCCCCCGCCCTGGTGCTCAGCTTCTCCGAGCTGCTGACCTGGCGTGAGTTCTGATTCTCGATGCGGGTGCTGACATCTGGATGGAGCGTGAAGTCCGGGGCAAAGTACTCAAAGTATTCTTGGGGGAAAAGGAGATTAGGAGGAGACGTTATGGCTCAGATAGAGGCAGGCAGGTCCCAAGACTTGCCACTCCCTTTCCTTTCCATCCGAAACCCCTACGTAATAGCTGCCCAACCTTTTCCCTGACCTGGGTCCAGGGGTTTAGTCTGCAGAGGTCTGAGAAAGTCAAACTTTCCACCTGCTTTCAAACCAGGCCATTTTGGGGTCTTGTGAAAATGGCCTTCCTGTTCTGGAGGCATCATGGGGTGGTCCTTACCACTGTAGGGAAGCTCCTCACTAATGGCCTCTTCTACTAGCAGCGATGTCTCATACGTCCTGAAACAAACCAGCAGAGGGGGGCGGGCTGAACAAGTGGGCTGAAGGGCCCACCTGGCCATCTCTCAGGGAGCCCCTAGCTCACACTGGACAAGGGGGAGGAGGAAAAATGGGGGCGTGCTCACCAACAGCGGGCAACATTCCGGACAGTATAGCCACCACCACCCAGCACCAGCAGAGGGATATTGAAGCTCTTGACATATTCAACACACTCCCTGTTAAGAGGAACAGGTGGCAGAAGTTACCAAAAGCCAAAGTACACGCTTCTAGATATTGCCTGGAAAGGTGCACAAGGAAACTAGAAATGTTCTCTATCTTGATCTAGGCAGTGAAAA
The DNA here is from genome assembly GCF_059928025.1 of Delphinapterus leucas. Lineage (NCBI taxonomy): Eukaryota > Metazoa > Chordata > Mammalia > Artiodactyla > Monodontidae > Delphinapterus > Delphinapterus leucas. The sequence goes on from NC_143131.1 coordinate 119,615,623, forward strand.
TCACTAAGTTATATCCCTGAGATTTGCGCACTTTATTATCCACATGTTGTGTCTCAATAAAAACTTTAAAATAGGGTGCACTCCTACCTCTGTCCTGCTCAGCACCCACCCTGGCACCCGACCTGTTAATCAACTGTTCTCACCAAGGCACCAGCAAGTGCTGCCAGTTTAGCCACCAAAATATAACTCAAATCGTCTGCTTCTCGCCACCAACCGCCTCCTCCAACTTGGCATCCTGCCTACACAATACCAATAGCTTCCTAACTGCATCTCCCACTTCCACTCCTGTGTACCGCCCCCCCGCCCCCACAAACCTTTCTCCATTCAGCACTCAGAGCGGTCACTTTAAAATACAAGCTGGATCATATCACTTCCCTGTTTAAAACCTGTCTAAAGTTTCCCATCACATCTGAAATATAATCCAGACTCCTTACCAGGGTCTAAAGGCTCTGCACAGCCCCACCACTGCCGACTTCTCAGACCTCACCTCAAACCACCTGCAGCCTGCTCTCCCTGTCCCTACCTTGTTGGTTTTACTTCATCTCCTCCACTATACCAGCTCTGCCCTGTCTCAGAGCCTCTGCATGGGTCCTTCTCACTGCTTGGGATAGACCTCCCTCTGCTCCTTTTATGGCTCGCTCCTTTTAGCCTCCAGGTCTCAGCTCAGAATTTTGGGAAATTCTTTCCAAATCGTGCTATCTAAAGTAGGTTCTCCATTGTTATCCTGTGTCTTAGCTTTCTATCTTTTTCCTTCACAGAATTTATAACTATCTACCTGTCTTGTTTGCTTACTTATTTTTTGTCTGTTTCCTAGGCTAAACTGTAAACTCCATGGGAGTTTCCCCACTGCATCCCCATCTCCTAGTACAATGCCTGGAACATAATAGGTGCTTAACAAAAACCTACTGTGAATGAATGACCAACTGGGGAACACTGTTTAAGGTGACATTTCTGGTTCAAAGTACAACATGTAGCTATTTTTGAGTCCCAAAAGGAGGTGAGGTCCATTCCCCAACTACTCCCATTCCATGTATTGAGGCCCAAGGCCACGTGAAAACCTGGGGGAGTGGAAGGAGGGCAGGTCTCACCCATGTCCTCGAATGCTGAGGTTGAAGCAGCCCAATCGATCACAGCCCAGAGAGTCAGCTCCACACTGCAAAAATCAAAACCCAAGGGGGCTACAGTGAGATAACTACTCAGAATGTCACAGATGTCCTTCACTTCCCTTCCCCCACCAGCCTAGGGACTCTCCTCTTTCCTGCTCTCTTCCCTCAAGCCCAGTGCCTGAGGAGGCACTGACAGTATTACCTGGAGCACAATGCACGTGGGTTGGTAGAAGTCCACCACCTGGTTGATAACTGGCTGGAAAAGGTGCTTGTAACCTGGGAGAGGGCCAAAGATGGGCACCTGGCACCCCAAGGGGATGGGGAGACAGGGAACAAAAGGAAAAAGGGGGTTCAGAGAGCGTGGAGCCCAGGAACGGGTGGCAGAAGTTACCAAAAGCCAAAGTATACGCTTCTAGATGTTGCCCCAGGAATGGGGCAACCCAAAGGGGCAACCATTGGTTCTGAACTTCTAGGTGGGGTCTGATGAACTTCTGGAGTGACTGATGGAAGCCAATGACCCTTTTCCCAGAAAAATGCACATACAATATGTTGCACACAATTTCCGGGGAATTCATGGTCCCTCTGAAGGCCATTCATCCTTAAGGACACCTGGCCCAACAGTAGACATCATCAGGCAGAAGAGGTTAACTCAAGGAGAGAGAGAAGGAGCCTAGTGAGCGGGGAGAAGACTTCAGTACATACTCTGGTCATCAATGCCATCCCGCAGGGGCACATTGAGGCAGTAGTAGCGGCCACTCTCTGCTCCAACTTCATACATGTCACCTGTAGGGAAGTGGGGGGTGGGAGTGGCAGCGGTACCCGGGAGGTATCTACAACCCAGCCGCTTCAACCCCAACTGTACTCCGAGGGCCTCTCACTCCATCTATGTGCGCCCACCACTCACTCCCTCGAACCACTAAGTCCCCTGCAGCTTGCATTCATTCAACAGATACTTTTGGAGGGCCTACCATGAGCCAAGCTGGGAGCGAGGCACTGGGGATACAGCAGTAAAGAGAACTAACGAAATGATTGAAATCCCACCAAGCTTATGTTCTTGGGAGGTAGGCAGTTAACAAAACAAAACACCACAATAAATTCAAACAGCAGTGAGTGCTCTGAAAAAACCAAGCAGAGTGATGTGACAGAGTAACGGGGTGATCAGGAAAGGCTTCTCCAAGGAGGGGGCCATCTGAGCTGAGACCTGAGGCTGAGGAGGAGAAAGTCATGGTAAGAGCTGAAGAGTATGAAGGGGACAGACGTTCCTATTCCCATACCTGTGCCAGGGAAGAAGTAGTTTCCATATTTGTGGAAGGACACTGTCATGACCCGGTCCGTGAGGTAGAAGGCTTCCTGAACCCCGTCACCGTGGTGGATGTCAATATCAATGTAGAGCACCCGAGGGTGGTACCTGGGGTGAGGGCAAAGCCAGGGTCTGAGGCAGAGGTGAACCCCAGGAGGAAAACCCCCCAACCCACTCCTCCCAAACACAAGGTCTGGAATTATGAAGAGTCTACATTGGCCCAAGTCACCTGAAACCTAATACCACCAGTTCCCTAAGGGCAACCCTGGGGCTCCAGCCTGGAGGCAGGGACAGGAGAGGGATGTGCAGAGAAGGCTGAAATGTGAGCAGGCAGCGGGGAATCTGCAGCAGAGCACAGGAAGAGGCAGCCTGAGAAAAGCATCAAGAACGTGGGAAAAGCTAGTGTGGGGTGGAGGTCAGGGTCAGGGCCAGGGCAGTCTCAGACCTCCTCAGCCAAGAGCCTCTTAAGTCCCCCCATCTCCTCCCAGGCTACTTACTTGAGCAGCTCCAGGATGCCAATCACAATGTCATTGACATAGCAGAAGCCAGAAGCCTATGGTAAGAGAGTGGTCTTACAGAGAGGAACGACTCCTCCACCCAGCTGCCCCCTAGTGTCATCCTGACCTCCTACCCTACAGTAGCTGTTGTCTCCCCCATCTCCTCCTCACTCACCTCAAACTTCTTGGCATGGTGCAGACCACCAGCCCAGTTAATGGCAATATCACAGATCTGAAAGACAAACACCCAACTCACAGTCCTTCTCCTGCCCACCGCCAAAGCTGGGAGCTCCGGATCAGGGTTAAGGCCTTGGATTCAGGGACCCACAGGAAGGGGGAAATAGGACTCGGGGCTATGGTCACCTTGTTGTTCAGCTGGGTTGCTCCTTGCAGAGATGCGCCTGTGTAACGGGAGCAGAACTCAAAGAGCCCGGGAAACACTGGGCTGCAGGAAGAAGAGCAAGTTGGAGTCCTTTTACCTTCGTCCACTCCCTTCCTACACCTCTCTCCCTACCCCAAAGCCCTCTGATCTCCATGCTTCAATAACCCCCCTGCCCCTCCTACATACCTGGGTTATCTGCAAATTTATTTGACAAATATTTTAGACCAAACCATGTACCGAGCCTTGTGCGAGGCACTGGATGGGAAGTAGGGAAGCCCAGTGGTAGTATTCCCTAGCTGCACAAAGAGCATTTACGGCCCCAGCTGTGGCCTGAGGGCTGACTCTGCATTCCCAGATCTATAAAGTGAACTCAGAAATAGCAGCAGCAATAACACAAAAAAACAAGAAACCTCCCAAGACAGCATGTAACTGAAAAACCCAATGGGCAGGGCAGCGTGTGCAGGACAGACCACTGCGACTGGTGTGGTCAAGAAAGGCTTCACGGCATGAAGCTTCATGGTGGTGTGAAGGCTGAGAAGGCCTTGGTGAGGCTGAATGGGGAACAAAGGGTATTCCAGGAAGACACCCTGCGCAGCAGGGGTGTGGGGATAAGGTTGGGAAGGTGCTCAGGGCCAGCCTGAGGAGTTGGCCTCCATCCTCCAGCCCAGGCTGCTTCTACTGGTAGGATCTTTCAGGGAAACGGATTAGTGTAGTGTTTAAAAACCTAGGCTCTGGATCTGAATCCTGCCACCTCCACTGACCAGTTATGTGACTCAGGTTAAGTTACCAAAATCTCCTCAAATTTCAGTTTATGTACTTATGCCTACCATCAGGAAAAGGACTAGTACATCTCACGGGTGGTGTGAGAATTAGGTGGATATACCAGTATTCCTTGGCACAGCAGAATAAGTACTCAATAAACTGTAGCTGTTGTAGGAAACTATAGGATCAACAACCACGTTTCTTCAAAAAATAAATTCAAAGGAGAGAAGGAAACATTATAGGTTAAAAGTCTTAAGAGACGTAGCAACCAAATATAATATGTGGACCTTGTTTAAATCTTAATTAAAGTAATTTAACTGCAAAAAGGAAAAAATTTGAGACGACTGGAGAAATTTAAGTACTGATTGCATATTTGATGATATGAAGGAATTACTGTTAATTTTTCAGGTGTGATGATATTGTTCACTTTTTTTAAAAGAGTATCATTTGGAGATATATAGTAAAGTATTTATGGATAAAAGGGTGTGACATCTGGAATTCGCTTTAAAATAATCTAACATGGGAGGATATAGACGAAGTAAGATTAGCCATTTGCTCTAAGTGTTGTAGCTCAGTGATAGATACATGCGGGTTCACCGTACTTTCAGAAATGTTTGAAATTTTCCCTAACAAAAAGTTTAGAAATGAATTGTGTAGATGGCAGCTGTTGTGGTCACTATATTTTTGTGGATGTAGACTAGAATGGAAGCAAGGATCATGGCTTATCTTTGTTGTCCACCTTCTTCCCACAGGGCCTAACTCTGAGTCTACTTCTTATGATATGAGTTCAACGTAAATGTGGTAGTGTCTAATCACTCTCTTGCTTTTTAAAACCCTTTGATGACTTCCCCCTACTCAAGAGGTTAAAAACCCCAATTCATAATAGGGCTGTTTACTTTTCAAAGGCCCTACCTATCTCTTTAGCCTCGATTCAGATCACTCTCAGATTCTGTGGGTGGCCTTTTTTCTGTTCCTCAAATAAGTCTCACTCTGTCCTACCACAGACCCTTAGCACATGTTGTCCCTACTGCCCAAGACATTCTTCCCCTCACCCTCCATCCTCCCAACTACCTTTCCTCTAATTACCTCCTACTTTCTTTAGATCTCAGCTCAATCTTTATTATTTCCTCTAGGAAGCCTCCACTGACCAGCCCCTGCCCAGGCTACAGAATTCTCCCATGTATACACTCTCATAGTCTGTCATATACGTCTCCTTCAGAGGCCTTAGCACAAGTGCAATATTAAACTTGTTTTGTTGTTGTTGATCACTGCGTCCCTAGCATTTAGCACAGGGCCTGGCCTAGAGCCAATGACCAGTAAATATTTGTTGAATAAACGAGTAAATGATGATTCATTGACAAGTATTCCCCCTCCATCATATCTTCCCACTGCTGCCACAAGACCTCACTCAAGTACTCTCATTGAAATGCCTGGCAACAAGGTGTCTGGCATCAAAGGTCCCAGTCCTCCCCTCACCAGTCATCGCCCACGTTGAAGGCATTAAGGCTCTTGGTGAAGCCTTGCATATTGGTGGGGCTGACTCTCTGCAGGAAGTCGATGTAGTCCTCAGAGTGGAAGCGGCACATGTCATGCTGGGAGGCCTGGTATGGCTTGAAGACCTCGGATGGAAACACAAGGTGAACCCAGGCAGGCTCAGTCCCCCTCACTGGGCTGAGACTGCCCACACTGAGCCCAGACTTGGGGACTGTCCAAAACTACACACAGCAGTCCCCTCGCCCCCCAATCCTTGTTATTCTATGAGACAAATGTCAGTGAAGAGAGACTCTGATTAGCTTGGTGGTTTATTATGATCAAGCCCCCTAAAGACCACTGGGCTTGCCTTTTCCATCCCACCTCCAGCCCAGCCTTTCCTACCTTCTCAAACCTTAACCCCCTTCCACCTGCCCTGTTCCTTGGATCTCCTATTCCTGATTCTCTTCATGCTCATCTCCCCTGGGCTCTGATTCTGTCCACTCTCTCCTCTGAGTTCTTCTTAATTTTGGAATCAAATAATATGGGACACACGACAACCTTCTAATTAAAACCCAAGATGCCCAGGTGCTAATAAGCCAGAGATTTATTATCTTTTGAGTGGTTCACACACTTCTTTAGAAATTGGACAAGAGCAAAAAGTTTTTCTCTCCCCAGAAAATGCTCAAAGGCACATACTGGCAAACAATTTCAAGAGAGTCAGGGATTCATGCACTAACATCACCTCAGTCTTTTCTACGACCAATTAACTTGTCTGTGCCCCAGCACAAGCAGTGGACACTCATTCATACTGTTGACTAATTCCCCTTGCAATGCATCAGGGCCGAGCAATATGTTATAATCACATATCACTGCTATAAATTCCATGCCAGGAACAGACAGCATGTGTATATCCAGGAGATGGAGGGATACATAGTAATTAAGTATAACTATGTGTGTGTGGTGGGGGCGGGGCGGGTGGTATTCTAGGTTGAAAAGGGAATACCCAGGACATCTCCTTCTGTCCTACACACACATACACATTTACACAGAGGGCTGCAAAGTCCTCCCTGGAGCTCTAGCTTGGAGGTGGAGAGAAGGTATGGGAATGAGGGTAAACCTCACATCCAGATACAGTGATCCAGCCGCCTTCCCTTCTTTGAGGCCACAGAACTGCCCTAAGATGCTGGGGAGGGAAAAATTTTGTGTCTTCAAACCAGCCCCACTCCACCCTACCCCTAGGCCAAGAGTTGGTCCACTTGAGGTCAAAAGATGGCCGACCTAAGGTGGAAAAGTATCTCTCATTAAGTCAGTGGATGCACCCACCAACACTCTGCATATGGGGGTGCTCCTGGTTCCTTCTACCCCCCCCCCACACTCTAGGGGTGGGTCGCTCTTGGTGCATTCAGTGCAGCCTACCCATCCCTAGGGCCGCAGCTCCTCCCCAACCTCAATCCCCAGCAGAAGCCGCGAGACTCACGATCATCTTCTTATAGAGACCGTAGTGCAGGACCAGACTATGGGTCAATGCCAAGCGATGGGGCTTCATAGGGTGACCAGCCCCTGGGGGTGAGAGAAGAGAGTTCGTCAGTACGCATTCCTGGAGTTGTAGCCCCGACCTCGAAACCTCCGCGTCCCGAAATCCCTCGCCTACAACCTTGTTCCCTCACCGTAGTGGAAGTTGCCCACGTCGGGGTCGTAGAAATAGGCCACAGTCTTGGCCATGGTGCCGGCGGGACCAGGCCCAGCGCCTCCGCCGCCAGCCTGGCCGCCTGCCCCACCCCCGGTCCTGCGTGCTGCGTAAGCACGCAGCCTGCCTCTGCGGAACTGGGAGACCCAAGCCGGCCTCCCTTAGGCCACGCCCAGGCCACGCCCCCTGCGGAGTTCCGCCCTCGCCTTGCTACGCCCTTCTAGGTTCTGGGGCGTGAGCGTCTGGCCTTGGCCGGAGGACTGTAGCGTCGGTAATAGCATGATAGGGCCATTTCCTTCCGGGCGGGGGTCAAATCCTCGGGAAGCCGAGCCATCCCGTCCAGCTACCTCTCCAAAACGGGGCGCAGGCCATGTCACCTCTCTAGGAGGCTCCGGAGAACCGGCCACGCTGTTCCTTTCGGGTGCAGGAAGCCGGCTCCCTCCGGCCCGCTGGGAAGATTCCCTGCTACACATCCGGCCGGGGCATCTGAGGGCAGGAGCCAAGCCAGCCGTGCCCGATAGACCAGTAGAGAGCACTCTCGCCTGACTGCCTGTCCTCCTCACCGGACCCAGACTCGGCACCGCACACTCCCCCGACGCGGGGTCGGGGAAGGGGGGGAGCGGCGCAGTCACGCGCGCATCACACTTGCGCTCACAAGCGCGCAAGGCTCTCGCTCTCCGCCCGGCACACCTGCGCTCCGCCCCCTGGTCCCGGGCCGGCGACGGTCGAAGGCTTTTGGGAACCCAGGGCGGCGGCGGCGGCGTCCCCCTTCTCCTTCCCTTCCCAGGGCTGGAGTTGTCCGGAGCCTCTCCCCGGTCCCAACCAGCCCGCATCCCTCTCCATCCTTCCCTCCCCCCGCCTGCCGCGGCAAGGGTATCTGCGGCCGCAGCCCGGAGCCCTTGAGGCGGCGAAGGGGGGAGGGGAAGAAAGCAAGGGATGAGCGCCGGGAGGGCGTCGGGGGCCCTGAGCCGGACTAGGACGCCCCTGGAACCGGAACCCGAGCCGGAGCCGGAGCCAGAGCTAAACCACCGGTACCGGTGGGCCAGGTGGTCAGGATGGGAGGAACAGAAAGGCGGGAGGGGGTGTGTGCGCGAGAGTACAGGAAGGGGAGGGGGCTGTGGAGGCCTGGCTCAGGCCAACGCAGAGGAGGTGTGGACGCTGACTCAGGCACGATCCTTGTGCAGGCCGCCTGAGAATTCCGTCCCATCTCGCTCTGCAGTGTCCTTGGGAGGGACGGAAGCTCAGGACAAGCTGGAAAGGGGAACGTTCTGGGCGTCGGGGAAGCGGACCAGGGTCGTGGAAGACAGCTTGCGCAGCTGCCGTCTGGCACCCCTGGCCCGGACCAGCACCCCTGGCCCGGACAGCTCCCTGGTTGGGTAGGGGGTGGGGCCAGACCTTAGAGGCTTGCCCGTCTCGGATCCTGAAGAAGGCATTCCTATCCCTCCCCCCATCTCTAGCTGCAGCCCCCTAACCCCAGGAGGCGCCCTGGCCCGCGCTCGCCCCCCAGGGCCTCATGTCGGAACCACAGCCTGACCTGGAGCCGCCCCAACATGGGCTGTACATGCTCTTCCTGCTTGTGCTGGTCTTCTTCCTCATGGGCCTGGTAGGCTTCATGATCTGCCACGTGCTCAAGAAGAAAGGCTACCGCTGCCGCACCTCGAGGGGCTCGGAGCCTGACGACACCCAGCTCCAGCCCCGTGAGTGAACAGCCTAGAACCTGGCTCAGTCACCTTTCTCCCTGACCCTTCTCCCCACACCTCTTCCTGGTCAACAGACCCAGGCCAAATCCCGACCAAGTTTTCAGGAGGTCTAGTAATGCTTTCTTGACTCTGCAAAAGCAATTGGGTTGCCACCACCCCGAAAGCAGGGCTAGAGTAGGCAGCATGGGTGGGAAGGGCCCACTGATGAGTCTTGGACTCCCATTGATTTCCCCATCTTTTCTGCCCTGGCCCTTGAAATGCTAATGTACAGCACGATGGCAATTTGCTAAAGGGGTAGGTCTTGAGCAAGAAGCCACAGAAGCCACCAGGTAATGTACCCCCAAAGCTGACTCATTTACTGCTTCCTTACCAACCTCTTTCATCCTTCAGCTGAGGACGATGACATGAATGAGGACACAGTAGAGAGGATTGTTCGATGCATCATCCAAAATGAAGGTGGGTGTATGCTGGCCCCTCGTTCCCCACCTCCTCAACTTCCCCTTGCCCCGGCCTTTGCCTCCACTGACCCCCTCTTTTCCTTCTCCCCTCAGCCAATGCTGAGGCCTTGAAGGAGATGCTGGGGGACAGTGAAGGAGAAGGGACAATGCAGCTGTCCAGGTGAGCTGAGAACAAGGGCCAGCACGATTGAGCTTGCCTTGGAGAGTACCCTCTCCTCCTGCACATTCCTCTCCCAGTCTCCTTGCATGTTTGGGTTGACAGGGGAGAGTAAGGCTGGTTAACATACAGGAAGAAGGACGTTTTGTAGAAATCCTGAGTCCTTCAAACCACATCTCTCCTCTGGATATCATCAAGCCTAACCTTCACCCCTTATGCCACTCCTCTGCATTAAGCATTGCCCGCTTTTTAGCCCCGGAAGGGAGAACACATGGTCACTAATATCTTCATATTGAGTTTATTAGATAAAGACAAGAAACGAATGGTGGGGCCTGGGGCAAGTGGGGCATCTGGGGTTTAAGGAGCACGCTGAAAGAACAGGAGCAAGTCAAACAGGAAGAAAACTGGGAATGTCACCCCTGGTCCTTTCCTCCCTACCGTCCAGCGTGGACGCCACCTCCAGCTTGCAGGACGGAGCCCCCTCCCATCATCACACAGTGCACCTGGGCTCCGCAGCCCCCTGCATCCACTGCAGCCGCAACAAGAGACCCCCACTTGTGCGTCAGGGACGCTCCAAGGAAGGAAAGAGTCGCCCCCGGCCTGGGGAGACCACTGTGTTCTCTGTGGGCAGGTGGGTATAGAGTGCCCCAGGGAAAGGGAGGTTGAGGTGGGGACCCCAACGGTCAGGCACCTGCCTCCAAAGGTAGGCCCTGGCTCTTTCTTTGTGGACTGTGAGCCGCAGCAGAAGCCAGGCTGCACAATGTGCCCCACAATCTGGTCTCCCCTGCCCTAGGCCAGAGGGAAGTGCCTATCAAACCCAGGATGTCCCTGATCGGAGGGAAGGGCCAAGCAGCCTCTGAGTGGTGGTCCTAAGCCCCAGTGTTCCCTCCCCTCCCAGGTTCCGGGTGACACACATTGAGAAGCGCTATGGGCTGCATGAGCATCGTGATGGCTCCCCCACGGACAGGAGCTGGGGATCTGGTGGGGGGCAGGACCCAGGGGGTGGCCAGGGGTCTGGGGGAGGGCAGCCCAGGACAGGGACACCTGCCATTGAGAGCCTTCCCCCTGAGAGGCCACAGCCCCTGGCCCTTGCCAGCCCCCCAGTGCGTAATGGAGGACTCAGGGACAGCAGCCTAGTCCCTCGTGCACTTGAGAGGAGCCCTGGAGCCTCTGCAGAGTCGATGCTGGGGGCTGGAGGAAGGGGCCCAAGCCCAGGGCTGGCCAGTCAAGAGGCAAATGGACAGCCAAGCAAACCGGACACCTCAGATCACCAGGTATGAAGACATGTGGTAGGCTGCGGTGGGCTCAGCTCTTATTGCCCCTACTCGAGGGGGCACTGATATGACCCACCTCCTGTTCTCCCACTGGTGACCCCTCCTCTCTCTCTCAGGTGTCCCCACCACAGGGGGCAGGGGGTGTGTGAGGTGAGTCTGCCTGGGCCCCAAGTCAGATAATCTCATCCTCCCACCCCCTACTTTAAACTACCTAAGCCCATTGGTTCCCTGAACCCCCAAGCTAAACTGCAGGCTTAGCCTTTGGTACATATTCCTTGGTTTGGTGGTGGCGAGTGGGCTTGTGCTCCAGGGGACAGGGAAGGTCCTGCAGCCCCTGGGGAAAAGCGGGGACACAGCTTGAAGAGGAGGCAACACTGTTACCCTTCCTCTCCTTCATTGCGCTGATGGACTACCAGCTGGCAGGGCCAGGGGTTGGGTGGGCATGAAGCCCCTCCTCTCAACTGGACAGCACTGCCCCCCAGCTGAGGGACCAGCCCTACTTCCACCTGGAACTGCACGGTCTCAGGCTGGGGGACCTTGGGAGAAGTCCCACCTCTGGTCCTCAGTCTCTTCCCCTTCCCCTGTCTGCCAACAGGCCGCCTGACCTGCTTTCCCCATCACCTCACTCCATATGCTAGAGCGTGCGGCTGGGAGCAGGCCCCTGCCCTTGGTGGGCCCTTAAAGCAATAGCACCTTAGACCCCCTGCCCTCTTGGCACAAGAGGCCCAGGCCCTGGCTTGGGCTTTGTGCCCTTTATTCACTGTCAATAAATCCGCTCAGACGATTACAGCTGCTTCGCATACTGGCTCCAGCTCCTTCTGACAGGCCTGCCCCCATCCCCAGTGGCTCTGGCATCTGGAGTGGGGTGATTCACAGAACCAGGGTGGAGACACAAATAAGCCAGAGCCACTCAAGACTTTGGGGGATGAATTCCAGTCCCAGAGATTTCAGGGTACTTCACCACCCTAGAGATGGGGTGGTAGCAGAAGACAAAGGAGTAGTTTCAGCCCTTAGAGATGGCTGGAGGATGATGGCAAAAAAGGAGTGGGTTCCAGCCCCAGAAATGGGGAGAGAAGAAATTTCTACCCGTGAAGGTGAGAACGGAAATCAGGGAGATTCCAGCTTTTGGCTGTGTCGCTCTGGATCACCGTGGGGAGGGGTGGTCTCTGATAGCACGGAGATAGGGGCAGCAGCATCACTGGGGGAAAGTGATTCCCCCTGGCTTCAGGTGAGAGGATCTGGGTGGCCAGGATCCGGGGCTTTAGCTGGCGGGGGAGGCGGTGGACGCATCTGTAGGGAACACACAGTCAGTGCACCAGATGCCTCCCTTGGGGATATCCCTGTCCATTCCCTCTGTCCTGCAGATAAAACAGGACAAGTTGGAGTGACCCCTCTCCAAACACTCTCCTCCAAGGGCGGGGCCCTTACCGGCCTGAGTCGAGGCGCCATCACATCCAGGGGTCCAGGGCAGTCCAGGTCTTGGTCTGGAAATAAGAACCACAAGTCAGTCTTACGACTTTGTTTTGTTCGCTTCTGTATCTCCAGCACTTAGGACGGTGGCACTCTGTAAATATTTGTTGAATTAACAAATAGTCACTAACCTGGGTCATAATATCCATCAATCCATCCAACCTCAACGCTTATTGAGCACCTGCTGTATAATCGGGCCTGCTAAAGGTACCCGGGGGCAGGAGGGATCCACACCGCCCCCACCCCTAATGGCTGCCAGGAACTGCATAATGAAACACTAACAGACACAATGAATGACTGAGTACTAAATCATTCAAAGTGAACGACGGGTGCTGCAGAAGCGGGGTGCAGAAAACGCTCACGGGGTTCCAGGGTCGCGGTGGGTGGGGGGTGCAGTGAAGAAAGTGAAAGAACCTTTTAGAAAAGATGGTTTTAGGAAAGATGGATGAGGTAACAACAAAAACAAGGAAAAAAAAAAGAAAAGATGGATGAGGAAAATGATGATGCAAACCAGGTGTTTGCAGGATTCAAGAACACTAAGGGCAGAGGATGTGTATTGGGAAAACACTGTGGGAGAAACTGGCTAATTTTTAAAATAATAATAATGAGAAAACAGCTACTAATTGCATGCTTGCTATGTGCCCAGCACAACGCTGGGCACTCTATAGACACATCCCTTTAACTCTCACAACTCAGTGAGGGAGGGACCTTCCCCCTCACTCTGTAAAGGCCCAGACATGTTAAATCACACACTAGGGCGTCATAGAGCAGGGTTTGAACAGTGGGCCCAGCTCCAAAGCCCAAGCTCTTCTACCATCATGCATCAGAGAGCCTGATGGAGGAGGTTCCTGAGGGCAGGCAGAGGGGCTGAGTGTAACCCAGGAGCTCCACACTTCCTCCTTCTTCCTGTCTCTTACCCTCCCAGGGCCCCAGCTCCTTCTACTCACCACCAGGCAGGACAGGTGCAGGCGACCCATCCAAGGCAGAGGTGGGTGCAGGAGGGCTGAAGCTGGGAGGGGAAGGGGATGGCAGGATCTGGGGATGAGGGGGCAAAGAGTTATTCCCGGCATGTGGGAAGGTTTCACCAGCTCTTCCTCCTATCCCATCTTCAGTTCCTGTCCCGTCACTCCCCAGTTCAGAGAGTGACCGAATACTTGTATCTGGGTGGGGCTTGTAGGTGATACACATTTCAACAGCCAATATATATTGACACTTAATATGTCCCAGGCATTTTGCTAGCACTTCGCATGCACTAATTCATTCAGTCCTCACCACCACCCCATGAGGTAAGGATTTGATGATTCCTATGTCAGAGGTGAGACTCAGGTTAATCCATCTATCCAAAATCACAGAGCTAGTTAGTGACAAAGTCCTGGCTAGAACTCCTGACTCCTACTCCTATGCTCTTCTTGCTAGAACAACAGGTACCGTATATCAAAGCACCTATGGGCCACAGTGCTAAGCACTTTACTTCCATTATCTCTAATCAGGATAGTTAGCCTCCTGAAAGAGGCATTATTGTCCCCCTTTTACATGCATGTGAAGAAACAAGCTCAGAGAGGTCTAATCACTGCCTAAAGTAACAGAATAGGAAGCTGAACTAAGATCCAGCTCTAAAGCAGGACAACCAAACTCTAATGAAGACTGCCTTGGTTTCCCTTTTCTCTGTGCCAAAGGAGATGGGGAATCCCAATCCACTATAGGGGGGGAGGGGGCATTAAGACGAATATGGGACCTCCCTGGCATGGGAGGGTCAATCCATTGGTGCCTGGGGACCCAGGGAAAAGGAAGCCTCACCTGTTCAGGGTCTGAGAGTTCAGATGGCCCTGGGGGGCCAAGCAGCTCCTCCACCAGCAGGGAGGGGAAGACCCCAACATGGCCCCCAAATTCTCCCCTCCAGAAGCCATCATCCACTCCATCCTGGGTCCGGGGCAGCAGGCGGATAAGCGCCCCCTCGGGGAAGCTCAGTTCCTCTGCGCTCTGTCCCGTGTAGCTGTACAGGGCGCAGGCCAGGAACGCTGCGGAAGCCCAGGAGAGATGGTGAGGGGAAGAGGCGGGCAGCAGTGCCCCCAGGCCAGGGCTACAACCACTCAGTAACTCTTCTCCCTTTCTTACCTGTGGGCTCTGCCCCCGAAGGATTGTCGCTGTCATGGCTGCTCTCAGGGAAGGAGAGGTCCGGGAAGTTGAGATACCGCTCAGGGACAAAGCCTACCTCACCGTGCTGGTTCCGAGCCTGCTCACCCAGCAACGTGAACAGAAAGCAGGCTTGCCTCAGCGGTCCACGGCCCTGGCCTTCCTCCACTCAGGCTTCCAGCTTTGCCTGGCTGGGTCTTTACGGACCACAGAGAAGTCCCTCCCACTGCCCCCTTGCCAAGGGCAGAGCCCCGGGTCCATACCCACCTTGACCCATTCGTCGGCATCTCCCTCCTCTATGACCTCCAGCCACTCGCCCTCTGTGATGGTCAGCTCGTCCTCATGTCCTGCCTGGGCCCCACAAAGAAGGATTCAGGACTGGCTGTTCTCCATCCCTGCCTGTCTGAGGTCCCCACCTCCATTCATACCTGATAGCCAAACACCACATGGACAGGGCAGGGGAGGGGCCTGGTGGCCAGGGCTGGGGGGGCGGGCTCCTCAAAGAGCTCCCCCGTCTCCTCACATTCCTCAAAGTCAGACAGCTCAGCATCCTCAGCCTGGGGGGACAGAGAACAGGCATGGTTGTGAGGCCCAGTCTCAAGCACCACCCACTATATCTCTCACTCCTCCATTCTACCTTTTTTTTTTTTAAACATCTTTATTGGAGTATAATTGCTTTACAACGTTGTGTTAGTTTCTGCTGTATGACAAAGTGAATCAGCTACATGTATACATATATCCCCATATCCCCTCGCTTTTGCGCCTCCCTCCCACCCCATCCTACCCTTAACATTGTGGATCCTCCTCCAAGGTAGTACCACCCATCCGTTCACCCTGGGTCACAGGCAGAACCACCACAGAGCAAGATAACACTAACAATAATCACAGAGTTACAGTATTGAGCGCTTATATGTGCCAAGCACAATGCTAAGTATCTTATGTACATTGTCTTGTTTAAACTTCTTAATAACCCAGTGTTATTTTGCGAAACTATCAACCTCAGTTTACTTAATGGGAAACTGAGGCTCAGAAAGGCTAAGTCACTTTCCAAGATCACACAGCTAGTAAGTGGAGTGGCTGGTACTCAAACTGCTTATAGTCTGCTCTTGGGACCTTTCATAACCACCATCCTACACTCCATAATAAAAGTTCATTGAGAGCTCTCTATGTTACAAACTGTGCCAAGAGTCATACTTAAGTGATTTCATTTAAGCCTCACAACAACCCTTTGAGTTAGCTACTAGTGTGATTCCCACTTTATAAGCTCTGCTTTCCACTGGGGCTCTTTACCCTCCTGGTGCGTATGGGGAGGGAGTGGAGGGAGCTCACCGTGGGAGAGAGGTCCCTCTGGGACAGCCGGGCCTCGCTGAGCCGTCGCTCCTGCTCTACCTCATCCTGGGCCTGGGTCATGGCTGGCTTCAGCCAGTGCTGCACATCCAGGCCAGCCCCCTGCAGCAGGGCCAGCCGGGCAGCCCCCTTCACCTGGCTCACCTGACACAGGGAAGAGGGGGTCAGTCAAGGCTGTGGCTGGGCCTGCCCTTGGGAGGTGAGTGGAGCCTCCTACCCAGATGTGTCCACCCTCTACCTCCTGCCTCCAGTCTCCCCACCATCAGATAAAGAAGTGGAGGAGGGTGTTGCCGGAGGAGGTGCGGTCTCAGTGGCTCTAACCCCAGGGCTGTGCCTCACCTGTGCCCGCCGGATGCTCTCCCTCACTTCCTGCAGCCGCTGTTCTATGCTTGGAGCCTCCCGCTCTGAAGCCTGCTGCCGCCTCTGCTCCAGCCGCTGCAGCACCTGGTTGGGGACGCAGGGGACAGGAGTGGGTGGAGATACTATGGGGCACAACTTACTAATAACCCGGGAGTTTCCTAGTTGTTTCACATGCATTATGTCATCTCATCTTCCCTGTGATGTGGGTGCTATCATTAGCCCCACTTTAATGATGATGAAACTGAGATCCAGAGAGCTTAAGTCACGCCCTTACTCAGGGTTACATAACTAGGAAGCAACAGAGCAAGATTTGAGCCCAGGTGAGTCTAGTCCCAAAGGTTACGCTCTTAAATTACTGTGCCACACTGTCGGCTTAAACTACCCTTCCCTCCCCTCCTGCCTGCAGCCCCATGACATCCCCAGTGACGCCGGGATCCCCATCTCTCAGCTCTTCTTGCCCACCCCCGACACCTGCACTCCCCACCTCACCCGCTGCCCATGGTTCTGGATCTTGTAGTCTCGGGCAGCTCGGCTCGTCCAGCGTTGAACTTCTTTCTCCAGGCCACTCTCCCCGGCCACACCTCCTGCGCCCCGCTCCAGCTCCAGGACACACACCTGAATGAATGGGGAGCTGTGAGGATGCCCTGATGCTGCTCCTTCTCCGTTCCCCCTCCCTCCAGTTCCCTCCTTTTTTTCTTCCCTGTCTCCTGACCTCCAGGGTCAGGGACAAATAGATGGGAGCACACGCCTATGACTGTGGACACAGGAGTGCATTCATGTGGACACACAGAGAGTCCCAGAACTGGGATCCAGGTTGTGGGACAGAGGTAGAATCAAGAAGCAGTGAAGGGACAGAAGGGTGGGAGGAAGTGCGTTAATTTGTGTCCTGGTGGGAGGGAGGTGAACTGGGGTTCTGAAACCCTGTCTCCATGGTTTAATAGTCCCTAAGTTAAAACCAGGACAAGGATAATGGGGAAGAGGCCTACACCACAGTCCCCTTTCCAAGTGGCCTGATTGCACCTAGCAGAGAGGTCTTACCTGATCATTCCCTGCTGGCTGAAACTGCTGAGCTGGGGTGGGGGAGAATACTCCGGGCTCCTGAAGAAAAAGCTCCAGATCCTGCTCCCAGCTTACCTGGGAGTTGGAATAAATCAAAGTCGGCCACTCACTGGCTCCCTCTCCAAGCCTGTCCCCAGCCCTTCTTGGTAGAGAGAGGACAAGGTGAGAAGGAAAGGGGCAGACATGCGGTGGTGGAGGGGGCGCTGTACTGGGAGAGAAGGGTAAAGAGGATCTCTGGGGAGCTTACCTGGGAGGTCGCTTGCCCCCCACGGTGGGCATGCTCCAGAGCCATCTCTGCAGCTTCCAGCTCCGTGCGGCTCAGTGAAGTCAGCGGGCCCCTCAGGTGTTCCGACAGCTCGCTGGCCAGGGCCTGGAGAGAACCCCAAGTTGCTGACACCACCCTTCCCCCAAGCAGGCTCTCTGTCCAGGTCTGAATGGGTGATGGGTATGAGGTATGGGAAATTGAGAAGGAATAAGACATTTTTATGCGTCTAATAATAGGCCCTCATGTGTGCACAGCACTTAACAGTTTAAAAAGCATTTTCACATTCATTCTCTCCCTTGAGCCCCATTAGTCTTATAAAGTAGGCAGAGCAGGGGTTAGTCCTGAGGAAGAAACTGGGGTTCAGAGGGGTAAGTGTTCTGTACAATGTCATGCAACCAGCTAGAAGCAGAAGCAGAACCCAGGTATGTATCTTCTGCCCACTCTGAGCAGACTAGGTCCCCAGCCCCACCCAGCCTGATGGTGGTGGGAAGCAGGGAGACGACGCCCTCCCTGCTGAGACGCAGGGGTATCTAGGCTGAGACTGGCCTTGAGCACGGCCGGCAGTTCTTCCTGGTAGTAGTGGTCAAGGTGGGCATTGGTGGCCACCAAGTTGAGCAGGTACTCGTTGCGGGCCGCTCTCAGCTGCTGGGAGTACTGGGCCGACTGGACAGACAGCTAGGAGAGGAACATAGGTGTCAACTGGGAGCCCTGGACCCTTGGGGTCCTTCCACGGCCAACCCAGATCCAGAATGGATTCTCACATTACTGAGATAACTGGCAAACCATACTAAAAATTTTACATACTCACAATTCCTGCTCAAAATCCTCTAGTGGCAACTGCATACATTTTGGATAAAATCCCAACTGCTCCTTACCGTGGTCTACCAGGTCCAACATGAGCGGGCCCCTGCACCCTCTCTGAGTCTTTCCACAGTGCTCGTCCCCTTGCTCACAGTGCTCCAGCCACACTGGCCTTCTCTCAGTTCCTCGAGCCTACAAAGTTATTCCCACCTCAGAGCCTTTGCACTCACCACTGCCTCTCCCTGGAATGTTCTTCCCCTACATCTCTGCATGGCTGGCTCCTCCTTGACACTCAGGCCACCTGCTCAGAGAGGCTTTCCCTCTAAATTACACTCCCCTGTTATGCTTTATCATATCACCTTCTTTTCATTTATTCTGAGTCTTTGTTTATTTACTATCTGTCTCCCCTAACCAGGCTGTGGAGGCAGGAGCTCTGCTGGTAGTGTTCCCCATCATATCCCCAGTGTTTCAAACAATGCCAAGTACACAGAAGTCCTCAATAACTGCATATTAAAGGAATGAAAAACAAAGGTACTATTTCCATTTTATAGATGAAGAAAATGAGGCTCAGAGAGATCAAGTTTACCAAGGTCAGGCACCAAGGAAGTAGGGTAGCCTGGATTCATCCCAGTCTCTCTGACTTAGGCCCCCGGGTTCCAAATCTGCCCACCTCTCCCTGCCCCGACTCATGCCCACATCCTCTGAACCTTGGTGCTGAGTTTCTGGAGACTGGTCCGAGTGTGGAAGAGGCCATGGTCACTTCGGTTAAGCCTGTGCAGGCAAGGGAGAGGAGCGGAGGTCAGGCCCAGCCATGGCACCTTGGCTCCATCCCCCGACGCCACAGGCTTCCTAACTCCCCATGACCCCACCTGGCCTGGACATCAGCCGCCTTCTCCTGTGCCAAGGCCCACACCCGTTCACGCTGCCCATACAGCTTTCGACTTCGGCTCAGCTCCCGGACAGACTGCAGCACCTCGGCCTGCGCCCTCTGGAGGTTCTCTGCTCCCTAGGGGCATGGACACACAAGTCCTGATCCAGATCACCTTCATCCCTGAGTCAGCCCTTCCTTCACCCCATCCACTGAGCCGTACCTTCCTAAGCACCTGCTCCTTAGCGCTCCGCCCTGTGCCTCCTGCCAGGTCACGGTATCGGTCAGATGCCTGGAGCCGGGCTTGGCCCCCAGCCATGGTGGCATCCAGCAGGCAGCGCCAGGCACCAAACACCATCCTGCCTCTCCCCAGAGAAAGTCTGCATTGACGAGGGGAGCACTCCAAAGCTTCACGAGATGCCCCCCCCCAACACCATGGGAGACAGACTGCTTTCCCATCCCCCTCGTCTGGGAGCCCATCAATCGATCAGCCCATTAGCTCGGCCACAAGGATCACTTATGCCCTCCGCCCCCATCCAGTGTCCTTGCTGGGTCAACTGCTATCCCGCTGCCGTGTCAGCTCTACCTGCCGCTCACGTGCCCTCCTCATAGGTTCCTGGGGTTGAGCTCCTCATCCCTTCTTGGCTCCCTGGCCTCCCTGCCACCCCACCATGGGACCCACCTGCTGTCCATCTCCCCACTCCGGTGTCCTTCCCTCTTCAGAAATGGCCCAGCCAGTTTCTGGAGTGCCTGGTGGGAAAGTCATCATAGACCCAGTTCCCTTTCAAAGACTCTCCCCACTTGGGAGAACATACGATCAGAGTATAATAATGCCACCCACTTTGCTAAGTGCTTTACATGCATTAACTTATTCTGTCCTTACAACAACCTTGCGTGAAGGTACAGTTATTATTATTCCCATTTTACAGAGAAAGAAATTGAGGCCAAGAAACGTTAAGTAACTTGTCCAAGGTCACACAGCTAAAAAGTACCACAGCAGGGATTTCACACAAATTTGCCTGGTGCTAGGCATTTGCTCTTGACCAGAACAGGAGTATGTGTGGAGGCACATTGCTGGTAGTGTAAAGGAGGCTAGGACAAAAGGGAAGGTCCAGAGAAAGGAGTCCCATACCTGCCCATACTCCCGTTCAATGGCTGCCCTCTGCTTGCTGTAGGATCTGTGGAGATTAGGGGGATGGGGTGGTCTTACTGTTTGGTCCTTTTCTCCCACCCTCGACCCTCTCCTTAGCCTGGGCAGGAGGGAGAGGGGAGCCAGGCCTGGAGTGTGACTATACCAGGAGGGCCTGAGACTGAAGAGAGAGTCCTTGAGATCACCTCGGGCAGCCGCAGCAAAGGACAACCTCACCTCAGCGCTCAGAGCCTCAGCAGGATCCTCCCCACCCCTGGAGAACCATCTGTGTGCTTGGAGGTGAGGACTGATGGGGGTCAGCTGAGTACAGTGTGTGCCAGCCTTCCAACAGGTCTGGAAGAGGGAGGGGGGATTCTGTCCTAAGTTTGATTGTGGGTGTGGAGGGGGCGGTGTGGAGTGAAGGGGTTTGAGGGAGGGTCCCTGTGTGTTTATGTGTGTTGGGGTGCGTGGAAGGATAATTCGTATCCGGCATCTGGAGAGGGAGGCCTAGGATGACGGCCTTGAATGGGCAGGTTGGAGAGCTCTTCACCCCCGCCCACCCCGACAGCTATAGTATGTTGGAGAAGAGGCGGAGCGTGTGACAGAGAAAGTCGGGGTACGTGGAGGGGGTCAGGGCTACCTGATATCCTCCAGTAGGTCCGCCTCTCTCTGCTGCCGGGTCTGAAGGATGTTCAGCTGCTCCAGGAAGCGAAGCTTCACCTCCTGGGATGGCTTCACCTGTGTGGGTAAGAAGAAGATGAAGACCCCTGGCGCAGGGACCTGAAAAACACTCCGCGCAGGGAGCGGTGAGGGGGCGGGGCCAGGGAGGAGCTGGGCTGTTTCCTCGGTTACTTCTGGGTTGGCCCTTGAACCCCTTCCTACTCTTCGTCCCCCACCGCTGGTCTGGTGCCCCTTTGGGCCGCATCACTCCCCCAGCCCGCCAGGAATCCCCGTCCCCAGGCCAAGCTTACTTTTCGGGGCGGCGGCTGCATCTCCGCTCCGGCCCAGGCAGCAACTCGACTCCGGAACTCGAGGAAGCCCCGCCCACAGCTAAGCCCCGCCCAGGATCTGGCCCAGCTCCGCCCTCGCCCCGCCCACGCCTGATCAGTCTCTTCGCTGCGCCGCGAAGCGCCAAGAGCGGCAGGAACTAAACCTGTGTTACCGCTGAGAATACCCCGGAAAGGGTCCGCGCCCCCCTGTGGACGCCGCGTCCGCTGGGCGGTAGGGGGAACCCCAGGTTTCTGTGTCAAGACGCCTCGGTTCTATTTCTGGTGGAGAGCTATTGACTTAGCTCGTAATTATTTCTAATCATTCATTTACATATGCAGACCTCCAATCCCGACGCGACGGGTGAAGGATGGTGAGGAACTCAATCTGTAACCAGGGAAACTGAATCACTGGATGCCTGAGCGCAGATGCGTGTGATGAGAGAAACAGGGCTGATCCCAGACCTTTTCCTAATTCCCACTGAACTGGAAAAGCCTGCGTGAGTGAGGGTGAGAAAGACGCCTGGAGCCAGGAAGGAACCAGTACCAGAGGAAAAGACAGGGCCAATGGAGTGGGCGTGAGCTGGGAGATGAGAGCTGGGAGATGAGAGTGGGGACTTGCCCCTATCGGCTTTAGGGCCTGCCCTTAAGGTTCTACACCCCAGGACATACCCCCTATCCCCGCCCTGGCACTGCTTTCTGAGGATCTGCACACACACTTTCCTCATCCTCCTCACCTATCCATGGCCCACACCTCCTCACTACACCCCCGACTTGGAAAAGGCAGATATCTGTGGCCCAAACTCCAGATTCACATTTCCAACAGCTCACCTGACACCACCACTTCATCTAAATAGGTACCTCAAACTTTCAAACGGCTCCTTCTACCTGATCCTTCCCCAGTCACCTCCCCCAGGTAACATACTAAATGGAACCATTCTCCATCCAGTTAGGAGAGTCAGAAAGCCAGAGTCTATGTACCCTTCCTCCTACCCCCACCTTCCATCCATCAGCAAGGCCTATAGGTTCTATCTCCCATTGATCAACTTCCCTCAATTTCCAGAACCACCAACCTGGTCCAAGTCCCCATTATCAGTCTCCTGGTCTGATATCTGGCCTCCTTGCTTCCAGTCTTCCCCCTACAACCCATTGTTCAGAAAACAGCCAGAGTGATCGATCTTTTTGTTCAAATGAAGCAAAATCTCATCCCTCTCTTCCCTAAGACTCCTCAATTGCTTCAGAATAAAATCATGGCCCACAAGGCTGATCATCACTGGGTCCCTGCCAGTCTTTCCCCCTTCAGCCCATACTCTTGTCCAGCTCCCCACTCACTGTGCTCCAGCCACTCCAGCCTCCTTGCTCTTCCCCCAACATGCCAACTCCCTTCCCATTGCAGAGCCTTCATGCCTACTGCCTTCCCTTTCCTTCTGGAGTGCTCCTCCTCCCAGCACTCCACATGCCTGGCTTCTTACCTTTACCCTCCACCCAGCCCAAATGTCACCTCCACAAGCACATCACTTTGCTTTAGTTTCTTCACAGCCCTGACTTTGTTTGTGTGTGCATATTCTGTTCCCCTTAAAGCAAGGACCCCCATCTCTTTTGTTCACACTATATCCTCAATAGCTGGCACCAATTAGGTGTTCAATATATATCTGTTGGGGCTTCCCTGGTGGCGCAGTGGTTGAGCGTCCACCTGCCGATGCAGGGGACACGGGTTCGTGCCCCGGTCCAGGAGGATCCCACATGCCGCAGAGCTGCTGGGCCCATGAGCCATGGCCGCTGAGCCTGCGCGTCCGGAACCTGTGCTCCGCAACAGGAGAGGCCACAACAGTGAGAGGCCCGTGTACCGCAAAAAAAAAAAAAAAAAAAAAAAAATATATATATATATATATATGTTGAATAATTGAATGAATGAAGTAAAAAATGGCAGTCTTTTTGTTCCAAGGTTTATTAACAGTGACGCATCCTTTCTGGCTCCTCTTTGCCCCAGTTCCCAGCCCTAATCAACCTCCCCACTCTGGGGCTTCACTGTAGTCTCTGAATGTTGAAGGTGGGGTAGGATAAACTTGGAGATCATTCAAATCTGTGCCTTCCAAATCTTTTTTTTGTTAACGCATAAAACCATTCTTTTCAAACCCAAGATCTCTCATAGAACCCCTACATATCAAATACATAGAGCGGAAGTTGCCCTTCTCGAGGGAAACGATGTGGGGCTTACAGCTCTGAGAAACAGTTTGAGATTCACCATTCTCCTTATTTCAGTTACTTCATGGTACAGGTAAGTCAGCAGAGGCCCAGAGAGGCACCAGAACCTGTCTTTCTCTGAGCAGGACGCAGCCTCGGGAGCTCTCGGCCCCGTTCTCCTTCCACAGCACCATACTGGCTTCTAGAGTCTTATCAACCAGGGCAAAGGATGCTCCCAGCAGGGTCTGCCATGGGGAGAGCTTGGGCCTTTGGTTACCTACCCCTCAGACTGCTGGTCCCAGGGTCATGTGAGGGGCTGGCTGGGGGATGGACTGGAAGTGCAGGGAGCTTGGGTGGGGAAGCCAGGTGTCTGTGTCGGAAGGCCATTGGGGCTCGGGGGCTGGGGGCTGGAGGGCTGAGAGGGGCTGCCCAGGCCTACGGTGGTCTCTCCCTTCCTCAGGATGAGGCTGCTGAGCTCCTGGAGCAGCTGCTCCTCCAGGGACCCATGTGACTGGGGGCTGCTCTTTGAAGGGGGCCCCGGAGGGGGCTCAGGTGGTCTCTCCTCCCAGCCCAGGGGGCCTGCTTTGGGCAGAGGAGACTGATCAAAGGACCGCTGGCTGGCCAGTGGGGTCTCTGGCTTGGCTGTCCGCTCCGGTGTGATGGAGAAGGAGGTGGAGGTGTCTTCGGTCAGCTCGGGGAAGGCCCCCACTTCCTCATATACCGGCTCCTCGTACACAGGCTCCTCCAGTTCCTCTTGCTCCTCCACAGACCCCTGGGATGACTTCATCGGCTGGATGGGAATGGGGGTAACCAGAGGCAGGTACAGAGTTAGAGTTACCAGATTATTAATCGCTAACATTTATTGAGCTCTTCCTCTTTACCAGATGCTGCAAAATACTTTGCATGTATGATGTCAAAAACAACCCTGTATGATGGTTACACTGCAGGTGAGTGAGCTGAGGTACAGAGGGGTTAAGTAAGTTGCCCAAGATCACACAGTTAAGTAAAAGGTGGTGCTGGGGCTTGAACCCAGGTCTGTCTGACTCCAAAATGCATTCACGTAACCACTTCCCTTCCATTTCTCAGATCCTGTGACCACTTCCCCCTTTCCTCACCGCATCCTACCATCCCTTGTTTTCCTCATTCCTCTTGGTCCCAATATCTCTCTCTCTCTCTCTCTCTCTCTCTCTCTCTCTCCCTCTCTCTCTCTCTCTCACACACACACACACACACACACACACTCTCAATGATGGTCTGCATCAGGACAAATACAGAGAGCACACCGGCTCAGGCAGCACAGAGGAACACAGGGACACAGGGTTGACAGGCACACAGCTGGAGCAGGCACAGTACTCACAAAGAACATGGACAGGGTCCTCCGGTTGTGAAGTCGCCGCTGGGCACAGGTGGGGTGGGGAGGCAGGGAGGGAGAGACACAGAGACACAGTGAGGCCTGGCAACAGGAGGCAGGTGTAGAGATTGGGGCATAGAGAAGGCAGAGGGGGCACCAGGCTGGCAGGCACGCCACTCCTTTCTGCAGTGTGGCAAGGGCGTGAGCAGGGACCCGGAGGGGTTGGGGCAGGCTAGGGGGACCTCACCAGGGTCTGATTGGCAGAGAGGAGGGTGGCCCCACTGTCATCCCCACGGATGGGCAGCAAAGGCATGGTGCCAAACTTCTGACGGGCGAGGTCAGAGGAGGAACGGCGTCGTAGGACCACTGGCTGCTGGTCGTCATGCTGGACAGAGGGTGAGGGGATGGCACTGGTGGGCATGGGAGGTGCTGAGGATCAGTGCTGAGTCCACAGACCTACCCCTCAGCTCTCTCCTTCCCCTCACCTGGGCTTTGAGGATGCTGGTGGCCCAGTCCCACATCTCATCCTCGTCTGTGCAGGACAGGTAGCTGGGGGTGATCAGAGGGGAATCAGCAGGAGGGGAAGGGGTCACAGCTAGAGGGATGGAAGATAGAAAAAGCGAGAAGGTAGAGGACAGGGAGCCTGACTGGGCCACAGGAGAAGCCAGGCTGGGAGGTACTCACAGGTGCATCTTCTCCAGGATCAACGTGAAGCCCCACCTGAGAGGCAAAGGAGAACAGTGATGGGTGATCGGAAAGGCCAGCAGGGTGGCAGCAGGAAGGCTCTAGAAGTGTGGACTGGGGAAAAAACTCACGGGCTGGGAGGCTTGAACTTCTTGCGGATTCCCAGGTAGACCTTGGCACCTTCCAAAGGCCACTCCCGTTCTGGTTTAGAGCTCTGACAACGCGAAGGCAGTCAGTGAGGTTGAGAGAGGAGAGAGAAGGATCGTGGTTAAGGAGGTCAAGAAGTCATGGAAGCACTGGGGTTGTGTGAGGTCAAAGGGTCACAGAAGTCAAAGGGCCAGGGAAGCAATGAGATTGATGAGAACATGGGCTGTGGAGTGACAGGGTCAGTGCCATCAGGGCTCCTCCCACACGGCCACCCAGCATCCCTCCCTGCTCGCCTAGGGCCCACCTTCTTCTCCTTGAGCAGCAGGAGGCAGCGGCCACGCAGCAGAAAGAATCTCTCCTGGAAGCGGTTTCCCAGCAGGCGGGGCGGTTCTTCCCGACACCGCAACAGGCCCACCCGTGGGCTCTCACGGCGGATACCTGGGCACAGATGGGCAGGGCTAGGTGGAGGGTCCCTGAAAGAGGCCTGGGAGGTGCTGGGCTGAAGCAGGAGGCTCACCTGTGAAGAGGCAGCCGGCATGGGCCAGGGAGACTTTTCTCAAGAGCAGGGAGGCCGAGCAGGGCTCTGGGAGCTGGCACCATTGTAGGGCCTGCTCTAGGACCCTTTCCTTGGGGTGCAGTGGTCGCTCTAAGGGGCAAGATGAGGGTAGGTATCAACCAGATATCGATCCACAGCCTGGAGCGCCCCCCTCCTCGCCCACCAGTCACTCATTCATTCATTCGTCCATTCCACCATCCAGCCACAGACATTATTTAGCACTGACTGTGCCAGGTGCTGGGCTGCCCTGGGGATACAGTGGGGAGCATGAAACACACGGCCTGCCTTCACAAAGCCCACAGCCTGGCGAGGGAGCAGAGAATAACAGATAAGTAAATGAGGTAACTAAAGACAAACCATTATTCTGAAAGAAGCAATAAGAAGCTGAGAGACAGTAACAGGGCAGCTACTGAGACAGGGTGACCAGGCAAAGCCTTTCAGAGGAGGCATTTGAAGGGATTGGGAAGAACAAGCCACGCTGAGATCGGGGGAAGAAGACTCCAGGTGTGACAAAATGCAACACCAAAGGGCCTGAGTTAGAAAGATGTGCTTGAGGAACTAAACAGTCAGTGTGGCTCAATCAAAGAGAATACGTTATGTGAGACGAGGTCTGAGAAACAAGCGAGGGCCAGACATTCAGGGTCTTGTGGGCTACAATAAGGGGTTTGAATTTTATTTTAAGTTCAATGGGAAGCCATTGGAAGGGTTTAACCAAGCGAATAGCATGATGATTTATGCTTGAAATGCTCATTGACTGCTGCGCAGAAAATGGATTGTTGGGGGGCGAGAAGGGAACATTGGCCAGCTATGCCCTTTCCCGGGCTGTACATTTTAGTGGTTAATGCTGGGAAGCAGAAAGATCATGGTGATTTCAACTAGGTTGGTGGTAACAATGGAGATGGAGAGGTGATAGATTCGAAATGACTCAAGAGGGCTAGTTGCCCATTGGGTATGAAGATGAAGGAAAGGAAGGAGTCCCAGAAGACTCCCAAGTGTCTGTCCTTGATAACTGGGTGAATGCTGGTGCACTGACCAAGTTAGGGAAACTAGGAAATGGCTTGGGCATTTTGTTAGGGGAGGGGACTGGGAACTGAGTTTGGTCTTAGACTTTTTTTTTTTTTTTTCATTTTTTTTTTGGCTGTGCCACGCGGCTTGTGGGATCTCAGTTCCCCAACCAGGGATCGAACCCGCAGCCCCTCCAGTGGGGGTATGGAGTCTTAACCACTGGACTGCCAGGGAAGTCCTGGTCTTAGACGTTTTAAATGTGAGATGCTATAAGATGTACAAGTGGATGTGTCAAGTAGCCAGCTGGATATGTGAGTCCGGAGCTCAGAGGAGAGGTCTGGGTCACACATAAACGTTTGGGGGCCGGCTTATTAATGGCATTTAGAGCCATGGGAATGGATGAGCTCATCCAAGGAAAAAATGTAGACAGAGAAAGGAAGAGGGTTGAGGACTGAGCCCTGGGTCCCTCCAGCATTTGGAGTCTGGGCAAAGGAGAAAGAGAAGCCTCCTTTGAGGTGGAAGGGAAACCTAGGTTCTGTGGGGTCCACGAAAGCCAAGAGAACAGAGAGTACTGAGAAAGAGCAAGTGGACAACTGCATATCTGGTAACACATAAGTCTTGGTGACTTTCACCCCGCACCACATGTGCACGCGCACATGCACGGTCATACTCACCAAGCTCCCCACGCTCTCGAATCTCAAACGTCACCCACAAGTCCATCCCGGCTGCCGTCCCCCGAATCTCCAGTACCTGGTTAGTCAGCTCCTCGGCAGTCAGTGTCGGGGACACCTGGGGTCAGGGCAAGAGCAGAGGACCCGTGCCGGTCAGGCCATTGCCCCTGTCCCCCACCATCCTCTCATCTCCCCTCCTGTCCCCTCAGGACTGACCTTCAGGGTGACACAGTTGTCTGGGAGCTGCTGCTCTATAAAAACCTCCATGATGAGGTCTCCAGCCTGGGACAGCTGAGGGGAGGGGTAAAGAAATCAGGAGGACCCAGACGGTGCAAAGAATCAAGGTCAGAGGACTCCTCAGGTTGCCTCATGAGTGCTTCCCCGCCCCACAGAAGCCTCCTCCCAACCCTCACTCCAAACATCGCTCAGGTCCTTCAAAGAGAAAAAACTCCAGGCATGGCGGAACTGTGTACAGAGCTTCCCAAGGCAGTGCAGTTGTGCTTGGGAAGACAGGTTTGGAGTCAGACTGTCTGGGTTCCAACTCTGCCGCTTGCTACAGTACAACCTTGAGTAAGTGACCCTCCAAACCTCAGTTTCCTTGAAAAAATGGGACTACCTACCTCCTGGAGTTGGGTGATGCTAAAGTGAGAGTACAGGTGCTTGGAATATAATTAGTCCTCAGCTGTTTGCTACTGTATTTGTTATTCTTCTCACCTATTTGTCTAACTTAGCTAACCCTTCCTTGGATCTCTTACACATGAAACTGAAGTGCTCCTGCCACCCTTTTGTAAAGAATCCTCATGGTGGAATAAATGGAGCAATTCCTAAACCAAACCCCCTCCCCAAAGCACTCCTCTCCTTGGGTTTCCTGTGTCCCAAAGAACTGAGGGCCAGTGTCCAGAAGCAGAAGGTCACCTTCCTGTCCTGATGTCCCCTCCTGGCCCACTCGGGAGTCTAGGGTCAGGACAAGTTACCTGCACATCCTTCCAAGTGGTGATAAGACTGACCTCCAAGTCAATCTGAGCTACCTGGTCAGGGTCGATCTGTGGAAGAGCCAAAAGGGTGAAGGTGTGTGTGTGTCTGTGTGTGCATTGGGGGGGGGGGGGTGGTGGGCTGCCGGGAAAGGAGGGAAGCAGGGAGAGATGTGCAAGACCGGAGCACCTGTAGGAGAGGGTTAGAGGCCAGAAGAGCTAAGAACCAGTGGGGCAAGCATGTTAGGAGCATAGTTGCAGGAGATTGGGGCCCAGGGCTCTGGGAGGTGGTCCCTGATGCGGAAGACCTTCAGAGGGCTAGGCTGGGCCTTTGTTAGGGTGAGCAGGATCCAGAGTCCAGGAAGAGGGACTGTAGGTCAGGGGTTGGGAAAGCTTACATCAAACACAGAGATGTAGCCGTCAATGAGTTCCTGCAGCACCCGCACCTCATGCTCCCCCCGCCCGTCCGTCTGGAACACGCTGGGTGCAAATAGCAGGGCCAGGTTCCGCGTGCACATCTGGTTTAGAGCCGCACACTTTTGCACCCTGCAGGGGGGTGTGAGGGTCATGAGGAATGCAGTGAGCTTCCGCTCACTCGTTCATCGACCCCTCCCTTCATTCAGCAAAAGGTTATTGAGTCTCTACTGTATGCCAGGCCCTGAGCTAAGCGCTTGAGATACGGCAGTGAGTTAGACAAAACCCTGGCTCTAAGAGCTCCCAGTCTAGGGGAGAGACAGACTTATAAATAGGGGTCAGCAAACTTTTTATGTAAGGGGACGGAGAGTAACTATTTTAGGCTTTCAGGCTATACAGTCTGCTGTGTAGGGTGAAAGGAACCATTGAAAATATATAAATGAATGGGCATGACTTTATATTTTATGTACAAAACTTTATTTACAAAAGCAAGTAATGGGCTGGATCTGGCCCACAGGCCATAGTTGTCCAGTCCCTGTGATATAGTGTAATCAGGACAGCAGAGCTGAGGCTCACCCCGGAGTCACTTAAAACTCTGTCTCCCCAGTAGACTGGTAAAGGTAGGTGTGCATCTTATTCTTCTTTGTGTCTGCAACATCTAATCTTTGCCTGGCATAGAATAATAAATAAAACAAAATAATACTGATTGCTCACCATTTCTGAACGCTTACTACATACATGCCAGGTGCTGTAGTAAGAAGCTTACAAGGATCATCTCATTTAAATCTCGTATAACCTATGAGGTGGATACTATTCCTTATACCATCTTCCTGTTACAAATGAGGAAACCGAGGCTCAGAGACAGCAAATAACTTCTCTAAAGCCACACGCTAGGGAATTTCCTGGCGGTCCAGTGGTTAGGACTCTGAGCTTTCACCGCCAAGGGCCCGGGTTCAGTCCCTGGTTGGGGAACTAAAATCCCGCAGGCCGCGCAGCGTGGCCAAAATAAATAAAAAATTAAGGTCATGCGCTAGAATAGTGGAGCTGGATTAAGGCCTAGGTCTGTCTGACTCCAAAGTCCACGCTGTGAGCCTTTATGTTGTGATACCTTCACTTAACAATTATCTGTGGGATGAATATGCGAATGTAAACCAGGGGGTTGGACAGAGGTGATGAAGGGTCAGGGAGGAAGCCTGCGGGGGTCTGGCTGTACTGACCGATAGAGATGCCCAATGAGGGTGGCCAGCGTGCGGCGGTTGACCCGTGGCAGGCAGCCAATCACTTCTTTGTATTTCTCCAGGCGCTGGTTCTTCTGGGGCAGCTCTGGGGATGGGATGGGGAAGGGTTGGAGAGGGTCAGGGAAGGAAGAGTAGAGGGATTTTTAGAGAAACAAACCCAGGATGGATGTGTTTCTGCCCCCTTCCCACCTTGCCTTGAGCTGAGTCCCTGGGTGATCTTCCAGTGGGGGAGTATTGGGGAGGGCGGCCGCCCAATCCCACAGGGGAGGCTCAGGGATTCTGGTGGGGCAGGTGGAGTTCCTGGTTGGGTCTTGGTTGTCGGTGAGGAGTTCTTAGGGATCTTGGGAGCACCTACCGGCAGCCTCCCTCCAGCGAGGCAGCAACCGAGCAGAGGTCACAGGGTCATCAAGCTCTCGAAAGAAGCGTTTGAGCGTGTCAGTGACATCCTCCACAAAGTGCTCCCCTGGTCGGAGCTTCACTGACCGGGCATCCCGCCGAAACTCAGCCAGGAGCCGCAGGCTGCGGGCGCGGGCGCCCCCTTTCCGGTATACGCCCTCCAGCCGGAGCCCTGAGAACGGCCATCATCTCAGCTCACCGCTGCCCAAAGACCTGCCACCACCCACCCACCATCCTGTCTGTCACCCCTCATGGTATGTGGCTATTGGAGGTAGGAGGGTCAGAGAGGAAGAAATCGGCCTCTGTGGTCTTGCTTCTCGGGTCCCTGCTCCAGCCCTCATCATCGGAAGGTCCTTGCCTAATCACACAGCAGCACCCTTCACGCTCTCTCTTTCTCCCCTCCCCCACTTTGATCTTTAAATAGCACTCTGAAATCTCATTACACTCAGGCCTCCTTATTCACAGGTTCTATACTTATGAATTCATCTACTTGCTAAAGTTTATTTGGAGCTCCCGAATCAACACTTGTGGCACTTTGCAGTCACTTGTGAACATGCCCAAGTGGAGAAAATGTTGAGTTGCCTGATGGACATGTTTCTAGCTAAGGCCTCATATGGTAAACAAGTATCATTTTGTGGTATAGTTAAAGTCACATTTTTTGCATCTTGTGCTTCTTTTTGGGGGGGGGATTTCACTGTTTAAACTAGCCCCCAAGTGTAGTGCTGAAGTGCTGTCTAGTGTTCCTAAGCACAAGAAGGCTGTGATGTGCCTTGTTGAGAAAATACATGTGTCAGATAAACTTTGTTCAGGCATGAGTTGCTGAGTATTGCTGGCTGTGAGGTCAAAATTAACGAATCAACAATTTATATTAAATAAAGTATCTTTAAAGCAGACTCACAGATACAGAGAACAAACTAGTGGTTACCAGTGATGAGAAGGAATGGGGGAGGGGCAGTATAGGGGTAGGGGAGTAAGAGGT
Organism: Delphinapterus leucas; assembly: GCF_059928025.1. NCBI lineage: Eukaryota > Metazoa > Chordata > Mammalia > Artiodactyla > Monodontidae > Delphinapterus > Delphinapterus leucas. The sequence continues at coordinate 119,647,433 of NC_143131.1, forward strand.
ACAAACTATTGGGTATAAAATGAGCTATAAGAATATATTGTACAACACAGGGAAGACAGCAAATATTTTTGAATAACTACAAACGGACTATAAACTTCAAAAATTGTGAATCACTATATTGTACCCTTGTAATTTATCTAATATTATACTTCAATAAAAAAATTTTTTTTAAAGATGAAAGCTTGGAACTATACTCAATATCTTATAATAACTATAATGGAAAAGAATATATATATATATATATATATATATATAAAAAACTGAATCACTTTGCCATATATTTGAAACTAACACATTCAACATTATGAATTAACTATAGTTCACTTTAAAAAAAAGAGGAAAAAAAATGGAAGCATAAAAATAAAGTGTCTTTAAACAGAAACACACATAAAACAAAGTTACATATTGATCAATTAATGAAAATATGACCAGAGTTTCCCAGGAACCTAACCCTATATTTCCACTGGGGCAACGGTTCAGCATTCATTGATCCAGTCCTTACAGTGACTTTATAGAATATAAGTACTGTGAATCACGAGAACTGACTGTATTTGTTTTCTTAATTATTACCCATCTCTCCCACCAGTCTCTGAGCTTCATATAACCTTCCTCGTTCACTGCCATATCCCCCGTGTCCGGCACAGGGGAGCAGCTCAATAAACATTTGTTGAACGAAGAGTGGCAGTGCGGGAACTGTGGAGGAGCAGGGAAGAACACCCACATTTTCCCCAGGGCTTTTTCACTGGGCCTCCTACTTCGATACTCTTATGAACACGAGGGAGGCTGGGAAGGGGATAGGGGTCTAGTGAGTGGGGGAAGTCAGTGCACGAGGCTACTGCCAAGGCGTGGAGAATGTCTTTAGCCACTGACTATCCCTTGTCCGTGTAGTAAGCACAACTACTTGTCGGTGCATGGATGTGCCTTTTTCCCCTTGACTGTCCTCCTTAGCTTTCTGTGAATTTTCCTTCTCAAGAGCCCAGCCTTCTAAAGAGGGTTTGCGGGGAAAAAAGATTCAACTTAGTCCTTACTTGGGAAAGAAAATAAAACGGAGGCCAAAAACTCACAAAGAATTCTGGGAACCCCTTGCATAGCTGATCCTTTATGGCTGGAAAACCTCCCACACAGAATAATTCTGCTCAGAGCCCCAAGGATTTTGCTGCACAGCGTGGCTCTTGCCTTGTAGCTGCCCCCTCTTTGTTCTCCATGGCTCTGCATCTCCAGTCGCAACTCAGTGCCACCCTCATTCCATGCCCACGCCCCAGTAACAGCTGCCTTGGAACACTTCACTACCTGCCAGGTCCTGCGCTAAATGCTTTACATGTGTTATCTCACTATCACAACTATCTTGGAAGATGACACTGTTAGTAGCCCCATTTTAAAGATGAGGGAACTGAGGCTCACAAAAGCAAAGCAGCTTGCCAAGGGTCATACAGTCGTTGCTGTCAGGCTGCAGTCTCTGGAGGCAAAGCTTTTGAAGGCAAATCACACACACACAGGGCAAATACCTGCCCCCCCCCCCCCCGCTGCGCCCATGTTCCCCATCCCCCCCTCGGTGTCAGCCAGTACCCACTCACCATGCTGAGTGACAAAACTGATGCAGGCATCCACAATGATGGGGATGTCACCCCGGCTCATCTGCTGCTCCTGCAGCCCTGTGCCTCCCCCGCCGGCTGCCCCGGCAATGGCCGCGTTCCATGCTGAGAAGTCTAGCCGGCCCTCTGCCTGCAGATACAGTGTCCTGAGACCCAAGAGACCTGAGTCAGAGCCAGCTCCAGAGGAGTCCTCCGACTAAGAGGCCCAGGAGCACAAGGACCAGACTTCCCAGAGACACCAGCAGGGGGCAACAACACCCAACCCAGACAGGGACCCTGAACTAGGGAAGTGACTTTGAGGAAGTGGGCAGTGGTCCAGCAGGCCAGGGTGGAGGGTGTGAGCTGTGCTCTAGAAAGGGGGGCCCAGAGTCAAGGGTAGTGGCAAGACTTACCTTCCTGTCTCCACCAGAACCAAATGCTCTTTCTTGTCTGGGGTGTCAGTGGCTGAGACCACACCTGGGAGGAGAATCATTGGACATTATCATCATTGTCGTCTTCATCATAGTGACTAACATTTATTAAGCATTTAAGGTATGTAGGTTCCATGCTAGGAGCCTTACAAACAATACTGCAATAAATCCTGTGAGTTACATATTGTTATCCCCATTTTACACATAAGCTCAGAGAGGTTAAGTAACTTGCCTCAGATTACCTGCTATAAAATAGAACTCAAGTTTGTCTCCAAAACCTCAAAACACTATCCTACACTGTTCCTCTTTTAAGAGGAAATGAGAATTCCCAGTCCCTTCTCCCAGTTCCCAACAAGCAAGCAACTCCAAATAATGGTAATAACAATAACATTTATAACAAATAACATTTATTGAATACCTACAAGATGCCTCCTGACAGGCTCTGTGATAAGTGTTTTACATGCATTGCCTTATCTGAAACTCATTACAACCCTAATATTGTGCCTGTTGTGAAGATGAGGCAACTAAAGCACAGAGAGGTTAAGTAACTTGTCCAAGGTCACACAGCCAGTAAGTGATGGAGGTGGGGGGTCTAAATCTGGGCAATTTGACTCCAGAACTTGTGCCTGAATCCACTATTCCTGCTGTCTCCCATAGGGGCCCCCAAATAGATGAAGGTCCACTACCCACCCTAACTCCCCATAGCCACCCTTCATCCCTGCCCCCAGCCCTGCTCACTGATCTCCTGTAGCCGGCGCAGATGAACCATGTCCTCGGGGGCTGGGGGGCCCGGGCCCGATGCTGGGCACAGGAAGAGGTGATCTCCACGAAGAAGTCCGAACCCAGAGAGCCAGAGGCCAGGGGCCAGGGCAGTATGGGAAGGGGACCGCAGCCACAGGCGGCCCAGCCGCAGCAGCCCAGGGCCCAGCAGCTGGTGACAGCTCAGTGGGGAGAACCACTGTGAGGCAGGAGGACAAGGGGAGAGAGGAAAATAGGGAAAGAGACAAGGAGTGGGGGAGAGAAGTAAGAGTGAGAGGGATGGGGAAAGGCAGAGAAAAACATGGAGAGAAAGCCAAGGAAACAGAGGAATGAAAGGGATGGGGAGAGAATGAAGGAAAGACCGGTGAAGGAGACAGGAGATGGATGGACAAAAATAAGAAAGAAATGCAATTCAATTTGATTTGCTCCAGCCAACCCAGAGAAGATCCCTGTGTGGCAGGCAGCCTTATGCCCTTAATTGGGATGTAGGGGAAGACAGAATGGGTAGCTACATGCTGTAACCGAAGAGTCACGAGGCCCCGGGAAGTCCCACCCTCTTGGGGCCGGGCAGAGGCTTCATGGAGAAAGGACTATTCGAGGTGAACCTCAAGGCAGTGCTTCTCAAGCTACTTGCGGTGAAGGAACAGGGAGTTTTAAAAAAATGTTCCAATCTGTCACTAACCAACACTTTCATTAAAAAGCAACAAAATGAATTACTAGAAAAATGAAATGAGAAGAATTACAAAATAAGCCCCCAATTTTTAAAATTAGATTGCACACATAAAATCTCTCTGTCAAATTGCTATGAAAGACTCTAAATGCGGACTCAAGCCCTGTACTTAAGCTGTCATGGGCCATAACAGAGTCCCTGGGCCAGGATGGGTTAACAGACCACACTTGGGGTAGCACTGCCTTAAAGGATGGGCTAGATTTTTGGAGAGTAGATAATACGAAGAGACTCGGACCTGGCTGGGAGGGCCATGACAAAGCCCTTAGAGGATACGGAGATAACTTCTTGGTGTGAGGAGTTACAGGCAAACCAGGAGAGTGGGGCCAGAAGCCAAAGCAGGGGAGTATTTCCCACAGAGGAGTGTGAGGTGCAGAGACTACCTGGTGAGGCCAGAAGGAGGCCCTTGGACTTTACCAAGGGCAGGTCACCAGCCACCTGCAGGGTAGCAGCTCAGAAGAGTATGGCAGAGGGGGGCAGCCACAAGGGGTTAAGGAGGAACTGCAGGCTGCCAGAGCACACAACTTTCTAAGGAGTTGTCAGGAGGGCACCAGGATGGTGAGTTGAAGGTGGAGCAGGGCTGGGGGAAAAGCTGTTTAAGGATGGGAGCGATTGTCATCATCATTGCCATTGCTACTTCAACACCCACAGGCGGAGGGCTTGCTGCGTGCCGGGCAGTGTAGGCCTCGTGTGTCACTTAATCCTCAACGCTAGGGGGTGGGGTCTTTTACACCACTCTACTCACATGGAAGAGCTCACATGTGAGAGTTGGAGGACTCAAGTCCCAGGATATCTGACTCTCGCGCCTGAACTTTTAATGCCACAGAGGGGATGCAGGGTGGAGAGACAGTGGCTTGCCTGGGAATGGAGAAGGTGGAACAGATGAAGGCAGCTTTGCCTGTGGACTTGGAGATCTGAGAGTTGGGGGAAGGGAGTGGGAGTCAGAGGCAGCCTCTCTGTGGGAAGAGGCCCAGCACAGTGAGGTTTGGCCCATGAGCTTTGGAGACAGAGGCCTGATTTTCGTCCTGTGCCCCGCTGTCTCCTAGCTCTGTGACCTTGACCACGTGACTTCATAACCTCTGAGTTCTTTAGGTGTGAAGTATTAATAATCCTTACCTCTGAGGGTTGTTGTGAAATTTAACTGAGACATTGAGTGGGCAGCGTTTAACACAGGGCCTGGTACAGAATAAGCGCTCAGTCAACCTTAGCTGTTAGTGGAAGGGGTAGGAGTGGCTGTAGGAATAAGAGAGGACAGGATGGGGGCAGGTGGGGACACGGAAACCATGAGCTGTCAGGGAGGGGGTCTCGGCTATCTCACCTTGCCCACAGCGCTGGTCCAGGCCTCCAGACTGTCAGCTCCATCTGTGCCAAAATGCTGGATCCTCCCCCCAGTGAGGACGAGCTCAAAGGAAAAGGGGAACCTGGAGAGAAGATGAGGTCCGGGCGGAGAATGGGGGTGAGTGAGGGGGTTGGCAGGCTCAGGCTCAGGAAGGGAAAAGGGGAGTTCAGGGAACATGGCGGGTGTTACCTGTCGAGGTCACCTGGGTCAGTGGGTGGGGGGTTCACACCCAGACATACGACATCCTGGGGCTGGATGAGGTTGAGGGGTTCAGGGCTGCTTTCTGACACAAACATTTCCAGAGCCGCACCCAGCACGCACCACAGTCGGGGGGGAGCTAAGAAGGAAACTGATGGTCAGCAGGTGGCTGACCTCTGTCCCCACTGTCAGAATTCCCATTTACCAGATATTTATCCTATGCCAAGCCCTCTGCCTGTGTATGATCTCATGTAATCTTCACGGCTCTACGAGGTGGGTTTTACATTCACTCCTGTTTTGCAGAAGGAGAAACTGAGGCTCAGGATTTGAGCAGCTTGCCCAAGTCACATGGGTAGAAAGTAGCAGAGTTGGGATTTGACCTCCACAGTCTGACTTCAAAGCACAGCCTCTCAACCATCACCCAATGCTGCCACCTGCCACGGTCCCTCTCTGACTCCCGGCACCCAGCCCACTCCAAGGCATGTCCCATCCCCGTCCTCTCCTCCCTGTCCCTCTATGGAACACCCGTGCCCATCCTGGTTTCTGCCCACCTCCTCGCATCCCAGAGGATTTCTGCCCTCCCTTCTCACCATCTCGGCCCCTGCGAGGGGGTGGCGGTCCAGCTTTGTTGCTAATGGGACCACAGTACAGGAAGCTGCTGTAAGCGGCAGGCACCACCACCTCATTGTACACGCCAGGGGAGGGGTCTGCAAGGGGAAGGAGAAGTGATCAGGTCAAGCCAGTGTAATGGGACGGCCTGACCTCCTTGGGAAGGGATTGAATCAAGCAAGACAGTGGGACCCAACTCCACTGGCAGCATGGCCAAGTAGAGCCCAGTGCGGACGTTTCACCACCTAGATTAGAAAAGAGCGTGGCAGGGAGTGACGAGGCTTCTAAGCCAGGCCTTGCCCACTGTCTGTCCCCACCACAAGTCAGCTCTGGGTGGAGGCCTCAGAGGATGGGCCATCCTGTAAGTGTCTTGGCCCGTTTGGCACGACTACTTGAGACCAGCCTCTATAACATGACCATTTCTATGATCAGACTACCCCTGGGGAGGTGGGACCCGGCCTACTGGTTGATCCCATCAGGGGTCGGCCAGCAGTAACACCTCAAACCTCCAGATCCATTCCAGACAGTGGTCATTTCATAACATCAAGAAATAGGACCTGGAGGACCTGGAGGGTTGGGAAACTGCCCAGGCTGGACCATTGTGATGGGCTGGGTGAGAGGTATTTGCCCCTCCCCTCCCCCCACCCCCCGGAAGAACCAAGGCTCAGATCGGGGCTGGGAGTTCTTGCAGGGAGAGAGAGGAGGCATTTGTGGGGATTACCTGCGGGCAGGAGACCAGGGAAGCTGCCATCGAGGGCTGGAGGGGACCAGGGCTCCTCTCCCTCAAAAGCCTCGACGCAGAGGAGCTGGGTCATGTTCTTTAGCAGGTTGGGTCCCGCCACAGCTGTACACAGTGCCTACAGGGAGAACACTGCAAGTTTAGGCATTTCAACTCAGAGACTGCTTTCCCCGCTCCCCATCAGCCCCGGCCCTCCCTCCTACCTGGAGAAGCTGGCTATGATCTGGATACTGAGGGTGGGGTTTCCGGAAGAGACCTAGCCGGTACTTCCGGGAGATGAACTCTCCCCGAGGGCCAGGGGTGGTATCTGGATGCAGCCCTTCACCTGGGGGTAGCGCTCCTGCCCAGAAGCGGTTGGCACGATCATTTCCCAGGACAATGAACAACTGTAGGATGACAAGGGGCAGAGGCAAGTGACAGGAACTCAAGAGTCCCCGGACATTCCAATCCTGCCCCAAGCAGGACCCAAGGCCTCTTCTGCATGCTCTCCTTCCATCCGCAACCCCAGCCCCCCACACAAACTTTCCTCCTCTTCAGACTCCTCACCTGCACTATCTCATTACTCCAGACACTTGTGTCCAGCTTCAGGCTCTGCACCTTGGAGATCCCAGAACCCAGGGCCCGGTGCTGACCTGTTAGGGTGTGAAGGGCATGTGGCAGGGGCACCCTGAGCCCTCCTGCCCCCAACTCCCTCCTTCGCCCCATTTCAGCTACAGGCTCCAGCCCTCACCTGCGCACTGCTTGCAGATGACCACCCCCAGGTTGACAGCGGCCCAGTCCGGGCGGGAAGCCTCACAGTCCGCACAGTGCCGGTTTGCCCGATTGGACCAGATCTTCTCAGCCACCTCGTAGTCAGACAGGGTCTCGGTTACTGCTTCCTGCAGAGCGGCCGCCCAGCTCTGCCGAGCCCCCCCAGACTCGGCTGTGAAGCTGAGGGGTGGACAGCCAGTCCGTGGGCATGGACACACCCCCCGACCTGTTCCATCCCCCTGGCCACATGTGGGCCAGCCCAGACCTTCCTGACATCCTTGACCCTGTTCACTGGCCTCCTGTCAGTGCACGCCCACTGAATCCTACTGAGGAGGTCCCGGGTCCTCTGCACCCCTGTGCCTCCACCAACGTCTCTCCCCGAGCCTTGCCTCCTGCCAGTCTGGGCCCCACCTGAAGCAGCGATGCGGTGTGAGCAGGTCGAAGCTGCGACTCTTGGTCTCCCGGACACTGCAGCCTTGCAGTTCAATGAAGCAGATCCCGATGCCCAGAGAGAAGGCCTGGCAGGGTCGGGGCAGGCACAATGAGGCCAGAATGGGCTATAGGTCAGGCCCCTCGGCCCCAGCCCGGCCCTCCTCACCTGCTCACTCTTGTACAGGGCCAGCTCTCCGGGGCTCAACGCAGCAAACACCTTGGCCTTGTGCCCACGCAGCTCCAGCATGCCCGTGCGAAGGGGTCGGGGTGGCTGCGGGGGCCGGGGGTGGCCCAGGAGGCGCTGCTCCTTCAAGCAGGATTGCACCGTGGAGCACCACGTATCCCGCTGAGCTGGCGGGGGACAGGGAAGAGGGTCAGCCGGCTGTGTGCTCACCTGGCCTCCCCAGCCCTGCCCTGGCCCGGGAGGCCCTGGCCCTCACCCTCGCTCTCTGTGCGGAACACGAACACCCTCTGGCCGGTGACGACCTGGAACTTGTTGTCCTTGCTGCTGCGGGTCATCTCGATGGCTGTCAGAGGGATCACACCCTTGGGGAAGGGGTCCTGGGGGGACAGACCATTGGCCCATGGGGACAGGAACTCAGCCCCGTGCGCTGACCCCGGGGGGGCCAGTGCCAGCTTTTAATGAGATCAGCGCTCACTCCGCAAGCAGTGGGCGCAGCTGCTAGCCTAGCTCCTTTAGATGCTGACATCAGTCATGCGGTACGCGCCTCCCCCACCAGGGCGGACTGGCCCTCCAATCCTGAGCCTCCCTTAGCCCTCCCTCTCCCTCTCCCTCTCCCCAGGCCCCATGTAGCATCTCCCGGACCCACCTTATCGCTGCCAAAGTACATCAGACTCCTCCCATTGAACTGCACAAAGCGCCTCTGGAAGACGTAGTTTCTGGGGAAGGCAGGGGCCGAGATCAGTAAGTGATGGAAGCTGCATCCCGGGGCGTCCTAGGAGCTGGGAGCACTTGGGGCCTGACCTCCACCACCACCACGCAGCCTCCCAAGCCCCCCTCCCCTGCCATTCCCAGCAGCCCCACCCCTGAGGGGAGAGCTTGTCTAGCCAGCCACTGAGCAGGGGCGTGGGGCGGTCTGCCGTGGAGGAGAAGCTGGCATAGGGTGAAATGAGGTCATCGTTGGTCTCCGCGTCCAGGGCGGGCAGTGAGAGGGTGGAATCCCCCGGCAGCTCAAGGCTGGCATAGCCAGCGTCCTCTCGTGCCTCCAGGTCCTGCCTGCTGAGCCTGTGGGAGCCAAGACAGAGAGGGACACACATTAGACCCAGTTCCCTGGACAGCCCCACCCTCAGCGCCTAGTGGAATGCCTGGCAGGTACTGGATCTGCTTTTCAAACAGGGGAACAGGGAGGTTGAGAACCCAAAACACTAGCATGGAGCTTCTTCCCCGAGCACACTTGGACTTTGCATTTGAAAACTTCCAGTCTGGGCTTCCTTGGTGGCGCAGCGGTTGAGAGTCCGCCTGCCGATGCAGGGGACACGGGTTCGTGCCCCGGTCTGGGAAGATCTCACATGCCGCGGAGCGGCTGGGCCCGTGGGCCATGGCCGCTGAGCCTGCGCATCCGGAGCCTGTGCTCCGCAACGGGAGAGGCCACAGCAGTGAGAGGCCCACGTACCGCAAAAAAAAAAAAAAAAAAAAACCAACCAAAACAAACAAACAAAAAATTTCAGTCCTTCGCCTCTGCCATTAGGATTACTTGGCAGAAAATTTGGGGAAGGGCTGAGTAGATGGCTTTCTGCCACAGTTGCCCATATCTCATCAATAAGCCTGACTGGTTCTTGCTCCAGAAAGTTCTTGCCTTTCTCTCTGGGGACCACGCTTCCATCAGTTCTCACCGAGGTGAAGGGAATCGCCTAACTGGTCACCTGCTCCCACTCGCACCCTCCCACCAAACATCCGTTCTCCCACTGACACCAGAGTGCTCTTTTAACAATGCAAATGAGAGCATTTCACTCACCAGCATGAACCTCTACAATGACTTCCCATTTGCATTTAGGATAAATTGAAATTCCTTACCAGGGGCTGCAAGACTCTGTACAGTGAGACCCGTGGCAACTCCCCTGACCTCACCCTGTATCACCCTCACCTTGGCTTACTACAGTCCAGCCACATTCTCTTCCCCAGTTCGGAGCCTTTGCACATGGTGTTCCCTCTGCCTAGAGCATGCTTCCCTGGGCTGCTTCTTCTCATCCTTCAAGTGTTCCTTCTCAGAAAGTCCTCTTTTATTCTCTAGCACTGTCCAGTGGTTCCTTACCTCAGCTGCACAGAATCACCCAGGAAACTTAAAAATACCTGTATATGAGCCCCACACCAGGCACTTAAATTTGAGTCTGTGGGAATGAGGCCCAGGCATCTGTTGTTTTAAAAGTTCCCCAGGGGGCTTCCCTGGTGGCGCAGCGGTTGAGAGTCCGCCTGCCGATGCAGGGGACACGGGTTCACGCCCCGGTCCGGGAAGGTCCCACATGCCGCAGAGTGGCTGGGCCCGTGAGCCATGGCCGCTGAACCTGCGCGTCCGGAGCCTGTGCTCCGCAATGGGAGAGACCACAACAGTGAGACGCCCGTATACCGGTAAAAAAAAAAAAAAAAAAAAAAGTTCCCCAGGTTGTAGTGCAGCTGAGGTTGAGAACCTCTACCCCATTTGTTTCCTACTTCACTGAGAAACTGAAGCCATCAGACGAGAATCCCCGCAGACTCCCAGCGCCTCATCTGCCCCATTTCACACACACACTGCCTTCCTCCTGGTACTGGAATAAATAGCCCTGTCTAAAGCCGGTCCGTCCTCTGAGCACTTGATCCTAGTCCCCTCACCTACACAACGACATCGCTCCAGACTTTCTCTCTTTTCTCTCCCCTACATCAGCTAGTTCTCCCTCTCTACCAGGTCATCCCTATTCACCTATGAACATACGTAGCATTCTATGCTATAAAAACCCCCTTCTTGACTCCACTTCTACTCTCAGTAACCACTCCAACTCTCAGCTCTGCTTTGCAGAAAAACTCCTCAAAAAATGTTGTCTTCACATTTGCAACTCCTCTCCTTCCGTTCTCTCTTGAGTCCACTCTGATCCAGCTTTCATCCTCAGCACTTGTCAAGGTCCCGAGCGACCTCCGTGTTACCAGTTCCAGAGGTCAATTCTCAGCCCTCAACTTACCCAACCTCTCAGCAGCATCTGACATAGCTGACCTCTCCCTCCTCCTTGTACATTTTCTTCACTTAGCTCCTGCGGCATCAGCTTCTCCTGCTTTTCCCTCTGCTTCACTAACCATTTCTTTTCAGCCTGTTTTGCTGATCGTTCTTCTTCTCCCAAACCTCTTGATACTGGAGTGTGCTTGGTTCTCTGCTCTATCAACGCTCAGTCACAGCTACATATACCCATCCAAATGCTGACAACTCACAAATCTGGATCTGCAGCTCGGACCTCGTCCCCAAACTCCAGGCTTGTACATCCAGTGGCCTATTTGCCACCTCTTCTTAGGTGTATAGTACACACCTCAAATTCAACACATCTAAAACTGAACGCCTAATCTGCCCCCCACCTACCTCTGCTTTATGCCCAGTCTTCCCCATCTCTGACCATGGCAACTCGAGGGACTTCCAGTTGCTCAGAACAGTGCTGTGGAACTAAATCTTTGAAATGTGGTTGTTTCATAGTTATAGCACAGCTCACACCAGACTAGCCCCGTTTCATGCGTTCAGCAACCACACTTGTTTACTGGCCACCACAACGGACAGTACAGGCTCAGACCAGAACCCCTGAAGTCATTCTTGACTGCTCTTTTCTCTCACACCTCAATTTACCAGAACGGTTTGCCTTCAAAATACAACCCAAAGCAACCACTTCTCACCATCTCCACTCCCATCACGCTAGCCTGAGATGTCTCACCTAGATCACTGCAAGAACCTCCTAACTAGTCTCTCTGCTTCTGCTTTTGCCCCCTACAGACCATGCCCAACACAGCAACCAGAGGGATTCTTAAAATGTAAGTCAAAACCCTTCCAGGGCTTCCCTGGTGGCGCAGTGGTTGAGAGTCCACCTGCCGATGCAGGGGACACGGGTTCGTGCCCAGGTCCGGGAAGATCCCACATGCCGCGGAGCGGCTGGGCCCGTGAGCCATGGCCGCTGAGCCTGCGCGTCCGGAGCCTGTGCTCCACAACAGGAGAGGCCGCAACAGTGAGAGGCCCGCGTACCGTAGAAAAAAACAAAAAAAAACAAAAAACCTTCCGGTGGCTGCCTTCCCATTTCACTTAGAGTAAAAGCAAGTCCCTACAAGGTCCTACCCATCTGGCTCCTTTTACAGCTCTGATGGCAGCGTCTCCCCCAACTCTTCCCACCCTGCCCCACTCTGCCCCAGCCCGGCCGACCCTGTCATCACTCCTGGATCCCTGTGGGCAACTGGCCTCTTTAAAGCCTCTATTCTGGCCACTCTTCCCGCCTGCAACACTCTTCTCCTAGAAGAGGGCTAACTCCGTCCCCTCCTTCAAGTTTTGGCTTGAATGTCATCCTCTTAATAATGGCAACTCTTAATGAAAAACTGCAGTCCACTCCCCCCTCACTCCATCCCAGCCCTCTTACCCGGTTCGATTTTTTCCATGGCACTTATCACCTTTTAACGTATGGTGTAGCTCATTTATTATATCTGTTGTTAATTAACTATCTCCCCACAAGGGCAGGGATTTCTGATCTATCCCAAGTATCTACAACGATATCCGGCATTCAGTAGGTGCTCAATAAAGATAGTTAAATGAAGGAATGAAAGGCACTTCTCCCTATTTTAAATCATACATCCATTTCTTTGTCTACCTGTTTTATTTCCTGTCTGTCCCCACTGAGTCACAAGCTCCCTAATGGGGCACTGGGTCTGTCATATTCATCCTGTACCTCAAGAACCCGGCTGGCACACAGTGGACACTCAATGCACATTTGACAAATAACGGGGAACACGGCCACCACCAGCTCAACCGCTCCTCAAGCTGCCCCTCTTCCTGCCATCATCATGCTATGGACCACTCACCTGTGTTCAGCCCTTTCCTGACAGATAACTCTGCCTTCTCTTCTGTCGGGGACCCCTGGGACCCCCACAGGCTGGACACCATAGTACAGGCAACCAGGGTCCATGATGTGCACTGGCAGGAGGAAAAAAAGGGGAGACAGGGAAGAGGTCAGGTGAGAGTGTCTGACGTCCTGAAGGGCACTGCCCCTCTTCCCCCAACCCATGATAACCCACCTACCTGTGCCCGTTGTGGGCCTGAGGGCAGGAGTGGGGGCAGTTGTCTGGGAGCTGTCTGGGGCCCTTAGGAGAAAGGTCTAGTGTCATTAAAGGAAAGAGAAGGAAGGACAAGTCCTCATGCCCTGTTCCTCCCTGCCCCCAGCATGGGATCCCCAGGGAGCCAACTCCACTCACATGTCCTGAGCTGTCTGTGCCCCGCCTCTTAAGTCCAAGCCGAAGTAGATGGCATTGGGCATCATCTCCACAGTATTCAAGGCTGAAGGCTGCTCAGAGGAGGACCTCTGAGGGACAGGAGGGGACCTCGGGCTGGCCTCTGGGCTCTTGGATGCTTCTGGTCTCCAGAGAGCTGGACTCAACCCAGGCCTCTGGGTGGTGGTGGGGCCACTGAGCCCACCAAATACCGTCCTGGGCTTAGGCACAGGCTTGGGGGGCTGCGCTTGGGGGACTGGGCTGGGCGATGGCTCCATGGCACTTTCCAGTTGGGGATCCGGGGAGCCCTCTGCCGTGCCCGCCTGCAGCAGGCGCAGAATGCGTTTCCGATGCCCTGTGGCGTTGATGCCCAATTGCCTCAGCTCCTCGTGGCCCAGGCCCCGGGCTGCACCCGCTGTAGCCAGGCCATGCCGCCGGAACACGTCTGCATACTGCTCCAGGTGCACCGTGGCCAGCCACACAGCGATGTCCAGGTCCTGAGGGGCAGCCATGGGGGCTCAGGCCATTGCTGGGGGGAGGGGCAGGGTGAAGGGAGGGCTCAGGCTGAGATTCCCCCTCCCTGTGCCAAAGTCTGAGGCCTGGACAGGGGTACCAGACTCCAGTCTTCCTCCAAAGAAGAATGACCAGAGGCCTGTAATCCGGGGGCAGAGCCACCCCAGAACATGCTTTCTCATTGCAGGTGAACCCCTTCATTTGCAGATGAGGAAACTGAGGCCCAGGGAGGGGAAGAGGCTTTCCCAGGGCTCACAGCAAGTTGGCTTATCGATGGCAGTGCTGGTCCCTTAGCTCCTGCCCACCCTGTGTCCGGGTCAAAGCTCTGCCTCTGCATTACTGCACGTTCAACTAAGTAAGTCTGGGACAAGAGGCCGGAACCCTGCCCCTGCAGGGTGAAGGGGGGATGGTGGGGAGGAAGGGCCCACGATGCGCCCTAATCCTGCTGTGGCACAGCGTGGGGATAGGGCAGCTGTGGCACAAGAGGACAGGGGAGATGCAGATCCCACTCCCGCTGGTTTCCAGAGCTGAGGTACAGGCTCGGGCCATCCTAATCCTGGACGTTCCCAGTTCCCCCTCCCCTTCCACCTATTGTCTCTGCTCAGACTTCCTTCCTTTCCCTCCGGCTCTGGCTGCCCCCACATCCTGCCTCCCTTGGTCAGGCTGCCCAGAGAGCTCTAAGCAGTACCGACATCTGAGCAGAGGCCACTTGGGGAGTGAGGATGGGGCAGAGAACTGAGTCAGAGAGATTAGGGACCAGGGGTACACCAGGGTCTTCACTCTGCAGCATCTTCTCACATACGTGTGTGCAAACAGGAGCACCCACCCTGCAGGAACTCACAATGTGAAATGACATCCCCCACCTCTGCTTTCTCCAAGTCCTCCTTCGCCCTGCTCATGCCTTTGGACTCAGGTCTCTGAGGCTCTGTCCCATTCCACCAGCCTGACCCTGACCCTGCTCTACTGCCTAGACCTACCTTGGATTCTGTCTCCCTGAGTTTTATCTCTGCCCTGTCCCTGTCCCTACCCCACTCCATCTCCATCTCCATCTCTACCTCTAAATCCATCTTGGTCCCTCTCCTTGTTTTGCTCTCTGTCATTAAGCCTCTCCCTGCCTCCGTCTCCAATTTTAACTAGATCTTCGGTTTCATCTGTGTCTCTGGCCACATGAAACTGGCTCTAGGTTTCTGTCTCTGCCTCTGCCCTGACGGCTCTCTCCCAGTTTCTCTCCTGCGGGGTCCCGGCCAGGACTCCCTCTCGCCCCAGCATCAGCTCTGGCCTCTCTGCCTCTCTGTGTCCGAGCCCCTCCCCAGGCTAGGGCCGGGGTGCTGCGCCTCCCGCCCTGACTCAGAGTCCAGTTTCCCGGTGACTCAGGCCCGACTCGAGGGCATGAGACTGGGAACTAGGAGGTGCGCGGGGCAGGAGTGCGGGGGGTGGGGGGGGGGGGCGGGCCAGGCCGCGCGGAGCAGCTCCGGCTACGACGAGGGAGGGGGCAAGGAGGGAGGGGGCAGAGACCGGCAACCCGAGGGAGGGGCAGTCGCGGCGGGGAGGGGGAGAGGGGAGGGCCCCCGGCGCGGAGCGGGCCGGGGATCCCACGAACGCTCTCGAGGAGGTGATGGGGAGGAGTCTGGGAGGCAGGGGCCCGGGGGTGCGGGGGTCCTCACCTCACTAAGCGGCTGCAGTCGGCTCCCAGGTGCCCGACGCGCTGCCGTGGGCTCCGGGTCCTGCCGCGCCGGCCCCGCCTCCCCTCAGCCCTCCCCCGACGGGGCCCAGCCCCGCCCCGCTCGTCGGTTCCCTCGGCGGGGCCCCGGCCACTCCTTGTGCAAGCGGCGGCCTCCAAAAGGTTTGGGCTCCTTACCCAACCGCTGGGCTTATCTCGCAGCCTGGCAAGCTCAGCCCCTTTAGGGGCCAAGAAAGGGGGGGACCGGAACAGGGTTGGAGGCCGAGACAGCCTTAGAGAGCAGGACAAAAAGGCAGAGACCAGACGGAGATGGGGACAGGGGTAGAACCAGAGAGAGAAGGAGAGTGCTGCGGAGGACAGCTTTGCATGCCCTCCGCTGTTCCCTCCCCGTCCGGCCGAAAGGGGAGGGAAAAGAATAGGGCCTTAAGTCCCCAGGGCATCTCTCCCACGCCCCGCAGGGTGGCTGGATTCTGGTACCCAGTTAATGAGGGAACAGAAGCTGATATCCACAAGTCACGGATATCCACAGCCTTCCAAGCTGGCGAACTTTCAGGAGCCCAGCCGTATGACCTGGGGGAAAGAGGCAGAGGCCCAGAGGAGGAGTCCGCGACTGCTTCTCCCTCTCCAAGGGCCTGGTCTAGGTTTCTTCCCAGAGATGAAGGTCAGGTTTCGGGGCTGCCTTTTTGAAGATAAGGCTGGTGCTCTGTAAGCACGGTGACCCGGCGAGCAGCCTTTGCATCCTGGGGCGAAGGCCCTTCTCCCCACCCACCAGTGCAGTTTGTGTGTGTGTGTGTGTGTGTGTGTGGTGAGGGGGGCGGGAGAGGGGTCCCTGAGGAGAAACGGCCCTTCTCCCCTCTCGGGATCTTGCCTGGAGCCCTAACCTTAGAGCCTGCCCCCAAGAGCCTGAGGCGCCTCCCCCTCCGAGTGGGGCTGGCCTTTAGCTGTGTGTGGCGTTGGGGGGCGGGGTAGGGGCGCCCGCTGGCCGGGCTGTGCTTTCCGGTTTGTATGAGAGGAAGTTGGCTGTGAGCAGACACAGGAACTATCAGTAGCTAGGGGAAGACCCCTGCCTGAGGGGAAGGTGAAGGGAATGTGGGGAAGTGGTCCCCGCCTCTCCCAGCTGCCCCAGCTTGTAAGGGGACTGCCATTTTCAGCCTCCTGGAGCCCTTCTAGCTGAGAAAGAGAATGATAATAATTAATACTTCAAATGGCCATAATAATGGCTACCAGTTATTGAAAGCTGACTGTGTCACAGGCCCTGTGCAAACACTGCTTTGCAAAGTTTGATTCATTCTCACGGCAACCCTTAAGATAGGGAATTTTACCACCTCCATTTTACAGATAAGGAGACAGTCTCCTGGATGTCTTTGTTCTGGATGGTTAACTGGGGGGTGCGGGGCAGGAGAATGCTCCTCATAGACCTGCAACTATAAGGAGTGAAAATTGACCAAGGGCCTCAGCTGCTTCTCTCTGAAATCCATCAGCTCCTGCTCTAAGGCCAGCTTCCCCCTGGGCCGCTCCCAGCCAATGACCAAGCTCAGCAGAGATCCTAAGGCAGGCCTAGCCCTGGGAGACAGGGGGCTCCTCTCACAGCTGACATTGGCTCGAGAATTCCCCCATGGGCTTGCTGAACTTTCCTTCTTCTGCATAAGTGGGGTAGGATATTTCCTCTCACCCTTCCTTCCTTCCCTCTCTCTTTCATAGCTCTCCCAGCTCCTGGCTCCCTTGCTTTGCTTTAATCAGATCCTTGCACGTTTCATCCTGCCGTGGCGGCTTCTTCTTGGAGGACTCAGAGTAACCCAGCAAGAGAGGAGAGTTGGGTAAATTATTAGAGGGCACGGGGAGCTTGCAGGGATGGGCGCCGGGGGGGTCCTGGTCAGGGCCCAGATGCAGGAGTTCTGAATCCTTTTTTGTGTCAGTTTCCTCTCTGGCAATCAGGTAAAGTATGTGGTCCCAATCTCAGAATAATGTTTTAAAAATGCATAAAATGAAATATGTAGGATTACAAAGGAAACCAATTATATTGCAATACTGTTATAAAACTATTTTAAGTGATAGAGTAATATATGTACTTCTTTATTAATGCTTTAAATAAGATCTAGCAGTAGGTGGATGCCCCACATAATTTTGAAGCAGTGATGAGCGTGCATGATATTTCACGCTATCTGCAATACTGTAATGATATGATACAAATATATATATGATTTCTATTGGTGACAAAGCCATAGTTGTGGCTAATATGACTGGTTTGTTGCTGCTGTCATAATTGAAGGACATGCTACGTTTCAGCTAGAGATTAGTGAAAATAATATAATTTTTTTTCCCCATCCAAGTTCAGTGACTCCAAGATAAGGACACCTGAGTCAGAGGGTCAGGGCAGAGCCACAGAGAAGGAGGCCCAGCTCCTTCCCTCCGACCCTACTTCCCCTCTCTGACTCAACCCTTTGGGGCTGGTGGAGCATCTGGTCCTTGGCTGGTATCTTCCTTCCCTCTTTCTCCCTGGCTCTTTTTCCCAGTTTCTCTAATCTCTGTCTCTGTCTCTATGTGCCTCTGTGTCTCTCTCTGTGTCCCCATAATCTGTCACTGAGGGAACAGGGCAGACTCAGGGGATTCCTGTAGCCTGGGCACAGTGGGGCAAGGAGAACTCTGTAATTCTAGGGTCACTGGGACCTGGAAGAGGGAATGTCCCTGAGCCTCGGGCTCTAGGGGGAGATGCAGGTCTTTCCTTCCCCACCCCCTCTTCCATTCTCAGCCTTCTTAGGGGCAGAAACAGGCCAAGACAGAGATGAGTGAGAACGAAGGCAGGGAATGGAGGCATCCCAGACTCCAGAAGACAAGGGCTGAAGCCCCTGTGATCCTGGACTTGGGTCCAAGGGATCTTTCCCTGAATTCCACTCCGTGGAGCTGCAGTCCAGGAATCCAGAGGTCGAGGCTGTCCTCTGCCCTCCTCCAGGCCCCCAAAAGAGCACTGAGCAACTGACCAGGTCTGGGTCGAGGGCAGAGGGGCTCTGGAGTAAGTCTACAGCAGATGTCAGCCCTAGCCCCTAATGGATGGGCTGAAGGGAGGTCAGTGGCCTCAAGGAAGGGGAGCATGGAGCTCTGGGGTTGATCTTTTCTCCGAATACTTGAGAATGGGGTGGAGTACCAAATCAGCTCTTCCCTTGTTGGGGTGTATGCCTCCCAAGATGATTTGGACCAGGGGAGGGCTGTTGGTCTCAGAAGTTGGGGGTAGAGAGCGGTCACAGCATGTCCTGAAAGAGCTGAAGGCATCCTAGGAGAAGAGAGCAGGGGGAATGGTAGTGTGCAGGGTAAACCAGCTCAAAGGAATGAGAGGGAGGCTGGGTCGGTGGCTCATGTCCCTTGAAGGGGCTCTTTCCCTGGGGGGCTGTCTTGGATCCCTGTTCCTTAACCAGACCTCCTTCATTCTCACTGCCCAACGAGTCCACCTACAGCAAGATCAGCAATGCCAGGCTGAGCCAGGGAACTCACTTTACTCCATGGACAGCCACGACTGGTAATCTGAGCTGAGCTGCCTTTTCCTTTTGGGGTTATCGTCTGTGGCTCCTTCAGTGGTACCGCGTGTGCAAAAGGTACCCCTTAGAAGGGTCCCTCTTCAAACCTTAACCCTGGACCCCTACCAGTTCACCCTGGCAAGAGAGACTGCATTACTGACAATCATCGTCTGATCTGCCTGCTCTGGTCTAATCCAAACATAAGCTGCAGGGCTCACATGACCCAGAGTATGCATGGAGCCATGGTTTAACAATAAGGTACAGTCCAGAAACCAAAAACAATGGACAGGTTCTCCAATGTTTCATCTCTCAAAAGACCTTATAACCTACAGCAACACTTCTGTGTGCTTCCCAAACCTCAGTTGTCTGGGTCTTCTCACTCCTTGATACTCCATCTCCCCAAAGACCTTCCCATAGCCAGCCCTGCCTTTCTGTCTCCCATGGTCTTTGTTGTGTGGTTTGATTCAGCCTCTCTGGCATTTTGCAGGGAGAGAGGAGTAAGAATGAAATGTGACATTAGTACATCTTAACCCTAACACATGGGACAAAGGGGCACTAGTGAGCAGAGGGAGGGACAGAAACAAGGGGTGGGTGTGGAAGGGAATTTTCCAGTACCCCTTTGCATGGCTCTGTCCTCCCCTTCCCCACCCGCACCATAGACTGACTGCTACAGCCCCTGTCACTTAGAATACCATTTTGCTCACTGGAAGGGGATGGTATGATGTAGTAATTAAGAGCAAATCTCTAAAGTCAAACCCTGACCCCCACCTCTACCAGTGCTGGGACCTGAGCAAGTTACTTAAATCTTGGTGCCTCAGTTTCCTTTTCTGCAAAGTGGAGATAATAATAGTGCCTACCTCACAAGGTTGTTGTAAAGATTAATCCATGGAGATATATGGATAATATGGGCAAAGGGCCTGAAACGCAGCAAGTGCTCATGAACATTTCCCGTTCTTTGTTACTATTTTCACCAGTCACTTCCACGGTGACTTTAGACTACAACCAGCTTGCCTGTTACCCCATCGCCCTGGTACATCCCCTGATCTTGTTTTAATCAATCATCCCATGGCATCCTATTGTTAAATTAGACCACGTTGCACTTGTCCTATTTCTACCATCCCCCAAGGTCCCTGGTTGTCATCTTCTCCGTTCCACCAATTTTGTTATTCCTCATCTAATTTCCTGTCACCCCTGTGACTCCTGATCACCTCCATTGTCTCCAGTGGCCTCCAGGTCTCACTTCCCTTCTGTGTGGTAGAGGGCACAACCGTCACCCATATTTGGGCCAGCTGGGGTGGGGGTGGCCTCTGAGGGGCACGTTTCTTGCAGGAAGGAATACTCCCATTCGATCACTTCATTTATTTCTCATATTTCTCCCCATGTTTAGACATCTCTCATATTTTTACTGAGTGTCTGTTATGGACCAACTGCTGCTCAAGGGTTTAGAGAGTGTTGGGGTCCGTGGCTGGCCACCCCAAAATGTGCCTCAATGACATATTGATTGTTTTGAATTAAAGTGACTTAAGAAACAGCCAAAGCAAGAGGGACACCCTGACTCTCTGTCTCCCTGAAAGCAGGAAATCAATCTCTCACGTGACAGACGCACTCCCTGCATCTGGAGGTAGAAGGATGCCCTTATCACCAAAGATAGGAAGTCAGGCCAAGAAGCCTATATAAATAAACCTTGTTCCTTCTTTAATGTACTGCCCCAAGCCCAAACTCTGTTTAAATTTTTCACTAATTGGGCACCCAAAACCCATGTTTCTGTGTCCTGTCAATTTCTCACACATTTATTGTTTCTTTGTCTAAAAACCCTAAAAGCTGCCTGCTTTGGCCACTTCTTAGGTCCCACTTCTATGAGACCTCCATGCACATGAATTAAAATTTGTTTCTTTTTCTCTGTTAATCTCTCTGTGTCAATTTTATTATTAGTCTAGCCACAAGAGCTTAAGAGGGGTAGAGGGGGAAATTCCCCCCTTCCCAACAAGGTACAACAATGAGCAGAATCAAACTGTGGAGAGTATGGTCTACCAGGGGAGTGCCCCAAATAAATGTATAATTACACCCCAAAATGAGTGTTCCGAAGGGAAGCACTGCAAGAACATGAAACAGAGGAAGCCAATCTGGCCTGGGGGTCTGGGAAAGCGTTTCCTGGAAGCCGTGCTTAAGCTGAGATCAGAAAGATGGTTAGGAGTTAACTGGGGGTGGGAAGGAGGGTCTTCCAGGCAAAGGTCCCGAGGGGGACGCAAGCCTGGTGAGGAATAGAGACAGATCAAAGAGGCTGGGAGTTTGAGGCCACCCAAGATTAAGGGACCTCAGGGACCAGACCATGAAGACCCTTGTTCTTGGTTGGGATTTGGTCTCCATTCCAAGAAGAGTTCAAACAGGTGATAGGTTCATCCTTGCATTTTTTTAAAAAATTTTATTTATTTATTTTTGGCTGTGTTGGGTCTTTGTTTCTGTGCGTGGGCTTTCTCCAGTTGCGGCGAGCGGGGGCCACTCTTCATCGCGGTGCGCGGGCCTCTCACTGTCGCGGTCTCTCTTGTTGCGGAGCAGAGGCTCCAGACGCGCAGGCTCAGTAGTTGTGGCTCACGGGCCTAGTTGCTCCGCGGTATGTGGGATCTTCCCAGACCAGGGCTCAAACCCGTGTCCCCTGCATTGGCAGGCAGGCTCTCAACCACTGCGCCACCAGGGAAGCCCCCATCCTTGCATTTTTAAGATGCCCACACAGAAGACCGGTTAGGGTCCTCACAGCTCTCCCCACCCCCAGTTTCTCTGGCCTGAAGACTGTGCCATCTCCCCCACCCATACACTCCCCTCCACGCAGCCCCTCCCCAGTGCCCTTTGCACATTTTTGTGAGGATGAGGTCATCGTGGGGGAGGGGAGGGAGTGCCAGGCCTCTAAGCCTCCTTTATCTTGGAGGACTGGGGCAGCCCTGGGAGCTGGGAGGGGAGGAACAAACACAGAACACCTCCCTTCCCTCCATCCCCACCCCTGAAACTAGAGCCTTGTCCCTTCCACCCCAGGCTGTTGATGTGAGCTGTATATAAGGAGATATTTTAATGCAATTTCACTGCAAGACATTTTATGAAGAGCATCTAGTCCTGCAGCTACCACTAGACTCCCTTTGGGACCTTGGGCAGGTCACCCCCTCCACAGGTCTCAGTTTCTCGGTGTGTAAAGTTAGTGGGCAGGGATCTAATGTTCAGCACGGTGACTACAGTTAACCATACTGTACTGCATACTTGAAATTTGCTAAGGGAGGGACTTACCTGGTGGCCCAGTGGGTAAGACTCTGCACTCCCAATGCAGGGGGCCCAGGTTCGATCCCTGGTCAGGGAACTAGACCCTGTATGCATGCATGCTGCAACTAAAAGCCTGCATGCCACCACTAAGAGTCTGCGTGCTGCAGTGAAGATCCTGTGTGCTGCAACTAAGACCTGGCGTGATCTAAATAAATTTTTAAAAATATATATGAAACTTGCTAAGGGAGTAGACCTTGAATGCTCTCACCACACAAAAAAATGGTAACTATGTGAGGTGGTGAATGTGTTAACTAACTTCATTGTGATAATCATTTCACAATATATATATGTACATTGCATTGCACATATGCTTGAAATTCATACAGTTTTATTTGTCAATTGTACCTCAATAAAGGTGGGAAAAATTTTTTTTAAAGTTAGTGGGCAGTGCTGTCCAGTAGAATTTTCTGCAATGATGGACATGTTCTATCTGTGCTTTCCAGCATGGTGGCCACTAGCCACATGTGGCCGTTGAGACACTGTGTGGCTGGTGAGCTGGAGGAGCTGAATGAGTTTATTTTGTTTTATTTTATTGTAATTAATTTAAACTTAAATAGCCACATGTAGCTAGTGGCCACCATACTGGACAGCACATGTAGATCTTAAACTTTTAGGGAGTTCCCTGGTGGCCTAGTGATTAGGAAAGCCACTAACCACTGGCTTTCCTAACCAGGAAAGCATATTCACTGTCATGGCCCGGGTTCAATCCCTGGTTGGGGAACTAAGATCCTGCAAGCTGCATGGCGGGGCAAAACTTTTATGAGAATTCCAATGACAGTTATGGACCCCTTCTCATGCACTCTATCACAGATGGCCCCCTCCAGTCCCACTTATGTGGCCCAAGCAGGCAGGGTCCCCTGCCTGGGGCTCAGGTCCCTGGTCTACCTGCCCCTCTTTCTGCCTTAAAAATGCAGAAAAGTGGGGTCTGCCCTGGAGGTAGAAGAATGACTGGGAAGAACCTAGGAACTAGCAGAATACAGTCCTTTTTTTAAATAGAAGCATAGTTGATGAAGAATATTATATAAGTTACAGGTGTACAACGTAGTGATTCGTAGTTGTTTTTTTTTTTTCTTTTTTTTGGTACACGGGCCTCTCACTGTTGTGGCCTCTCCCTTTGCGGAGCACAGGCTCCGGATGCGCAGGCTCAGCGGCCATGGCTCACGGGCCCAGCCGTGTCCCCCGCATCGGCAGGCGGACTCTCAACCACTGCGCCACCAGGGAAGCCCGATTCGTAATTTTTAAAGGTTATACTCCATTTATAGTTATTATAAAACATTGGCTATATTCCAAGCAGAACAGTTTTAAGCCAGGACTTCTGCCCCCAGCCTGGAGTACTTCCCATACATCTAAAGAAAGGCAGGATGGGGCAGGGGTGACATTAGGGACATTTGGTCTCAGTGTCTGCTTGAACTTCCTCCTGCCCGGCCTCCCTGAAAACCACCAGACTGCCACTGGGACAGTCCCTCTTGGGGCACACAACTCCACTGTAGTGTGAAGCTGTGCTCTAGAGATGGGGTCGTGCCGGAAGCCTGCACTGTTTATGAACTGGGGGATTTGGAGTAGCCAGAGGAGGCGGGGAGACCTTGGCCAGGAGAGGGGTCGCTCAGCTCCTGTCCAGCCCCTCTTGGCCTCCTTGCACTAGAAAATGGAGCTGTTTGCTGCTCCAGACCTGCCTGATGCCGCCTCCTCCTGCCCCCAGCACCAATCACTCATGCCTGCCGTTTTCACCGTCCACATTATCTGCGAATCAGACACTCCCCAACCCAGGAATATGGAGGTCTGAGGGGGCTCAGAGGAGCTTGCCTTTGGCCCTGCGAGGCCACCCGTTGTGGGGAGGAAATACTGTCCTCCCTTCTCACCTCCCGGCTCCAGCCACTCCCTCCCCAAAGCTCCCTGCATAGACCCATTTACAGAAGACAACTTTCACTGGGACTTAACTTTCTACCCTCTGCTCTGGGCTTCCTCCTTCATCTCTCAGATGCCCACCCTCTCTGTCCCCCATCTGGAAAGTCCTTAGCTGGTTCCTGCCCCCCCCCCCATCCCGCCCACTGAGGTCTCCATTTCTTTGGCTTTGGCAGCAGGGCTGGGCTGGTCAGACGGGCTCCGGCAGTGGCCACGAAGTGGGACACACGGAGGAGACGGCTGTCAGACACCCCTTGTCTTAGGTTCTCTAGAAGCAGAGCTTGTGGCTAGGATTCAGGTGAAAACCAGGGGGCCGAGGGTGAGGCAAAGGGAAATGAGGGCGGGGAAGCTGCAAGGCCAGTTGGGGCAATGATGCCCTGCTGTCCTGGCTGTGCTTCAAACTGGCCACAGAGAGGCGCTGCAGGGCTCAGCCGGTGCGCTCGCAGCGTGTGGTAGGGGGCTTCTGCAGAAGGCTGTGAGGAGGGTCACACCTTGGAGGGGCCCACAGCTCCCACCCACAACCTAGCCCGGGGCGTCAAGTGCACCCCAAACTTCTGGGTTCTGTCATCCACCCCCGGTGGCACTCAGAAACCAGATCCCACACTGCACAGTGCGGTCTTTTGTCTAGGCCTGAAAGCGGAGGGGCAGCGTCAGAAGGAGAGGAGGTAGCTAAGGCATTGGAATAGGAAGTTTTGTGTCTCCCTACGGCCTACCGCTCGAGCCACTGAGATCCCCTAGAGCCCTCCCGTTATACCTGACTTCCATACCACACCACGGGGCCTCCGTTTTCTCCCGTGAGAACAAAGTTATCACTTCTTCCTCAAAGGGAGGCACAGTCCACTGTCAACAAATCCCCTTTGAGATAGTGCCTGGTGGGACCTCAAGGAAGATATAGGCAAGAGGGTTAATGCAGCAAGCCCAAGACCCACCGCTGTAGCTGGTCCTGAGTCCATAACTGATGATGTCATCTCCTTCCCCGCCTCCCCTCAAGTAGCCCTTTGCAGATCTGGGCTACTAACCTGATGAGACCATACAGACTTTCATCCTGGAAAGGTCTGATTCTTTGATTGTCTGCCCTTTGGGGATTGGCATTGTTGAGGTTGTCCATTGTCAATTAGCACTGGGTAGGAGGTTCTAGGAGATGCCCCATGAATCTCTGGACTGGGTCCAGATCTACCCTGCCCTGCCTTCATTGTATCTACATGCTACAGCCCTGGTTCCTCCTGGCAACCAGGATCAATGACCTTGTTGTTGTTTAATATTTTTTAATGTTTTGGCCACGCCACACAGCATGTGGGATCTTAGTTCCCCGACCAGGGATCGAACCCACGCCCCCTGCGTTGGAAGAGTGGAGTCTTAACCACTGGACCGCCAGGGGAGTCCCAATGACCTTGAACAGTACAGCGATGCCCTTTTTGGCTATCGGTTCCCTGGTATGAGGAGCTTAAGGTGGCCAGGTAGCAGGCACAGTTTTCAGTTTAGTGGAAACATTACTGAGTGCCCTGGTATAAGTTCTCCCTCCCTGGGAGCTAGGACCTCTAACTGGCACAGCCTAAAGTTTGGGGGACAGGAAGCAAAAGTTGTGCAAATCTGAGGGTGAGATGGGCCACTTCCACCGCCACATTGACTCTGGGACCTGTAATTTCTAGGTATAGGGAACACAGTGCTGTTGAAAACAAATACCCTGTCAAAGAGGTCAGGGCCCAAACCCACAGGTGTACCCCTGCCGGCATCTTCTGAGCATTCAGCAAGCCGCTCCACTGCTCTGCCAGGCTGACCGCTCGTGGGTGATGAGGTACAAGGGAGTGAGAGAGATGAATCTGCTGATCACTGTCGCACGATTACCTCATCCCATAGATAAAAATTAACCCCAAACAATCAAAGACCTAAATGTAAGAGCTGCAAGTGTAAAAGTCTTAGATGACCCCTTTTTTGTACCTTCTTTGCAGAGGCTCTGTGGACAGGGAAGACAAGCCCGAATCCTGAGCCTTCACTGGTTCCAGGAAGGATGAGTCACTGTTCCCTCCAGGGTGAAAGGAAGGGGCTCAGTGCAATCCACCTGCCACCAGGGGCTTGGCTGGTCTTCTGAGGAAGAGTCATCACGCACTCGGGGTAGGTCTTGCAGTAGGTGGGTTGAGCCCGCAGAGTGGTAGACCAGCTCAGCCTTGGTGAGGGGAGCCCAGGCTGTCGGGCCCACGCTTCATCCCCATGCCCGGCACCATGACCGCTCTGTTCAAGGGCTATGGTGCAGGCATTTGGGGTGGACAGGAAGAGATTCACCCACCTGATGAATCGCTCTATTTGCCTGGTTCAGAGCCTCCTGGCAGTGGACACCCTGCGGGGTGTTTACCAGAGACCGGAAGTTTGCACACTTGGTGCCCACTCCCAGAAGTCTGTCCATCTACCTTTCCCTAGTCCTCTTTGCCACTGACACTGGTCTTGTTCATTCCAGGCTCCTGACCAACCAGCCAAGACATGCACTGCTTCCCAGGAGTCAGGGAATATCCACACCTCAGTCCATCTCTTCTTTTGGACCAAGAGTACCACTCAAAGCTTTGCACACTGGGTGGGACTTCCCCTCACTGATGCCCTTTAGGGTCATCCTGAGAGGGCCATAATGTGGCCACAGTCCACTTCCAACTCTCACCAACATATCACGCTGACCCTCTGTGAAACAGGCCCGAGCCCCATCCTCGTCTATCAGTTGGGCACAGGGAACCTAAGAGGCCACACACAGTTTGTGACCCAATATCCGCCTAGATCCTATCTGCCTGTGACTTCCTGACTCACTGGGAGGTGACCCTTCACCTCTCTGGGTTCCAGTTGCGCTTCACACCCTTGCCAGACCAGGCCAGATGGGACCTGGGGTGCTACTGCCTGCTGGGCCTTGGGGGTAGGGCTGCCTTCCAAGGCTTAGCATCCTCGCAGCAGTAACGCTGTGATAATAACACCAACAGTAGCTCCTTCGGTGCCAAGGCAATGTGCTAATAAGCAAGGCCAGGACTAGAGGGGAAAGAATGTGGGGCCTAGGACACAAATTTTAAAGAGGTCTCTGTGTCCTGCAAGTCCCAAGTCCTTAAATTTTGCATCCCAGTCACCTCACTTGCCCTTTCCTAATCCTGATCCTACTAATAAGCTCCTAACATATATTCGCTCCTTTCAGTCCCACAAATAACTATTATCACCCCGCTTTGACGGATGAGGAAACTGATTCAGAGGTTAATTTGCCAAAGTCACGATGCTAGTAACTGGCACAGCCATGTTTTTCTGACCTTAAGGCCTCAGCTCTTCATCACTTAGCTATACTAGCCTATCTTAGCCTGACCTGAGCCCCGTAGGAAGGTCCCTGCTGGTGATCCTCCGGAAAGTCGCAACTCCCAGGCCCATTCAGACGGCGGGCTGCAGGACCGTGGTCCACGATGTGCTTCCTCCGCAGGGGCAAAGCAGATACCCATTTTCTTCAGGCAGGCGGAGGGAGGTGCTGCGCCAGAGTAGGCAGGAAGGGGCGTTCCCGCATATGTCCACTAGATGGCGCCCAACACCGAGCCACTGAGCTCCAGCGGCTGAGTGGGCGGCCGCCCAGCGGGGACACGCCGTGCAAGGCCCTCCGCTGTCCTCCTGCCAGTCTTCCCAGGACCCGGGACTGGGGGCTCTCGACTCAGCCTCGGCCTTCCTGTCGAGTCCTACCCCCTGACTCAGGTCCCACACCCCACTCCGCTGTCCCCGATTTCTGAATCCACCCCCCCTTCCCCCCACCTCCACCCCGCTCTTCCCCTGCCCTCAGGAGATGGACTCAGGACACAGGGGGAAGAATCTTCCTGCTTTCCCCTAGAAACTGTCTCTTAGCAGTGCCCAGCAACCTCCCAGTGCCTCCACAGTACTGCCTCTTCCCTCCTTCCCTTCCCGAATTCCCCAGGCCCTCCCTGTCACTCCTACCCTCTTAGCTTCTGCCAGTCTTCCGAGGCAGGGACCATTAAGGCCGATTCCAAGGATTTCGTGATGCAAATACATGCAAATATATGCAAATCGGCATGTAAAGGAGGCTTGCCACTATGGTTCTAAGTGGCTGTCACAGCTTCTCTAACACCTGTTCTGAGAGACAGCTGCCCTGCCCCCTCCTGCTCAGGCATCTATGTGCTCTTTGCCCCCTTCTCCTCCAAGATTCTGGCTTCTGGCCCCCTTTCCTTCAGGGAACCTGGCTGCTTTCTGCATACAAAGGACCCTTGGGGTCTTCTCTCCAAACCCCCTAGAGGGGGCAAGGAGGAAAGCACATCTCATTGGGCACAGGCTTTGGCATCTGAAGATTACACCATTTCCTGGCTGTGTGGCCTTGGAAAAGTAGTGTAACTTCTCTGAGCCTTGGTCGCACCATAAGAGGAATGGGAATAACGATAGTACCTATCTCATAAGGCTGTTGCAAGGATTCCACATGATGCTACATGTAAGTGCTTGGCACAGCGCCTTTGAACAGAGGAAGTGCGTCTGCTACTAACGTTATGATTATCACCGACCCTGCTGGTTGTCATATCCTGCAGGCTCGGGCTTGGAAATGGGTCTGCAGGTGGACACAGGTAAACATGTGGACTCATCCCCGTGTGTGTATGTGCACACACGTGCACGCACAGCTGACAGCCTCATGCACTGGCGGGGTGCATGCTCGGGTACGCACACATTCAGAAACACACACAGGAAGAGGCTGTGGGAGGTGGAATCTGAGTCATCGAGACCAGAGCTGTGGGTGGTGCTTTGTCCTGATTTCCGGGGCTCCACGCTCCATTTCGAACAAGGAAATGTATGGGGGATGGCACAGCCAAGCCTGCAACTGAAGGGCCAGTTGTGTGGGCCCCTCTCTTGCATCAGCCCCCTCCCCGGACCTGCTGTCATACTGGTTCTGACCCAGTACTGCATCATCTGGGCTTTTCCTTCCCCTGACCTTGCCCTCAGCACCACTAAGTCCCCACAGGTGGGGCAAGGCAAGCCCACTGGGGCTGTGATGTCACAGCACAGGCCCTGGATGACATCATCGAGCAGGTGGTACCTGCCCCCTGGAGCACACTTGGTAGGCTTAGTGGGGAAGGAGATCTGAAGGAGGTGACATATGGTGGTAGTTAAGAGCATTTAATTGGGAAGGAGGTAGACCGAAGTTCAAGTGAGTCCTGGCTCTGTGTGACCTTTTATAGTTTCCCTAATCTCTTTGGGTCTCAATTTCTTTACCAGTAGAAGGAGGTCGGTCATACGTAACTCAGAGGGTTTGGGGGACTTTTCGGGGGGATAATGCACATAAACATGTCCTTCATTCGGTGCTGCCCGGACTGAATGTTCATGTGTGGCCATCATTTTGGATGATGCTTATTGAAAGTGAGAGCAGATCCTCTGGGAAGCTCCACCCCCAGCAGTTTCATCTCATTCCCTAGAGCTGCCCCTCTTCCCACACCACTCAGGCCAGGAGGGGAGAAGGCGGGCAGTGCCACCTGATACGTGGGGTCTCAGAGGGCTACCTCCTAGGTCTGTGTGGGCTGGGTATCGACAGGCACCTGCGTGTGTCTCAGGAGATGGGTTCGATCAGCTTTTCTTCTCTGACTGGGAGATGATTGGTCAAGATGGGAAGGAGTCTTGAAAGTCCTTTCCTTGAAATGTCTGCCATTTACTGTGTACCTACTGTGTGCTAGGCACCATGCCTGGTGCTGTTTCACGTGAGCTCTTTTCACCCTTGTAACAGCCCCGTGAAAGGGGTATCGGCAACCCCAGCGTCAAAGACAAGAAGAAAATGGGTGACTTGCCCAAGGATACACAGTGGGTAAATAGAGAAACTGGGATTCAGACTGTCTCCCATTCCAGACTCTCTACCTTACTACATGCATCAGTGGTTTTGACTGATTTGTGTGGACTCCAGGGACACGACATTAGGCAGGGGAAGGATCCCTATATCTCAGGTCAATCTCCCTTTTTAATTTTTTTTGGCCACGTTGCAAGGCTTGTGGGATCTTAGTTCCCCAACCAGGATCGAACCCGGTCCCCTGGCAGTGAAAATGTTGAGTCCTAACCACTGGACCGCCCGGGAATTCCCTCATGTCAGTCTCTTGAGAGCCTTGCGGGCGAGCCAGTGGAGCTGGTGTGAGTTAGTTAATCTATCGGAAGTGCCCCCAGGTGTCGTGGACTTGGCTCCCAGCCAGTGGTTACATGACATGAGAGAAGGCACACAGGTGCATGGGACACAGGTGCATGGAGGTAGGGGGTGGGGTGGGAGCAGCCTAGACACCTGCTGCAGGCTCAGTCCTGTGCCAGTGGGTGGGTGGGTAGGGAGGGGGAAGCAGCAGATGGACAGGGTCGGGGTTGGGGCAGGGATGCTGAGTCGGCTCTGAAGCCCAAGGTGAGTCTGGAATCTGCCAGGAAGAGGAAAATGTGAAGGAGAGGAAAGGACAGGCGGGGAGGTGAGCTGCAGTGGGGGACACTAAGGCAGCCCCACGAAAGGATTGTGGGTGTGGGGAGGTTGACAGAGGATGGTTAGGTGTGCAGGCTCTGGTATCGATGACACAGGCTCTTAGCCAGACTCCAGTGGCAAGAACTGCCCTTTAGTTTTCTCAGCTGCAAACCAGGGTACAAATAGTGCCTGCTCCGAGAACCTCTAGTCCTGCACCACTAGAACCTGAACTTCATTTTGGCCCAGCGGCCAAGTAACCATCACAGGGACCCTAATCACCGTTGGGCCCAGGAATGGCAGCTTCTGAAGACTCCCGGGAGTGGCTTCCCATCACAGTCTAGCCACGCACTCCATTTTTTTCTCCAAGCAATGGTCACCTTTTCCTCTGGCCCCAGGTCTTTGGGTCTGCATAGTAGGGGTTCCAAGAATATTCGCTGAAAAGGTGAAATGAACAATACATGTCAGGTGTCTGGTACATTGTTTAATAATTACACCATGGCTCATTTGATGTCTGCAAATATTTGGGGAGCATCCACCCTGTGCTTAGCAAATAAGACCCAGTCCCTAACCTCATGATCTCACAGATCAGTGGGTGAAGAGGTCAAGGTGGCAACGAGTGTTACCAGGGTGACTTCAGGGGCATTCCCAAACCAAGGCCCGGAGGCAAATGTGGCCAATGCTTGGAGGAAAAAAATGTGTGTGGTTAGGCTGGGCTGGGGAGCCAGCCCCCGGAGCCTTCTGAAGCAGGCCCTTCCTGGCCCCAACAGTGATTAAGGTCCTTGTGGCTGGTTACTCCACAGCCAGGCCGGAAGAGAAAGCCCGTAATTAACAAGCTGGCACTCACACAACCACATGTCAGCACGCCAAAGCGCTAGGATAGCTGTCTGTCAGTCGTATCTGCTGGTGGAATTTTTTAGACAGCTAGGCTCAAGCCGGGAAATGAATATAAGTTACATTTCTATGCATCGTTGTTCGTGGTGGTAAAAAAATTAATCAGTGACATAGCTGTGACACATACTCATTTAAGAGTCTACAGAGAAATGTTCATTTGTCAGAGGCAGCAAAGAAGAGATTATGTGTCAGCCGGGGAGGGGTGAAATATTTGTACAATGGCTAGTAAACACCGGTGTGTAAGGGGGTCAATTGATTGTGTCAGTGGCCACATGACAAATGCATCATTGAGCAGCCATGGGCACTACCCCAGTGCCTGGGGGCTCCATTCTGATGACAAATACACAACATGTTACTGTTAATGCTCCCCACCGACCACCCGCTCGGCCCTCTTTGCCGGCCGGGCGAACACAGATTGCTAGGAAGCAGAACTCCCATGGAAGCTGCCTACTCCCGACTTCATTAAGTTGAACTCCAAGTTGGTAAATTACTCCCCAAATGCCAAAACAGCTGCAAGAAACCATTTCTTTGTGTGTGTGCTGTTTTTTAAAACTTCACGTTCCTGAATTTCAGAAGGCCTGGAAAATGATTGGCCTTGCTCCCTACCTCCACCAAGACGTAGACCAGCGCTCCCGATGCAGACCTCGCCCTGCCCCAGGCTCTGCACCCCGTGTGCTGGTTAGAGGTCCTTGTCCAGCCAGCCCTGTGGCTGATTTAACCTCCTTCCCTGTTCTCACTGCTGAGGCCAAGGCCCAGTTTTTTCCCCAGTGGCTGTTAGAGGTTCCTGTTGCCCCTCTCCATGGGCAGTCTACCTGGAGCTCCAAGATTGGTCATCAAGCTTCCCAGAAGGAGAAGCACATCATATTGGCAAAGACCACATCACATCAGCAATTACCACTGCTAGTTTTTGAGCCCTGATCACGTGGGAGGCCCCATGTCAAGCACTGTACAGGCGTTATTTCTTTGAATCTTAACACAAACCTTAAGGTAGGTCTAATTATTGGTTCAGTTGTACAGGGAAGGAAACCAAAACCTAGACAAGCAGCTTGTCTAAGGCTCATGGGTGCACAGATGGAGGCAGGATTCCAACCAGGCAGGACTCTGGAGCACAGGCTTCTTGGTCCTCGTTGGCCTGTCTGACCATGTTGGAGCTATGGGGTCTCGCGGTTAACACCTGAAAATCTCAATCCCCGCGCTTAAACAATGCAGATTCTATGAGATTAATTCATAACTCTACAAAACGATAAACTTCTGGAGGCAGGGGCCGTGTCCCAGACTCCTCTCACAGCCTTCACGCCAGAAAAGTGTGGCTGATTCTCTCATCCTAACTGGGGCAGGTAGATTCATTCCCAGTCCTCAAGGTGTCCCCCACCATCCCAGCTCAGAAACATGCGGCTTGTCACCCCTCCGGGGACTGAGAGAGGCCCCCCTCCCCTCCCCTGCACCCACTCCCAGCCTCAAGCCTGTTACCATTTGCTGTGATGCCCCTACTATTCCTGTGACAACATCCAACATCCAACGTCATCATTTGATTTGGGATGAGATGACACGGTGAGAAAACAGTTGCAGGTGAAACTTCACACATATCTGTGAATGTGGAGATTACAGATAAGCACAGTTGCAACTTGTTTTTACTTTTTAAAATGAGATTCCTCCCCTACAACATGGTACTCCACTTTGGAATTCTCACTGCAAAACTGCTAATACTAATGAGAGCGATAATAACATAGGTTGCACTTATTAAGTGTTTATTATATGCTGTGTTTCGTGTATTGTTTTGTATAATCCTCACAACAATCCCATTTTATAGAGGAGAAAACTGAGAACCACAGAAATGACATAATTTGCCCCAGGACACCTGGGTAGTAGGAGCTGGGGTTGGAACCTGCAGTGTACCATCTGCAGAACCCCTGGCTCTCACCCATTAAAGTCGGAGTTCACTCCTACTGCACAGTAGGGGCTCCACCCAGCTCAGACTCCCTCTTCAGCCATATTGAACGGCTCTAGCTCCACAGCTGGCTTTGCTCTCTTTTGCCTCTGGGCCTCTGCACATGGTGTTCCCATTGTCTAGAATGCCCTTCCTTCTGCTTGCTCGCAAACGGGTACCTCACTGGGGACCACTGGTGGGAAGCTTTGGCTCTCACATCTTACCCCATCCACAAACCACCCCCCACCCCTGGCCTCCAAAGTCTCCCCCAAGCTCAGCCAAGAGTGCCCTGGAAGGCCCCTCCCACATCCCCACAGCCTGCAAGGCTGGCTCCAAGGGTCCTGGACAAGAAAGGACTGGGAACATGGTGTCCCCAGTGCCAGCCCCACCCTCTACACAGCCTCCACAGCATTCTTAACACAGGCCTGACAGGATGACGACCCTGCCACATGCCCCTCTTCAGCACTGTATGAGCTTTACCTCTCTTCTCTCCTCCAGCCAAACTGCCTCACTTATGGCATCTCTGAACAGGTGCTGCTCTCTCTTAACTCTGGCTCTTTCTGCTTGGCACATTCTTCCTTCTCTCTCTGCTGCCTGCCCCCTAATCATATTTCAAGATTCATCTTGGGTGCCCCTTCCTCCAGGAAGCCTTCCCAGGTTTCCCCGGCCTGGGCTAGCTCCTCCAGAGCAGGAGATTGGCCCACTGTCCACTGTGGTATTCATAATGCCAGGCACAGAGGAGGGCCTCAGTGAATGTTTGTCAAATGAACGTGTGAGTGAATGAGGACGTGGGAGTGCGGAGAGCCATGGAAGAGGGAGTTCTCTAATAGTCCCAGACTTCAAGGAAGAGGTTCTGAAGGTTTGGGGTCTGAGAAGGAGCCTCAGTTAAGCCAGAAAGAGCCTAAGGATAGGGATTAAAGTCAGATTGGTCAAACTGACGAGCATTTTGTCCTGGATCTGAAGAGCCTGTGTGACTTTAGGCTATTACTTAACTTCTCTAAGTTTTGGCCGCCTCATCTATAACGTGGGCAGAAGAGCTGAGAGGGTTTGTGCTGTAGAGGCTACTCCAGGATCCCGGGCAAGGGGATAATTATGAGCCACGGACTATTAGGAACCTGTGTCCTGGGCCCGACCCTGGCCCCCCACAAGCTGTGTGACCTCGGACAAGACTCTTCCCTCTCTGAGTCTTGGTTTTCTCCTCTACAAAATAAGGACATTAAATTTCTTCCCAGTAACTACCCAATAGGATTATTGTGGGAGATCATATGAGATAATACATGTGAAGAGGCTTTGAAATTTGTGCAGGGCTGTATAAATGCAGGGATTATGTTTATCTACAGGCAGTTTGTAGGGGCTTAATTATTAGTCTGCATTCATAGGCACCAAAGCTTTGGCACAGTTCCCTTGGTAGCTCCTTAACGGAAAGGGCCCCGTGGAGAAACTGAGACCAGTTGTCAGCGTGTGTCCAGAGGCCCTTGGCAGTGGAGGTTGGGGTGGGGAGGCAGCACTGAGATGGGTCAGTGATCCCACCCAGCTTTGGGCCTCCACCTACCTTGCAGAAGTGGGAGTCTGCACAAAGGGAGCAGAGGTTCCTTGGCTCCAGGTGTGAAGTGCTTCAGATGCTGCCAGGGGCGGCTCTTCTGGGTTTGCTCCTGGCAGCTCCTCAGGCTGGAGAAGCTGGAGACGAGCGGCAGCCGATGACTCGGCATTTGCTAGGCGGGGCTGGCTGGTGAGGGGAGAGAGGCGCCCAGCCTCACTGTGTCTGCAGGCTCAGAGCCGTGATCTCTGGAGCGGGGAAGGGAGGTGGGCTCAGAGCGCCCAGGGACAGGCCTGCCCCAGGAGCTCAGAGCAGACCCTACTCTTCATCAGGGAGGGGCCACCAAAGCTGAGAGAGCCCAGCCAGAGGGGTGTGCCCAGGAGCCAGGGCGTGGCCTAGAAGTGAATGGATATGGAAGAAGGAGACAGCAGGAAAAGGGGCTGGAGAATAAAGACCTGGTCCTGAGATACCGAAGTCATTCCTCTGAAGATGGGGAAGGAGGGTGAGTGGGAGGGACTAAAACAGGAAGCAGGGTGTCCTGGTACCATCCATCCATTTATTTGCTCATTCAAAATATTTCCTGAGCACCTGCTACATGCTGGGTAACTGAAGACAGAAAAGTAAACGAGAAAGAGCTGTCCCTGCCCTTGTGGAGTTTAGTCCACTTCCCGGGGGAGGTACAGGTGGTTTTCTGAGGGGAAACAAGAGGCGTTATCCAGGCTCCGCAGCAGCAAGGCTCTTCCTGAGAATTGAGGTTTGAGCTGAGGCCGGAAGGAGTCAGCTGGGATGAGGGTGGATTCAATTCAATTCAGCCAATAGTCACTGATCATCCACTTCGGATAAACCCATAGACCAAGTCTCTGTTATCGGGGGTTAGAGTTTGAAGGGAAAAGTGTCCCAGGAAGAAGGAACTGCATGTGTTGGGGAAGAGATAAGAGAGGCCGAGTATACAATAGGGCCCCCAAGGAGCTCGGTGTGCTAGGGGCAGGAGAGGTGAGCGGCAAGGCGGGAACAGAAGACATACCCAGACCACGGAGGGCATCGGGGGCTTATCCCACGGCAATGAATGAGATGCTCAGATTTGCGTCCTTGAAAGTCCACTCTCAAGTACCCACTGGCACCAGGACAGACACAAAGTCGCGTGTGGGAGCTTCCATTCCACAGTGCCTGCTATTAGGCCTAGTGCGAAGGCGGGGTGCGGCGTGGGGATGGGGTTATCCAGGCTGCATGTCTAATAAACAGCTGTCAGTGTGTGTCTGTCACTGACCCAACGCGGAAGCGACTGACTACGTGTGTCTGCCTCACACCTCCTCACACCTTTACTAGCCTCGGTGAGCTGGCCGCAGATCAACAATAGTCTTCATGTGTGCCTGGTGCCTCTGTCCACTTGAGTTTCACAAGAGATCTGTCCAGGAAGCAGAGCCAGCACTCCTACTCCCATTTTACAGATAATGATATTAATAACCACAGCTGACACGACCGTGTGTTTACTGTGGGAATACTGTGTGCGTACATCACCTCATTAAATGTCATCAGAATATTTTCCTCACCTCCATTTTACAGAAAAAATAATTGCCCAAGGGCACATGGCTTGTAAATAGCAGAGGTGGGACTGGAACCCTGTTCTCCTGATCTCCTGTCCCTTCCTAGGCCGTCCCAGCCTCTCCTGCCTCCTTTCATCTCTCCCCTTGGAGCTGCCAAGTCACCTGATACTACAGGAACAGCCCCGTCTCCTGAGCTCAAATGGTGAACTTTGCCCCTTCCTCCCCACACCTCTACACCCTGACTGCACCCTATCTTGCGTGACAGTGCCCCTGAACTCCTGAGCATCTGCTTCCTGAATGCTTCAGGGCCCTGCCCACAGCAAGCACTGGTCCTCCCCTAGATCTTTCTGGAGCGGAGACTCCTCCAGCCTCCATCTCAGAGCCTCACTTGGTCAGAACAGCCAGGGGAGGCAGGAGCGATGTGCAGAGAACTCAGTAATAATCCTGGCGCAGGCAGCCAGGCTCCTGTGTAAGGACAGATTAAAAACTCATCGGGTTGAGATGAGAAGATAATTCAGCCTGCTGGCCACAGTGGGAGAGCCTGGGCTGCAGGTGCTGGTGGTGGCACGTGGGAGGGGGTGCCAGGGAGGGGAGCAGCTCCTGGCCTTGGGAATCTGCACACCCCTGCACCTTAGTTTCACCCCCAGAGCCACCTTCCTTTGCTGCTGCCTAGAAGCCACGGCTGACAAATCCCTGTCCCCCATGGAGCAGTGAGGAGGAGGCCGGCTGGGGGAAGCCGAGAACAGCTGCTGCCTAGCTCCGAACCCTGGTTTATTTCCTCTGCACACTGAAATTATCTTGCTCCTTTATTTGTTCACTTGTGTACTGTCTGTCTCCTCACCGGGACCATAAGCCCCACGAGGCCAGGGACCCGTTGGTCTTGTGTACTGCAGTATCCCTAGCCCCCAGCACACAGGAGGCTGTGAAATGAATGAATGCGCGGGTTGGAATCCTGCCTCCTGCCACCCAGGTCTAGCGGTATAACCTCGCTGGTTCTCCATTCTCCTAGTTGAAAAATGGACACGGTAGGATCCTCCAAAGATCTCAGCCCCGCGCCTGGCTCCGAAGGAGCTCTCCATGAAGGATTTTGTTAAACTGATAAGAGAAGAAAATGGAAACCGTATCTGACGTGAGAAGCGCCATCAGGGGGCGCTCTTGTGCAAGGCGCTCGGCGTGCTGCGCACTCCGAAGGCTCTGGGATGAGCGCATCCAAGGCCTCCCCCACTCCCCCGCCCCCACCTTTAAGGAGTTACCTCCTCCCCTCTCCGTCCAGTTCACACGCCCACCCCCACTCCAGTGCGGGTCCCGACTCCGGGGACCGTCTCCGCAGCCCTGTGGCCCCTCCCCCATGCCCGGCCCAGACTCCTTACGCCCACGCAGCCCCATATGCTGGGAAGAGCCTCCCACTCCCCATCTGTCGAGCCACTTCCTTGCCCCGTTCCGGGCTCCGCCGCCGTCTCCTGCGGGAAGCCGGTCGTGATTGAGGGGAGGAGAGCCGAGGTCTCCGGACAACTGCCCTTCATCCCCCACTCCCCCAGCCACCGGGCTTTGGGGAAATGCCACTGCTCCGTGAAGACGACCCCCGCCCGGGGCCAAGGTCTGAGCCTCGGGTCAGGATGTGCGAACAGATGCAAGTGAGAACTCTGTGCGTCTGAGGCCGGTGGGCAAACCTGTCGAGGTGGGAGCACCAGGAAGGACCCCCTTGTGTCAGACCCGCTGGTGGGGGAACGGACTGCTCCGCACGTGCAGTATCCCACAGGTGCCATATCCCAGGGTCGTAGCTTAGGGGCAGACAGCTAAGGGACCGCGACGGGCACGCAGCCGGGGAGGGAGCCACGGTCACCAGGGGTAGACCCAGGGCCCCGGGAGCATCGTGCGGAGGCTCACAGCCTGCTTTTCTCGCCTGAAGGACTGGTTTCATTGCGCAGATTATTGCTCTGTGCGCGTGCGCGTTTGGGCGTTGTTAGTTTTCTTTTTAAATGTACCTTGCTTGTCTAATGAATGTTTGATTGCACCCCCATCCGGAGGCTGTTTTAATGAAAGGTGAAGGCTCTGAGAGGGAAATAAAGGATCGTTCCCCATCCCTCCGGCACCCCCCTCCTCCGCAACAACAACTGTCCATCCACAGCTGTCTTCTGAAGCCCATGCCCTCGCGGAAGAATTCTGTTCCTGTTTGAATGTCCCCACGTAAATGGTGCTGCTCTCCGGAGGAAATCACAGCCTTCGGTCGGTCACTCTCAGGGCTTTTATTAAGGGTGTGAAGGGAGAGATGAATGAGGAGAGGGAAGCTCTGGAAGAGAGGAGGGAGGTCTTCCTCTGTGGCCTGAAAGCTGGGCTGCGGATCTGTTCACTGGTTGAGCCGATTGTCCACTCTGTGCCAGGTCTTGGGCTGAGAGCCGCGGACCCACAGAAAGCAGACACAGGTTACTGCCAATGTCATCAGTTCAGTTCATCAGCTATTAGTTTAGCATCCAAGTACTTTTGACCCTGGGGGAGTTTACGTAACCTCCGAGAGCCACAGTTACCTCACTTGTAAAATGGAGATAATGAGCATGTTTATCTCATAGATGTGTTGGGAGGATTAAGTGAGATAGTGCATGTAACTGCTTAGTACTGTGCCTGGTCCAAAGTAAGCACTCAGTAAATGTCAGCTATTATTATTATCTACTACGTAGGTAGCAGTGTAGGGGCTGTGAGAAGGCGAAGTGCAGGGGCACAGACCTAGAGTTTATTAGAGGGGGGATACAAAGTGCATCCTTCTTAGAGGTAGAATGTCTGAGTCTGAGCTCTGTCTCCTTTATCCGTCACAGATAATTACAGATGCCAGGCCCTCGTTCCTGCTCTGTGGATACTGGCCTGTGTGCACACACAGATCATCTAGTAGGTAGATAAACAGGCTCTTAGGTAGGCAGCGTGGCAGACTGTCACACAGCAAGCACAGGCAGCCGTGGTTGCTCAGAGCAGGGGTGCCTAACCCTAACTGGCTTCCCAGAGGAAGGCAATTTAGCCAGATAAAAGTGTGTGTGTGTGGCGGCGGGGGCGGGGGGGTGTTAGGGGTGTGTGAGTGGTGGGAGGGAGAATGTTCTCGACACGTGGAGCTGCCTGTTGGGAGTCACAGAGTTTAGGGGAATGAGCTCATGGCTGGTTGTGGAACTGAAATTTCAGTCTCTCGTTAAAGAAGGAGCATTGGAATCGGATGCCTGGATTCAAATCCTGAGTCTGCTGTTTACTAGCTGTGTGACCTTGGTCATGCTATTTAACCTTTCTGGGCCTCAGTTTCCTCTTCTGTAAAGGGGGGGCTTCAGATCATGAGGACCTTATAATCCTTGTTAAGGGGTTTGGACAAACCAAAGAGCAATGGGGAAGTAGTGGAGTGACAAGATCAAATCTGCAGTCGTCCTTGGTGTCATTCCTGCGTCCTCTCTTTCACACTCCATATCCAATTCGTTAGAGAATATTGTCAGCTCTACCTTTGTAAATCTATGACTCCTAACCACTTCTTACCACTTCCACAGACACCTCCCTGGTCCAGGCCATCATTATCTCTCCCCTCGTTGCCGCAGTGGCCTCCTAACTGGTCTCCCTGCTTCTACTCTTGTCCCCCTGTCGTCTGTTCTCTATCGAGCAGCTAGCGGGATCCTGTTAAAATGTCCAACGAATCATGTCGATCCTCTGCTCAAACCCTCCAATGGCTCTACATCTCACTCAGAGTCAAAGCCAAAATCTTGAAGATGGCCTACAAACCCTGCAAGGTGTGGCCTCCTGCCAAATCCCTCCCTCTTCTCTTACTCCCCTAGCCTTGCTGGTTGCTGTGCACTTCCTCAAACGTGAATTTGCCGAGCGCAATCCCACCCGAGGATTTTGCACTTGCTGTTCCATCTGCTTGGAACAGCCCCAGGTGTCAATGAGGCTCACTCCCTCACTTCTTCCAGGAGTCTGCTTCCCTCCCTACCTTGTATAATCCCAAGCCTCTCTCCTGCCCAAGCACTTCCTTGTTTCCCTCTGCTTCTTTTCTTTCCATGAAGGTTAACACTCTCTAGATGCTGTATATTTGCTCGATTATTTCTTATTTGTCCC
This sequence comes from Delphinapterus leucas, assembly GCF_059928025.1. Taxonomy (NCBI): domain Eukaryota; kingdom Metazoa; phylum Chordata; class Mammalia; order Artiodactyla; family Monodontidae; genus Delphinapterus; species Delphinapterus leucas. Next base: position 119,687,733 of record NC_143131.1, read on the forward strand.
CCACCTCTCCATTGGAATATAAGCTCCATGAGAACAAGGGCTTTGTTTAGTTCATCGCTGAACCTCCAGCATCTAGAACAGTGGCATGGCCCAGGGTAAGCTCTCAAAACTATGGAATGAGTGAATGAATGAATACATAAATGAGTATGCAGCAGAGAAAGACCACTCTGATGCAGTGTACAGAAGGATGGGGTGGGGTGGGACGATGATGGAGGTGAGGAGGGAGACCTTTGCAATCCTCTAGGGAAGGGGATGGCCAGCTAACATGGCCAAGACGGCAGAGCTGGAGAGTGGTCGGGGGAGAGACTTAGGTGACCTGGGCAGGGCTTGGGGACTGTCTGGCTGTGAGAGAAAGGATGAGGTGAAGCATGGTGATGTCACCCCCATTTCTGGCTTGGGCATCCTGGTGGACAGTGGTGCCAGTGACTGAGCTGGTGAAAGGGGAATGGGTCGGGGTGAGGAGTTTTTGATGTGAGCCTATCTGAGCCTCGGTTGCCTTACTTGCAGAGTGGGGAAGATTCTACATCCCCACTTTCTCCTTTCTGGGGTGGTTGTGGAGACAGAGATAAAAACAATTGAAACCTTTCGTATGAGTGCGCAGTGGGTTCCCAGATGTGTGGGAGCATTATTGTTATTATTATTAAAGTCGATTTGGAGAGATCTAACAGGCAAGTGAGATGGGAACCTGCGGCAGAACCTAATCAAATGCAGGCCTAGGTGGAAGCAAATACCAGCAAGCACGATTCAGTCGATAGATGCAGTGGGTGGTCAGGAAGGGGAGAGAATATTGTGGCCTGAGCTATCGGAGGCTGTTTGGAGGAGGACTCGGCTGGATCCTGGAGTAAGGAGAGGGGGTGCCAGAGAAGAGATTGGGGTTTGGTCGGAGGCCCATGAGCAGAGAAGCTGCAGGGTAGCGTGGTCATCTGGGGGCACGCAGGGACCCCTGGGCATAGGATGACCACCACTGGACTTCCTCCTCCCCACCAAATAAGAGAATAGAGGCAGTCCTCAGGCGAAGGAAGGAGAAAGCAAACCCTGGGTGATCGGGCAGAGACCCCTGAGCGCAGCCATTAAGGATCTGCCTCTGCTGTGCCGTCCCACCAGTTTTGCTCACTCATGCACATCTGGGGAGCCATGGACAGTGGGAAACACGGAATTTCCTTCTCCAATTTATCGCGTACCTATTAAGTGCTGAGGGGTCAGCTGTGACCTTGTATACTTGGTCCTGCCCTCTGAGCATTCAGGATGTAGTAGGGGACGAGCGTCCAGTAGGCACATGCCAGAACCCCATGAGGTGGGCACAGTCATCCTCCTTACTTTGCAGATGAAAGGCTCACAGATATTAAGGCCACCCAATTGATAAGCAGTTGGACCAGAACTTGAATCCAGGCAGTTTGGTTCCAGAGCCCTGGTTTGTTAGCACTGACCACACAGCCCGTGGTCAGAGAGTCTATGATCAGAGGCTGTGGGGGACAGGCATACAACTCTGTCACCGGATCCCTGTGACCTTGGGCTCCTGGAGGGGTTACCAGAGAGAACTTAAGGAACTGGAGGGGCAGGAGCCCTTGAGAACAAATGGAGGATTTTGGAGAGAGGCCCACTTGGTGGACACAGCTTCATTCTTTCTTTCGTTCATTTGGTCTACAAATATTTCATGCCTACTATGTTCCAGGTGCTGTGTGAGATAGCAGTAGGTAGGAGATTCATTGATTATTTCACTGAACAACCTACTACGTGCCAGACACTGTGCTAAGCTGTGGAGGCACAATAGGAAAAAAAAGACCAAAACTCCTGCCCCCCTAGAGCTTATATTTTAGTAGGGAGACAGAAAATAAACTAGATAAATAAGTTTAAAAAATATATATAGTATGATAGATAGTGATAAATGGTAAAGAGAAAAAAAATTAATGGCTACGTGAGGTTGACATTTTAGACAAGGTGGCCAGGGAGGACCTCAGTGACACGAGCTGAGAAAGGCGGGCTGGGGTCAGGGCATGCATGCAAGGTCTATTGGCTCTCGTAAAAAAATTGATTTTTTAATTGAAAATACTATGGGAGGTCAGCGGAATTTTTCTATTTCTGTTTTTGATTTTGCTTTAGTGTGCAAGATTTTATTAAGGTGTTCGTTTGGGATCAGCACCTGTGGAAGGAGGCTGGCCAGGGCAGAGGGAGAGGCGGAGCTGGGATATAGGTCAAGGACAGCCTTGGCCAACCTGATCGGGAGCTCTATAGCTGGCACGGCCCTTCGGAGCTGAGCTGATGGCTTGTCCTTCGTGTCCTACATCAGTCAGTTCTAGGATTCGGAGACCCCAGGAAGGGGCGTGGCCTTGATCCGTGCTCTCTGCAGCTGAGGCAGTCCCTGGAGGGGCTGAGGGCTGGCAGCTGTCTGCCCACGGCACTCCAGCACCTGGGGCACCCGGCCCTTCCCTGTAGGGAGGTGGGAGGTCTGGCTGGCAGTTCATGCTGTTCATCCCATGTATCCAGGCCTTTCTCTCTTGCCCATCCTAGTGTTTATTCAGTAGAGGGTTTTTTTTGTTTTTTTTTTGCAGTACGCGGGCCTCTCACTGTTGTGGCCTCTCCCGTTGCGGAGCACAGGCTCCGGACGCGCAAGCTCAGCGGCCATGGCTCACGGGCCCAGCCGCTCCGCGGTATGTGGGATCTTCCCAGACCGGGGCACGAACCTGCGTCCCCTGCATCGGCAGGCGGACTCTCAACCACTGCGCCACCAGGGAAGCCCTCAGTAGAGGGTTTTATCCATCAACGATGTCACCTGATTCATATATACTGTTTTTAAAAAGAATCACTGGTTTTCATGTATGGAGAATAGATGGGGGGAGGGCACAGGGTGAGGTGGGGAGACAGGTTTGGAGGCTGAGGCGGCTGGGAGCGCCAACAGGTCCCCTGTGACGCAGGGGAAGGAGAGGCTCCATGTGGCCCAGTTGGGCTCTGGGCCTGTGCTCCTCACCCCCCAACAGAATGGCTGACAAGTCACCTGGCAACCTGAGCGCTGTCCCAAGGCCCTCCTGCATCTTGAGCCACAAGATGGTGGTGGGGTGAAGTCCACAGGAGGCCAAGTGAGCTGTGGCTAGGTTTGAATTTCTTGAGTCCAGAACCCCAGCCCTGTGGATACCTGTTTCCCAGCTTCTGCATCCCCCGCCACCCCCACCCCCCCCCGCCGACTTCTTTCTCTTTTATTTTTTCCTCCTTTTGCTAGATGAGTTTCCTTTAAAGAAAAGTCTTACTTTCTCTTAGCTGGCTGACAAGAGTAGTGTCTGTGCTGATACAGGCAGCTGGCAGGCTCTCATTCCCCAGCCCCCAGCCCCTGGGCCCAGTGTGAGGGTGTAAGGAGCCTGTCCCATCCAAAAGGTGGAGCCAGTGGGCAAACAGGGGAGGGCAAGGTAGGGGCAGCGGAGCCTCCTGCCTGGAGTGGAAGAGGGTTGAGGCAGGGGGGCTACTAGATTTCTTTGGGCAGAAGATAGAGTTGATCTGCTTTCGGCTTCTGCTCGGGTGTGGGGTGCCTGGTCCTCAGCCTTGCGGATGGCCTGGGTGACTCGTAGACCCAGGTAGCTATTTCTCACCATCTCCCAACGGAGGAGCAAGCTGCTCGCCCAGCCCTGCCCCACCCTCTGCGGTCCCAGGGAAAGTCAGACTGCGTCAGGGTGGGACAGACCCCTCCAAAGTGATGGTCCCAGCTGCAGGATGACGCATTCTCAGACCGGTTTGTGAGTGGTGAGTATTTGTTCCCACTTCCAGGAATGTTTCCCCCGAGCTCATACACAGCTGGCTTGTTCACCTTCATCATTTGTCAGTTCACATCTCAGTCCCTCTCTGGCCATCCTGTCTCCAGAGAGTCCTCCCACGCCCTCCCTATGCCCTCACTTGTTTCCCTAAACAGCATATATCACCATCTGAAATTATACCTTTTACTGGTTTATTAATAATTCCTTGCATGCTTCCTTGGACTGAATTATAAACTCCATGAGGCGGGGGCTCTAACCTGTCTTGTTCATCCCTGTCTGCCTGGCACATAGTAAACACTTAATAAACAGTTAATAAATTATTTATTTTATTTAGTAAAATGAATTAAGTGAATTCATTCTCCTATCCCTCACCCCCCAAAAAGGACAAGGAGAAAATCATATACATGTAAACATACATATGACCATGGAGGAACAGTCCCTCTAAAGAGGCTGGGCACCACCCAAAGATGCCAGGCCCATGAGCCCAGAGAGTGAGTGTGTGTGTGTGTGTGTGTGTGTGTGTGTGTGTATGTTGTGTGTGTCGGTGAGGAGAAAGAAAAACCACAAGCTGCAAGCTGAAGCTCCTGCTGCGTCATCAAATGCAGGGATTCCAGAGCCCTGGTCAAAGGCCAGCTTCTTTGGGGAGCAGGAAAGAGGAAGAGGGGAAGGATTCTGAAAGTGCCCCTGGAGGCCCTTGGAAGAGGCCTCAGGCTGCCAGCTGGAGGTGCCCAACCAAGTGTGATGGCATCATCCCTACAATTTCCAGACCATCTGAACCCTGGCTGCCCCTCCTACTAGAGAGGTGTCAGTGTGAAGAGGGAGAATTTGCTCTATCAAGCGTGACCTGGGGTTGGTGATGATTACCGGAGATGGTAGGATCAGCTAGAATAACATATCACACAGTGGGCTGCGTTCAGGAATGCTGGATGGGGTAACTGGCAAACTGAAAGGCTGCTTCATACTATAATGGTTAAAGAAAAAGGGAATTATCTCATGCCTTTCTTTTCATCTATCAGGGTGTCAGCGTATGCTAATTACCTGGCAGAGACTTCAACGGGAAGAGGAAGAACAACTATTACATTTCTGAGGAAAGATTTATCTTGTGTTATTGGCGCCAGGTGGAGGAGGAGGTAGGGGTAGAAGGGGGTCAGAGAGGCCAAGTGTTCCATGTCTCCAATGGAATTGAAATGCCTTTGAACTGAGGCTTCTCTCCTAAGATTAGAAATAATAAGCCTTGTTGGAAGAGGCTTTGCTCTGAGCCCATGGCCAGGGGAGGGGCAGGATGGGCAGGGGACTCCAGTGTCCTAGGAGATGGTGGGAGGGCTCAGGCCAGGTGCAGCTAACTGCAGAGGGCACGTGAGACTCCTCCATTCACTCAGTGACTGACTATTCATTGACTGATAACATTAACAGAGAGTAGAGGACGGAGGGTAGGAAAGGCGGGCTTGGGGCCCGGCAGCCCTGAGCTTTGAATCCTGGCTCCACCACCTCCTAACGGCGGTTGATGACGCATCGCTCCATCTTTCAGAGCCTCCGTTTCCTCATCTGAGGGGAAGATAATACCCACTTTATATGGTTCCTATCACAACTAAACGGGGTCATGTAAGTGAAATGCTCAGGGCAGCTCAATTATAGTAGCTGTGGAGATGACTATTCAACAAATACTCTCTGAGTACCTACTGTGGTTCAAGGCACTGCGAAAATAAGGGTGAATCAGACAGGGCTCTGCCCTCAAGGAGCTTATCACAAAATGGAGCACCTGTACCTCCTTTGGTCCCGGAAAGGGGGAAAAGTAGGGAAAAAGGCAGGGCCCTCAAGCCTTACATAAGGCTATGATTGCACCCATTACAATACTAACAACAGTTAGCTTGAATTGAATGCTTGACACGTATGAACTCAAAGGGAGATTTGGTGGGTAGATGGTGGAGGCCAAAAGATGGGTCCAGGAGCCGAAAGAGACAGGGGAGGGGCTGCCTGCAGGAAGAGCTGGTCGGGTCCTGAGCTCTGGAGACAAGCACTGGGGGCCTGCTACCTGCGAGGGGGCCTGTCCTCAGGGGCTGAGGGACCCTGGGGCCAGAGGAGCTGACTTCTCATCTGTTGATCTCCTGCCTAAGTTGAATCCAGCCATCCTCAAAACCCTCCTTTCAGAAGCAGCGGGCTGTGGAGGAAGTGAGCTGGAGAGAGGCAGCCTGGTGTCATGGCAGGTGTGCAGGCTGTGGCGGCCAAGAGATCTAGGTTCAAATGCTGCCTTGGACTCTTATCAACTGGGTGGACTTGGGCCAGTTTCTTAGCTTTACTGTGCCTCAGTTAAATAAAGATAATAAACATGAACTGTGGAGCTGTTGGGCAGAGTAATAAGGCATGTAAAGCACCCGGCACACAGTAGGTATTCCCCAACAGCAGAGGTGATTACTAAAATTGGCCATTCTTTTTTTTTGGCCTTGTTGGGTCTTCGTTGTTGCACATGGGCTTTCTCTAGTTGCAGCAGGTGAGAGCTACTCTTCGTTGTGGTGCGCGGGCTTCTCACTGTGGTGGCTCCTCTTACTGTGGAGCAGGGGCTCTAGGCACGCGGGCTACAGTAGTTGTGGCGTGCAGTCTCAGTAGTTGTGGCTCGTGGGCTCTAGAGTGCAGGCTCAGTAGTTGTGGCACACGAGCTTAGTTGCTCTGTGGCATGTAGGATCTTCCCGGACCAGGGCTCGAACCTGTGTCCCCTGCGTTGGCAGGTGGATTCTTTTTTTTTTTTTTTTTTTTTTTTTTTTGTGGTACGCAGGCCTCTCACTGTTGTGGCCTCTCCGGTTGCGGAGCACAGGCTCCGGACGCGCAGGCCCAGCGGCCATGGCTCACGGGCCCAGCTGCCCCGCGGCATGTGGGATCCTCCCGGACCGGGGCACGAACCCATGTCCCCTGCATCGGCAGGCGGACTCTCAACCACTGCGCCACCAGGGAAGCCCTGGCAGGTGGATTCTTAACCACTGAGCCACGCAGGGGAGCCCTAAAATTGGCCATTCTTGCCAGCTATGTCTGATTCCGTGCAAGCCTCAACCCCTGCGGCCTGGAGGCATTTAGTGCTCTGGGGATGGCAGAGAAAGGAATGGTGGTGCCACCAGGCGGGGTGTGTGGCAGGCAGAGACTATGAGCAGGTAATGGCTGTCAGGGACCAGCAAATCACAGGTGTCTCAGGAACAACAGGAGTTACACTCAGACACCAAAGAACAAACACGCAGCACAAGACGTTTTGCCAAAGCAAAGCTGTTTTGATCGTTCCCGGATGTGACATGTATTGCATGAGGAAAGAGAGCCTCTTGCACTGAGGCTGCCTAATTGACAGCCGGCAGCTCCACGCAGAGTGGCACTGGGCAGGGTGGGGGATGGAGCCGAGCAGCCCCCCACCCCAGGCAAGCCTTTAACGCCTAGGCACTCTCAGCTGGGCTGTCAGTAAGGGGCGGGAGGCTCAGTATTCCCAACACCTCCCCATCCAGCCCCTACCTCTACCTCTCCAGCCCGGTCCTGCCTCACTCCTGGAAGCTAGCTATGTGCCAGTCTAATTGAATGTCTAAACTTTGCCAAATGCACCGGGCTTTCTGTGGCCTCCAGGCCTCCCTTTGCATATGCTGTTGTGTCCGCCTTGGATTCCTCTTCTCCTTGGCCCTCTTTCCACCTGGCCAGCATTGGCAAGTGCCTACTTAATAACAAAAATAATAGCAGCTGACATTTACTCTCTGCGCTGAGTGCTTCAGTGTTATCTTATTTCATCCTCACAACAACCTGAGAGGTAAAAATAATCATAGTTGACATGTGGTAGATGCTAACCATTTGCTGGGCACTATTCTAAGTGCTTTATATGTGTGAACTCACTTGATCCTCACAACCGCATGGGATAAGTTACCGTTATTATCCCTATTTTATACATGAGGAAACCGAGGCACAGAGTGTTCAAGTGACTGGCTCAAGGTCACCCCCTAGAAGTAGCAGAGCCCAGGTTCCAGGTCAGGCGTTCATTATCACGACACATCCTTTAGGACTCAGCCCAGGTTGAACCCCTTCCCAGAGGTCTTCTCTTTCCTTAATTATGTCAGGAGCTTTCCGTGGGCTTTCATGCTCTTGGTACACGAAACACCCTCCCCCTCCCCACCCCTAGGAGCACCTACTGCCCTGTGAAGTTTGCTTGCCCGTCCCCCGCTGGATGGAAACTCCTGACAACAGGGAGTGTCTACCTGGTTCACCACTGTGTCCTCCAAGCCTAGCACAGTGCGGGGCACGCAGCAGGGGCTCCATATACATTTGTGGACCGTCTGCCTGCCTCCTGCTCAGGGACATTTCTGCTCTGGCTCCCCCTTTCAATCACAAGGACTGTAAAACTCCACCATATGCATTAACTGGGGTCCAAGAAATTCAATCGCATAAAACCTCAGCTCTCATTTATTTTTTAAAATTTTATTTATTTATTTTTGGCTGTGTTGGGTCTTCGTTGCTATGCGTGGGCTTTCTCTAGTTGCGGTGAGCAGGGGCTACTCTTGGTTGTGGTGTGCGGCCTTCTCGTTGCAGTGGCTTCCCTTGTTGCAGAGCGCGGGCTCTAGGCAGGCAGGCTTCAGTAGTTGTGGCTCCCGGGCTCAGTAGTTGTGGCACACGGGCTTAGTTGCTCCGTGGCATGTGGGATCTTCCCAGACCAGGGCTTGAACCCGTGTTCCCTGCATTGGCAGGTGGATTCTTAACCACTGTGCCACCAGGGAAGCCCCTGGGTTCTCATTTTTGTAGGGTTGGTGAGAAACAATTTTTTTTTTCCATCCATCTGAACTGGCACAAAAAGTAATGATGATGACTTATGCTGAACGCAACTGACCCTATACTGAGCTGAGGGAGTTCCAAATAATCACAGGGCAGTCACTTCCTGACACCCTCATTCACTTTGGAGCACAGTGACTGGGCGTAGGACAGGAACCCTACACCAGCCCTCCATCACGTTATATCTGAATTTCATTTCTCATGCGGAGCCTCAGAAAAGGTGTCACCACACCCATTTTGTGCCCGGCCTCGGCCACAAGCTCTGGTGGTTGAGAAGCTGACAGAGGAGCTGGGGAGCCAGAGGGGCAAAGAGAGGGTGAGGGCCTCTGGCTTCATTCCACACATACTTTCAGCCCTGAAACCATCACATACCAGTGCACCAGCAAACTTGCACAGGTGTTTACTCTCCCACCGCCTGAGAGTAACTATTTGTTGGCTAATACCTATTGTGATGACCCAGAAATAGCAAGCTCGGCCCTACTTTGGGAGGGGCTGCCAAAGAAATGGAGGAGATGAACAGCTCAGAGAAGAGTGAGATTCCCGGGGGCCTGCAGGCCTGGGCAGGTTCAGGCAGGCTCCTTGGCGGAGGTGGCATTTGGTCCGCCCTCTGCCCTCTTCTGGCCTTTCTCCTGTGGTGATAGGGAGCTCAGAAATGTCATGGGCCTCAGCCTGGATTTAGCCTTTGAGCCAGTGACAGTTTGGGAAGGGTTTATGACAACGTCCAGGAGATGGGAAGCAAGTCCCCATCACCACATCACCATCTCCCCAGACCCCACCCCCAAAGGTATGCAGCCTGCCCAGCCTGAGCAGGGACGCGTGGGAGCCTTCCTTTCCTCCCCAGTAAAATGTAGATAATGATAATACCTTCCTCCCAGGCCTGTGGTGAAGATCACATGAGAGAATGCAGGGGAAAGCGTATTATATGCTATAAAAGACTCTGACAAATGCTCATTATTTCTTCCTATTCTTCTCCTGGAATTTATCAAACACTTTATGAGCCCTGGAGGTATTTTTTTGCCTCCACGCTGCTGGCTCTCTCTGGCCCGCAATTCTCCTTTCCTCTCCTGCTGTACTTTAGGGGAGGCAGGGTAGCACAGTGGTTCAGGAGGGAGGGGGGCAGGCTGGTCCGGTTTGAATCCTGGCCCCAGTTCTTCCTCGAGGCGTGACCCAGGGCAAGTCACACAACCCCTCTGAGCCCTTCAGCTTCCTCCTGTGCAAAATGCATGTAAACATGGCGTTTAACTCATAAGGTTGACATGAAGACTAAGTGAGATAATCTGTGCCACGTTCTTAGGAGGGTGTTTAAGAGACGTCTGCTGTGTCGTGGTGGTTTTTCTCTCTGGTAGGTGGGACTACACCTTGGCTTTTTTTGAGCGGCAGGACCCCTGGAAAGAGACCCCAGGAACAGTTTGCACAGGCTTCCTTCTGTCTGCACTCAGGAAGAGGGTAGATGAAGAAGCAGATCACGTGTTCATTCAGCCAGCAAGCAGTGTCTGAGTGCCTACTCTGTGCCAGGCGCTCCTAGAGGGACAGGGGACTAAGTTACAGTCCCCGTCATTGGGGAGCTCACATTGCAGTGAGGAAGATATTTATTCATTCACTCATTCAATTGTTTACTCAGTTGGTCAGTCGTCACCCATTTGTCCCGGTGCAGGTTGTGTGCTGAGCTCTGGGGTGTGTGGCTGGGGGCCCTGGATGTCTTCCTACCTCCTGTCACTTGGCCTCAGTCTCCCCATCTGATCGTCCAGGGGTCACTCAAGCTGGTCCCCAAGTCCCTGGCGCACACCAGCGTTCCAGGTTTCTGAGCCAGGATGGACAAATGCTGAGTGACACCCCCATCCCTGCTCCCAGCCCACGCGCTCACTCCCGGCTCAGGCATCGACCGGCTCAGAGCTCATTAGCGACCGCGCAGCCATTGCCGCATGTCACAGGCTCTTAAAGTCTCCATTACCAAGGGCCCTTGCTCCTCTGTATTTTTAGTCCGCATCTGGAGGAGACGGCTGGCATCTCCTATGATTATACATGTCAGGTTCAGTGGTTTCGACAACTCCTCAGGCCTCTGGGCGCCTGGAGGTGGGGGCCCCGCAGATCTGCTCCCAGAAAAGAAGCTGGTGGGAGATGCGAGGGAGGGATGGGGCCAGGGGTTCTCCCCTCCCCAGAATCCCACAGCTCCCGGGTACAACAGAGTAGAGGCGCCCCCAGACATCTAGGTTGCTCTGGGACATAGGGGGACAAATAGCTCTTTGGATGACACTGGAGTGAGGGCAGTGATGCCAGCTTAGGAGCAAACCCCAGGTCAGTTGCCCGTCCTCAAGAACCAGTCAGCGGCTCTGGCTGCAGACAGGTAGAGCAGAGCACACAGAAGGCAGCCAGCAGCCGGCTCCCCTGTGGTTAGTAGAGGTTTCTGTCTGCCTTACGAGACAGAGCCATCCCAGCAGCCAACCCAGCCTGGGGGAGCCTGGGTCCCTCTGTCATCAGACATGGATTGCATTTCGCAGAAAGAAGCATCTGAGATTAGTGTCCCCTGGTGAGGTCACCAGGAAAGTAGAAGCAGGCCACAGCTTGCCTGGGTGGAGTGCGAGGTGCAGTATGGAAGGGAGTGGGGAGGAATCGCACAATGGGGCATGGGGGGTGGCCCCCAGGCCTGAGATGGGAATGGTGTGCCCAGGTCAGGAGCACCGTAGCCTGGACTTCCAGGGAGAATAAAAGCCTCCTTCAAGGACACAGTTTAAATGCTCCCTCCCCCAACAGCCATCTGCCCTAAGACTTACTAATAAAATAATAATAATAATGAACAGTTATTACTCTGTGCTAGACAGTGTACTGAGTACTCTCCTTGAACTTCCTGACTAACTTCTGATAATCTACTGATGCTTCGCACTAAGGCAGGAATTATTATGATTATTCCCATCTTATAGATGAGGAAACCGAAGGTCAGAGAGGGTAGCTCACCCAAGTTCACATGGCTGCTAGGTGCTAAACACAGAATTTCAATCCAGTGTCCCGTCTCACCCTCCACTGTATGTGTAGCCTCCAGACGCTGAGGAAAGGAATGAAGTAAGTGACATTTCACTGACAGTGTGGTGGGGAGAACACTGATGGGAAGGTTCTGGTTCTGCTGCCAGATTGTGATTCTGACAAATCGTCATTTGCCTCCAGGGCTCAATGAGGGACTGCACTGAGGTGGGGATAGATCGACACCACATTACGCTTCTGTTCTGAGCTCCCATCTGATTCTGACAAGATGATTAACAACAACAGCAATAATAATCTTAGCAAACACTCGTGGAACATTTACTCTGGGCTGGGCCTATTACATGTGCCATTTCATTTCATTCTCATATTTTTCCTGTGAGGTATGATCCTTAAACAGGTGAGAGAATGAAGCTCAGAAAGGCTGAGCAACCTGCCAAAAGCCACACAGCCAGTAGGAAGTGGGTTGGAATTTGCAATGTGGTCTGCTCTTAACCACTCCCCTGTCCTGCCCTCTGTGGGGAGAGTCCTGCAGCGCCTAAATGTTTTGAGAAGGAGGGGCTCCAGGCACCCTTTGTCAGAGCTGGAGGGAGGTGTTCGGGCAGGGCCTACGTTATCCCCAGAAAACGCTCAGTATTTACTGTTATCAAGGTGAGAGCCACAGCCTCCTTTCTTTCAGGCTCAGGGAACCCACCTCTCTGCATCCCATTCCATTCCACCATCCACTTCTCTCCAGGTGCACTGAGAAGTTCACAAACACAGAAAACCTCCTGACAGAGGAGAAGGAGAGAAGCCGCAACACCTCTGTGGCACCCAGAAGGGGCCTGGAGCAGCAGAGAAGAGACACCAGGCACAGGGACCTGGAGTGCTAGGCTTTGCCACCATCTATGAATTTGCCATTCCAGGGCAGGGCTGCCATCCACAGTTGTGCAGTGCCCAACCCTTTGCGTTGCTGTCCATTCAGTGGACATGTGTACCTGACACCTTACTGGGTGCTGGGAATGCCTGACCTGGCCCCTAACCTCACAGAAGATGCCGTCCCATAGGGGTGACAGTCAGATGAACTAGGAATTATCTCACATATAATGTGGCCAGTGAGGTGATGGGCAGGAGCAGGGGCTGCAAGAGTTTACAGGAGACGCTCCAAGACTCCATCTGGTAAGTCAAAGAAGGCTTCCTGGAGGAAGTGACTTCCAAAGCAAGATCTGAGTGACAAATAGGAATGGCCTACTAGAAGGGGAAATAGTGTTCCAGGCACAAGGGAGAGTACTAATGACTAATTGTAACACAAGGTGATACTGGCTATAATACTAATATGAACAAAGCATTGGGAGCCTTTATTCATTCGGTCACTCACTCACTCATTAAAATAAGCACTCATTGAGGAGATGGAGAATAGTTATGCCTGGGAGTTAGAAAAGGTGACCTTTGAACTGAGCCTTGAAGGATGAGTAAGAGTTTTCTGAAGGGAGAAGAGGGAGGGAGGCAGGTATCCAAAGAGAGACAACCACATGAGCGAAGGCATCCAGCTGTTGATTGTGTGGAAAGTTGCCTCAGGAATTGGGGATTTAGGATACCTTCCCCAGCTACCCAGGGCAGCTCTTTGTCTCTCAAACCAAACCTTGTTATTTATTCATTTTTAACATGACCTCATCCGAGGTTCAGATAGGCAGGTTGGATACATGAATGCGCGAGTGCAGGAATAAATGGATGGGTGGAAGAATTAATGCAGGCATGAAGGAAGGGATTTAAGAAAGAATGAATAATAATAGCAGACGTGTATACAGTGCTTTCCATGCATGAGGCATTGCTCTAAGTGCTTTATAGTTATTAAATCATTAAATCCTCACACAACCCTAGGAGGTGGATGTTGTTATTATCTGCACTTTACAAATGAGAAAAGTAAGGCGCACGAGGTTAAGTAATGTACCTGAGGCTACACACCTAGGAAGCGGAGCGGGGGAGCCAGGGTTTGAACTGAAGCAGTCTGGCTCCACAGGATGCGGCAAACAGGGTCCCAGGAGCAAACGCTGGGAATTAGGCAGTTCCTCCTTTATCCAGATATCTCCTTTCTCGCTCCATGTGGGTTTCCTGGCTAAGCCTCCTCCAGAATGTGCTGTTTCCCTGGGGCGGACCCAGGTCCGTGCGGCCAGAGTCGGTGAGGGCGCTGCCCGGCTGTCTGTGGCAGGATGTGCCTGCTGACCTTGCAGGAGGCAGCTGCAACCTCGTTGACGGGCTGCTCCTCCCCGGGAAGGCTGGGCGGGAAGCAGGGCCTCTGGCCTCCTCAGCGGACAGCGCCCCAGCTCCGGGAGCGCCTCTGTGATCACTGAGCAGGACGCTTAGTTTGCCTTTCAGGTTGATTGTATTAGCATTTTGGAAGAGTCCCCTTCCTGTGAAGTACATTAACGATTCACTCCGGCTGGGCTCTCACCCAGGCAGGCTCGTCATGAAGGGCCTCAGATTTCCTAGGAATCCTCTGAGACATTTTGACATTCTGACTGTCGCTGCCAACGTGGGCTGCGAAGGAATTAATTGACACGGATGAAACCCTCAATTTCCAAGGGCTGTGTAATAAAATAAAGGTTATTGTATTATTACAGATTCCACCACTAATGAAAAAGGGCTAAAGACGGTAATCACAATTGGGTATGCTTAGCGGGAACTTAACTTGATTTCCACAGACAACCATCCTGAACTTTAGGACATAATAATTTTAATAGTTATTATTTATGGAGAACTTATGATACATTGAGCACTTTACTAAACGATCTATATATATTATGTATTCCCACAACAACCCTAAGAGGGAGGTGCTATTTCCACTTCACAAATGAAGAAACTGAGGCATGGAGAGATGTAGTGAACATGGCTTATAAGTTGTAGAGTAACAGCAGGCAACCTTTTGGGTGAAACACATTCTATTTTCTTGGGGGTGAGGGGGGATTAGAATACTTGGGCAGTTAGGGTTAAGATATTGGCCAAGTATAGGGCATTCTGGGTGGCAGAGTATTAGAGGTATTGTGCACACTTTCCAGACTCTGAGAGAACACCACTGCCTTTTCTCTCCGACCACAGCAGCCACCCCAATCCACCTACCGATTACCCACCCATACAAAAGGGATCCATCCAGCAAGGCATCCAACCATTCACCTGTCCATCAATCCACTCGTCCAGTTATCCATCATCCATCCATCCACCTATCTACCTAACCATCCATTTAGTCATACATTCATGCATTCACTTAATTATTTAAATCTGGGTGTCTCTGATTGCCCTTCCCAAGCTCCTGTCATGGAGAAGGTGTTCTCTTCCTGCTGTGATTCAGGTAGAAGGAAGGGAGAAGAAGCAGGACAAAGAGCCAGAGCTCCAAAGTTTGTAAGGTCTCTTCAACTTTCTCTCCCCCGGTCTCCCTGTATGTAAAATGGGGATAATATTTGCAGGCTATTGTGAATTTAAAGCAAGCAAGTACGTGACATGCTTTGAAAATAGAAGGCACTGCATGAATTTGTCCATCATCATTATCGTTGCTAGTGCAGCACATACGCTAACGTGAAACATCCTCAAGTTCGATAAGTCAGCATCGCTAAAATGATCCATTTCTGATTTTGTCTTACAGAAATTCTGTAAGATTTGCAGATATGAAACTACTTAATCATGCAGTTACTCGGTTTTATAATAATCAGTTCTGTTCCATGTCCTCTTGGGGCTACAGGTGGAACTGGGGAGAAGGAATTGGAAAAGGACTTGGTAATAAGGGGTACTTGTTCATGAAGCATAGGCCTGTCATTCCTGACTTAATGGATAGAACTCTCCAAATTTCCTAGACATCAGGATGATTCTCCAAGGCATACTCCCTGTCGGTTACAAGTAGAGGAGAGGGAATACTGTAAGGAAATATGTGCTTGGGAACCCATGGAAAGATGAACAATCAAGCTTCAAAATCAGCAGGAACTGCAGGAAATATAGGCCTTAAAGACGTGCATCAGTCAGCTTACATTAGGTTATGCTGCAGTGACAAACAATCCCCAAATCTCAGAGGCTTATGACAATTTTTTTTTCTCCTTTATATTACATGTCTGCTGTGGGTCAGCTGCAGCTCTGCTACATGTTTTCTTCACTCTGGAGCCCAGGCGGACAGAGGAGCACACTGGGGCTTAAAGCTTCCCTTCACATTTTATTGGCCAAAGTAAATAACATGGCCAAGGCTGACATCAATGGGAAGTCTATTCCTCCTTCAGAAAGGGCACCCAAGGGAGGGGCAGCAAATATTTTGAAAAATAAAACAACTTTCCCTACATTGTAACTGAACTAGAAGGTAATTTGAACCTCAGAGTGGCTTGGCAGGAGGGACATTTACAGAAGGAGATGAAAGTTTATCTTCCCTCTGTGTGTCCACCTCTTCCCCTCTCACCATCCTTGACTCTCTGCCCCTTTTTTTTGTCTTGTGAGGGTCCTGTTTCCTCATGCCTTTGGCTTTCTCATCATGGTCTCTTTGACCTCTTTCTTCCTTACGACCATTTATCTTCTAATGTTGCCATGGATTAGCCGGAGCTCTTTGGGTTCTGGTGCCAGAAACCCAAATCAAACTAGTTTAATCAAAAACAAAAACAAGAGGAAAGAAAACAGAAAAAAAGGAAGGGAGCTTATTGGGTCACATAACTGAAAAATCAGAGGTAGAGCTGGCTTTCAGCATGGCTGGATCTGTGGGCCTCAGTGACGTTCTTGCCATCAGTCATCTCTTCTTTCCTCTGTGTTAACTCCATCTTTGAACAGACTCTCCCATCATGGTGACAGGATGGCTGCTATGGCAGGGCCTCTGGTTGTCTCACAGTTGTCATTCTCTTCTTCTTCCGACTTGGTAGAAGTTTTTAGCTGGCCGTAAGGCTTCCTTTGCAACTAGGTGTGGTTTGGGGCTAAATTCTGGCTAATGGGTTGTAAGCAACAGTGACATGTGCAACTTTTGGGCTGTTCCCTTAAAAGGAAAGGTCACGCTTCCCCTTCCTTTTTTCCTCCCTCTGGCTGCCATGTGGTCGTGGAGGTGATGAGAGTAAACCCCAGAGGGGCAGAGCAGAAGACAGAAGAAGTCCAGCAGAAGTCCTGGGTTCCTGAGGACTTCCATGGAGCAGAGCTACTGCATTCACTTGGGCTTTTACATGAAAAAGAAACAAACTTTTGTCTTGTTTAAGCGATGGCTATATGGGTCTCTTTGTTACAGTAGCCAGACCAATACCTTAATTTATTCATTTTCCCCTCTTGAACCCACCATTGTGGTCAGGGTGGGTTCTGCTGACTGGTCGGACTTGGGATTGGGGCTCTATCCCTGAATCTAGGGGTGGGACCAGCTTACCTAAACTCTAGGGACTGAAAGAGGTAGAGCAGTTGCTCCCCCAAAGAATATGGAGGTGTTATTATTAGAGAAATGTGAAATGAGTGCTGGGCAGACAAAAACAGTACCTCTCCATCATGGTCCTTATGCTTGCCTATTTAGACTCCTTGAAGAGGAACTCTGAGTAACCCATCTCACTTTTTTCCGCCCACCAGACCCCAGAGGGGGTTTCTCGCCTGTGGATCATCTGCCAAACTCCTGATAATGATAAATCAGCTGTGGCAAAAGAGATAGGTCTTTTATGGCTGCCCCTTTGGTAGTCTTGGTGGGCAGAACGACAGAATGATTCACGTGTCCTCAGAACCCTCTGTCCACCTGCTGTAGTGGGTGGGGTTTATGAGAAAGCCTGGGGGAAACTCACAAAGCAGACTGAGTTCTCCAGGCCTGGGAAATGGACCAGGGAAAAGGTAGGAACTGGCTATGGTCTCTGTATCTATCCTCTCTGGCCCAGCATCCGAAAGTCTGTCTCTGCAAAATGTCACAAGGACCCTACTTGGGTCATCTTCACTGCGTCAAAGGCAAGGCAAGTTCTTTAAATTTACTCAGATGCTCAATGGGGATGGACCAGAGTGTTTGCTAAGTCCAAACGCCAATAAATGTTGATAAATAATGCTATTAAAAATGTATTGTTGTTGGGCTTCCCTGGTGGCGCAGTAGTTGAGAATCTGCCTGCCAATGCAGGGGACACGGGTTCATGCCCCGGTCCGGGAAGATCCCACATGCCACGGAGCGGCTGGGCCCGTGAGCCATGGCCGCTGAGCCTGCGCGTCCTGAGCCTGTGCTCCGCAACGGGAGAGGCCGCGATAGTGAGAGGCCCGCGCACCACGATGAAGAGTGGCCCCCGCTTGCCGCGACTAGAGAAAGCCCTCGCACAGAAACGAAGACCCAGCACAGCCAAAAATAAATATAAATAAATTAATTAATTTTTAAAAAATGTATTGTTGCTCTGATACTTTGTTATACCATCTTTCCTCTTAATTTTTTCCCATGTAACACTTACTTTAAAAGGCCCCAAAAAGCCAAACACCAAGAAAACCGCATCTAGTCTCCCGGAACATCTTCATTTGTGAAATACTCAAAGACTCAGCACTCGGGGAAAAGCCATGGAGCTCGTTCACTGTTTTGTAAACTTTGCAAAATCTGTAGCTCCTGTGGTGGAGGCCTAACTGTATGGTGAATTGGAAATTTTGAAGCTTCAGTTGTTTAAAAATATTGTAATTGCTTCTCAAACAGGAAAATTGCATTTAGATTTCCCTCTGTGTTTAACCTCAGACTGGCAAGAGATAGTCTTCAAATTTCCCCAGCAAATGAAAGTCACTTTAGGATTGAGATTGCATATGGATAGTTCCTACAAATACAAATACAGTCATACATTCTGTGCTGGGCCCATAACGTGGAGAAATAGATGACCATTTTGTTCTATAATCCATAGCATGAAGGATCTGGGACAAAGAAAAGGAAGACATTCTTGAATATAAGGTTCAGTCACATCTGAACTGTTACTAAGGCAGATTGCAGCGTCCTGCACTCAATTTTCTTACGGCCAGCCTCCTGCACAACTGTATGGTCCCTTCACTTTTTTTTTTTTTTTTGCGGTACGCGGGCCTCTCACTGTTGTGGCCTCTCCCGTCACGGAGTACAGGCTCCGGACGCGCAGGCTCAGCGGCCATGGCTCACGGGCCCAGCCGCTCCGCGGCATGTGGGATCTTCCCGGACCGGGGCAGGAACCCGCGTCCCCTGCATCGGCAGGCGGACTCTCAACCACTGCGCCACCAGGGAAGCCCTGATCCCTTCACTTTTCACGTCAAAATTCCCTTTCTCCCCACTGAGGCTCTAGTGCTCTCCAACCACCTCCTCTCATCAGTCAGTCTTATGACTCATTCAAACCAAAGTGTGATTGTCTGCATCTTAAAGGGGACCAATGGGAAGAGGGCGGTGCTTCACTCAAAGGAATGAATCAACATTGGTGAAATTTTAGGACGTGACAGTCTGTCTATCAGGTGGATTATTAAATAGGGGTCTTTCTTGTCTACCCATAAAACTGATTTGACCTGTGGTAAATACATCCGATCTCCTTCCTCCTTCCCTCTCTCCTTGCCTTCCTTCCATCTATTCAACAAACTTCTCTGGGATGCCTCTCTATTCCACTCTCTATGCTCAGTGCTGAAGTCCTGAAATGGGAACTGCTTTTAATAAAGGGAACTGAATCCAGGAAATCATAACCATAATCGTATAACTGCAATTACCATTTATGGAGGACGTGCACACTACATGCTGGGGACAACGCTAGGAGCTTTTGATGAATAGCATTTAATCTGCACGACAACCCAGTGAGGTAGGTAGTGTTACTCCCTTTCACAGACGACAAACCAGAGGCACCGTGTTTTGGTCCAAGGTCACACACGTTAGTGTGGTTTGGAATATTAGTGCAGGCATTCTGAACTCAGAGCTTTTTGTTCCAGGTGAGATTAGATTTAAATGAGCCTACGGGGTGGGCTTTGAGGGGACAACGTCCCTGGTATGCTCTGTGCTACCCAGGGACTTGTGTTGTGGGTCAGTGAGAAGGGCCAGCCCCTTGCTGAGTGTATATGAGCACAAGGAGGATGGTCCCAGCGGGCACCCCGCCCCTGCCCCCGCCTTTGTTCCCCTCCCCCCAAAGGGGCCCCCTCCTCCCCAGAGCAGACACCAGAAGCAGGCTGTGCCCCAGGCGTGGCTCTGGTCAGGAAGAGAGAGTCTTTTGTGATCTGGTGGCCTGGTCTCTGTTAATACCAATCAGTGCTCCTGCCTGCTGGCTGCTGCAGGCCGGCAGGCTTCTGTGATCCTGCCGGCTAGGGGTTCTGGCCTAGAAATGCTCGGGATGTGGGACGGAAGTCAGAGTCTGAGGGAGAGACTGTGTCATTGAATGGAGAGGAAATGGGGTTTCACAGAGGCGTGTAGGGCCCCGCGGCCATGGCAGGGCGGGGGCCAGACAAAGAGCAAAGAGGAGAGAAGGCGGCTTCTGGCTCAGCCTCTGCCCGACCCCCACCGATCTCGGCTGTGACTTGGGAGACTGATCTTGGTGTGGGGGCGAAGGCAGAACGTGGGCGCTGACAAGTCTGGGCTTGTGGGTGACTCTGAGAAGAGTTCTTCTAGGAGCTCGGCTATCCAGGGGTCTGAGTACCCTGTTCCACCTTAAGGCAAGCCCAGAAAACTGGCCTCAGACTCCCCAGTTGGCCATGATCTGTGGCTGGCGGTGGGGTAAACTTGAGCGAATGGTGTCAAGTTAGCAAACCAAGCCCTCGTGAAGAGCTGGACGGGGGGCTGCCGAGAAAGACCTGGTTGCCCTATTAGGAGGCTGTCATTGGGCTCCCAGATGGGCATGACTGGGGGACCCCTGAGACCTTGTGGCGGGGAGTTGGCCCCATGACAGCTTGCCAGAGCTTTCTCCTGACTGCCTGGCCCCTCAAACTCCCCTCCCTCGCCCTCTCGCCCCCTTCGTGCTGCCACCTACTTCTGTCCTTTTTGTCCAGTTGTGGGCTTCCTCCGGCCCATCTCTCTCCGTGGAGCCTGCTTGGCCAGCCAGCCCTCCATCAGGGGTGCTCATCCTGCCTCACACTGTAGCCCTCGCTTGGGCTGGACGATCCACAGCACACTCCTGCTTCCTGCAGGAGAGCTGTATCCAGGGTCACTGCAGAGCAAGCAGCTGCAGATGGTGCCCGGGAGGCCGTGAGTGTTCATCCCTCCTTGGCTCCCCGGCTCCAGCTCCACCTGCTTGCCCAGCTGCTTGCCAATGATCCACCTAGGTGCCCCAGGGGAACGGTTTTCCAGAACCCTATCTTGCAGATTCAAGAAAATCACTTCACCTTCCAAACACAGAGCTTGTCCTAATCTTTCCTCCTTCCCTCTGGGGGCCTTTCCAAGCAGGACCTGTAGGGACAGGGACAGGGTGTCTACTGTTGGAAGGTGCTCAGGCCAAATTTCCCATCCTTGAACCCCCAGCCCCCCTCCTCTTCCTGGCGGTCTCCACTTTCTTCTTAGTGGATTCTCCGAACTCCCGTGATAGCAGCTACTTCCGAGCCCCACATCCCTAGGAGATGGCAAGTTGACGGAGGAGGCCAGTAGGGTGACAGAGGCCTTATAGTTGCTTCTCTAGCCCCAGACTCAGTCCTTCCTTGTCTCTGCAGGATGAGAGAACAAATGATCATTTCTCTCAGTACCCAGAAAAGAGCTCCCCATCTCTTCACCCTCCCTGGTGAGGGCAGGCACTGCTCCCCCCTCTTCCTGGCTGAGCCTCCCCTCACCACTGCTTGGCCATTTCCTCAGGGGCCCTTGGGTGCCAGGCCTCGGAGGATGGGAAGGAGCTTTGAGAGCCAGAGGCACCATTTCATTTTACCCATTGGCCACGGCCCCCACCCTGTCATCGGTGGCCGACAGGGGCTGCTTTGCCAACAAAGGTGTCAGCGAAGCTTTCTGCCAGCTTGTCACTTACCTCTCCCAGGTAAGGAGTGGGTGGAGGGACCAGTGGTTGAGCTTGACCCTGCCCTTCCAGCAGGTACTGCTACTACCCACAGCTTCCGAGGAAGGAGAAGAGCCCTACCAGGGGCTGCCCCCGTGTTCCCACAGCTTGGGGTACAGAATCAGCACACCCCTGCCTATCCCCAGAGAGGATTAGGAGAGAGGCATGAACAGATTCTCACTCTGAGCTCCCAAGAAGGAATCAGCCCTGCCGACACCTTGATTTCAGACCTCTGGCCTCCAGAACTGTGAGAGAATAAATTTCTGTTGTTATGAGCCATCTATCATGTGGTACTTTGCTATGGCATCCCTAGGAAAACCCTAATACGAAGGTTTACTAGGCTAACTAGGAATCTACCATGTGAGGAAAAGAAGGGAAGAGTGATTCCATCACAAGGAACAGACTACACAAAAGTATGGCAGAGAGAAACAGAAAGTTTAGTGGGGCTGGAGTGTTCCCCAGGAGGTGGGAATGGGAAGTTACACATTAGAGCATGTATGTGCACACATATGGTTTACGTGACTGTGATTATGTGTATATGAATAGTGTGTTCATGTATGTGCCTTTTGGAGTTTTACGTGCTTCCTCCTGCTTTTGTGGTTTGTGTGTGTTTTTTATGCTCTTG
Source organism: Delphinapterus leucas (assembly GCF_059928025.1). Lineage (NCBI taxonomy): Eukaryota > Metazoa > Chordata > Mammalia > Artiodactyla > Monodontidae > Delphinapterus > Delphinapterus leucas. Next base: position 119,709,734 of record NC_143131.1, read on the forward strand.
CACAATTTGTGTGTGCGTGCTTTGTGTGTCAGTGCCTGTGTGTGGATGGTCTACAGGTGTGCACCGAACCCAAGGCAGTGGGTTCGTGCCTGGTCAGAGGGAGCTTTGAAGCCACACAGAGCTCAGGTTTCTTGTCTACATGGTTGATGGTCACTGTGGATGGCAAAAACCCGGTCAGACTGTGCAATGACTCAAGGAGACACCAGGAGCTCAGAGCTTACTTGTCCTGGTTCAAAAAGAACCTCCACAGGCAGGGAGGATAATGCCTGGACTTCACTGGCTAGCAAAAGGCATGCGTGGGACAGAACTACTGAGTCCTTGAGTCTGAGAAATGGAGGTGGCATTGGAGGTTGTTCAGACTCCCTTGCCCCCCTTAGCCCAGCCCCACTGGCACTATTTCTGGCGATTCCTGAAGACTCAACCCATGAAAGGGCGCCTTCTGATTTGGCCAAATCCCCATCTGCCTGGAAAACGTCTTCTTAGGGGAACCCCAACCCCTGGATAAGGATTGGTGCTGAGAGCAGGAATCGGGGGAAGGGCTACCCCTCTTCCAGGCCCTCCTGATAGGACACACAAAAGGTTGTGTACGTGTGCATTTTTCCAGAGAGAGGGTGCCTGGATTTCCTCACAGCTAAAGGGTCTCTGACCCAGGAACTCTAAGAACCACTTCTCTAGTCCAGGCTGACATTGAGGGTGTGAGCATGGTACGTGCAGGTGTGTGCAAGCATGCGGAACTCCCAACCTGCTTCCTCTCCAAGAATATGGTTAGATCAGGATGTCAAGTGCAGCCTGAGGCCCTGCCAGCTGCTGCCATGGTCAGAACACAGGGGGCTGTCCTTGAAGGAGCTGATAGAACAGACGGAGCCAGTGTTAGGGAGAGGAAGGGAGGGGGGGAGGCGGCTGCTTTCGGGAGGAGGTTTGAAACCTAGAGGAGCTTCTTGAGTTCAGCTCCCTGACTAACCAGCCCTTCGAGGGTTCACGTTCAGGATGAAGCCTTGGAGGTACAGCAGGGTAGATGTGTGGGTGGGGATGGGAGGAGAGGGTGAATAGGAAGAACTGTGAAGGTTCTGTAGAAGGAACTGGGCTGTTCAGGACCTTGGTCAGTACCCTCGGGGCTCCGGCAGCACCCGCTTTCTCTGCCTGTTTCCAGCCTGCTCCATGTTAATACCTCTGGGTTTGGTGGAGATGCTAATTACAGTGGCCCTACGTGTAAAGTTCAAGATAGAGTTGGGGGCCTCACTGTGGCTACAGGGGTTTGTAAGAAGTTGAATGGGGAGAAGGAGGGCCCCTCATGGGTAACTAGAGTTGGGGGGAGGAGGGAGAGGAAGTGCCTGTGGCTTGCGTTGCGTTCCTCGTCCTCCTTGTCTGAGGAACTGGGCTGAGCCTATCTGGGCTTTGCCATCCCTGCCCAACCAAACTTTCTTCCTCCTGTGGGCTTCCCAAACATTCCAGGGTTGGGGGCTTCCGTGAGGCTGTTACCTGAGGCCTCTCTCGCATCGCTTTCCTCTGCTGCCCCTCTCCTTTCCTGTGCCTGCCTGCAGCCATCACAACCCCCTTACCCCCCGCCTTACTCCCTGTTGTGTCTGGCAGGACTTCACTGCTAGCCATGTGTTGAGGACCCTCTGGCTTCCAGACGTGATGGCTCTCTTGCCTCTTCTCTTCTTTCCAAAGAACTTGCTATGAGCAATTAATTAACCTCATCATATCCTCTCTGTGGAGCCCAGTACAGGGAGGGAGGGAGGAGAACTACCTTATTCTTGAGGACAGTCAAGTGGACCTGTGGACCCAGGCAGCTGCTGGGAGGATTCTCTCTCAGAGCTGCCACCCTCTCCCCACTTGGGAGCTGGCTGCAGAGTGAGGCCAGCTCCAGGGAGAAGTGGGGTCACCCATCTGCTCCCAGCCCTGGTTCAGTTTCCACACAGCCTGACAAAAGCCTTCATAATCCGCTCCCTCCAGTTGCTTCCACCCTTTCCCCCAATCTTCTCCAGGCAACTTCTGGCGCAAAGGACTTGGGGAGGAATGCAGATAAGTATAGAGGAGCACAACTTTTGATAGCAGCAATAACCTCTCCCCTGGATGCTGTGTCTGCCCTACTGGTGCAGGAAGTGACAGGGAAATGCAGAGTGTCTGCACGCAAATGCGCCCAAGCATCCTGGGCACCACTCCACTGATGGCCCCTGGGGAGTCTCATGAAGTCTGATCTCTTGTGGCCCAAGGGGTGGGGACCACAAATGCTGGGATGCTGGGTGAAGGGAACACTGGCTCCAGCTCAGCTGGTCTTGATGCCAGTGGACAAGGCCCCTCCCCCTGCTCTGTGACCCCAGCTAGGCCCTGGGTGCACTTAGTGTGTGACACCTGGGGAGAGGTGGGGCCTAGGCTGTGACTCAGAGGACACACAGAGTGGGAGAGACAATGTGGGGCATTAACTGTGCACCTACTGACACCAGGCCCTGAACTAGACACACTAAGCATGTTAACTCATGTCACCTTTCTGACTCCCCAAGAAGTTCTTAAGAAAACTGAGGTTTACTAATGCAGGCACTTGGCCCAAGATCACACAGTGAGTAAGCTGGGAAGCTGGAACAAGACTGAGACTTTTAAAATCTGAGCAAAACTTAAAAATGTACATCAGGGGGGCTTCCCTGGTGGCGCAGTGGTTGAGAGTCCGCCTGCCGATGCAGTGGACACGGGTTCGTGCCCCGGTCCGGGAGGATCCCACATGCCGCAGAGCGGCTGGGCCCGTGAGCCATGGCCGCTGAGCCTGCGCGTCCGGAGCCTGTGCTCCGCAACGGGAGAGGCCACAGCAGTGTGAGGCCCGCGTACCACAAAAAAAAAAAAAAAAAATGTACATCAGATAGTGTCATTCCCTGCTTAAGTCACTCCCACGACTTCCCAGCGTCTCCAGTATGAAGATATCCATTTCCGTTCTGTGGTTGGTGAGACCCTGCACTTCTAACCTCACCTCCCACTCATCACTCACTCTGCCCCAGCTGCCCGCTTGCTCTCTGTTCCTCTTGCACATGCGCTCATTCTCTTCTCAAGGCTCCTGCACTTGCTGTGCCTCCCTGTTTGGAACGCTTTTCCACCTAATCTTCACGAAGCGGCTCCTTCTCATTCTTCAGGTCAAGTGCCACCTCTCCGGAGAGGCCCTCCATGACTACCCAGGCAACAGTGGCCTCCATCCTTCCCTCTCTATCCCTTCATCCCAATTTCTTTCCTTCACAGCACTTAATACCATCTGAAGTTATTTGTTGAGCAATATTGACTGATTAATAAAACACAAGGGCATTGTGTTTTGCCCTTGAGAACATAAGCTGTGCAGGGTGTTCACCATTGTATTCCCAGGGCCTGGTGCTTAGTAAGTGCTCAATAAATGTTCGATGGACAAACGACCTCAGAAAAGTTTCCCCAAGGGTGGAGCTAGAAAAGGGAGGGGCACACTGGGCTGAGAACTGGATTGCTGACCATACTGAGGCCTGATCACGGAGGCTCTGGGGTTCATAGAAGAGAGTTCGCCTGTCTTTCTGTCCATGAGGTGTCCTTTCTTCACAGGGAGGAAATGTGGACACATTTCCTCAGACTTTGTGTAAAGCCTGGAGGAAGGGACAAGACCTCCTGGCATGCCAGGACCAGAGAAGAGTGCCCTTCTGGGAGCTTGAGCTCCCTGCAAGCTCCCAGCCATTCCAGATCTTGGGTGATGTTCAGGGCTGTTCAGGGGCCCACCCACCTCCCCCGGGGGGATTGTGGCACACATCGCCTGGCAAGGAGGGAGAGACTGCTGCTTAAAGAACTTGACCTTTTGGGCTTCCCTGGTGGCGCAGTGGTTGGGAGTCTGCCTGCCGATGCAGGGGACACAGGTTCGTGCCCCGGTCCGGGAGGATCCCACATGCCGCGGAGCGGCTGGGCCCGTGAGCCATGGCCGTTGAGCCTGCGTGTCCGGAGCCTGTGCTCCACAACGTGAGAGGCCCGCGTACCGCAAAAAAGGAAAAAAAAAAAAAAGAACTTGATCTTTTTGCCTTTGCTGACATTCTTGGATTTGGCATCTACAACCTCAGGGTTCTATTCCAAGGAGGCCTTTTGCATTTGATGTAAATATTATGGTGATGAGAGGCGACATCGAGAACACCCTGTAGGAAATGTAATTCCACCCCCACCAGGCTAGGAGCCTCTCCCTGCTGCTGCTTCAGGTTGTTATTCGGGGGATTGATTCCTCCCACTTCTTGGGTTAAGCCAGAAAAGCCCCCTCCACTCATAGACAGCAGGGGCTGGGAGTAGCACATTAGTTATTTTTCTAATTTGCAGAGGCACTTTCATCCATCAATGTGGGAAGCAATCGGGGTGAGGAGCTGGTTGGTACTGCAGCCATTCTTTGTGGGGGACGGCCCCTCCTGGGGGAGGCTTGGGCAGTCCTCAGGCCTGGGGGGGAGGGGCACGGGGTTGGGAGATCCAACACAGTAATGGGCACCGTAGTTCCCAGAAGTCATCTGCTTTCCCAGTCACCTCCTCAATGATTCTCTGCTTCCACCTGTCTCCCGGAAGGGCCTCTCCTCTCTGCTTAGCACTGGGGACCACCTCCAGCTAGCGTGGCTCTTGGTGCCATACTCCTACTTTTTTCTCAAATTCCTGGGGGAATGACGTTCAGAATTCCCACAAGCAGTCATGGTGGGGGGCTGGACTGGAGTGGCTGCCCTCAGATGGTCTACAGGATCAAGGAGAAACATGGCCCCTTTACATTGATATCTCTTTGATATGCTGCATGGCCATGAAAATTTTGTGTGGTGCAATGGGAAGGACTCCAGATTTGAGATCAGAAGACCTGGGTTTAATCTACTTCCATCTCATACTTACACTGTGCTACCTGGGCAAATCACCTCACCATGGAGCTTCTATTTCCCAGTCTATAGAAAGGGGATAATGTCACCTAACTTTAGACTGCCATGAAAAAAGCTTTCGACATAAGAAGGAGGCTCAATATTTATATGATAAAAGAAGGAGTGAACGATGTAGAAAGATTTTAGGATTTGGATTCAGAGAACTTGGATTGGTAAGCCAGGTTTAGCACTTTCCGCGTGATTTGGGACACATGACTTCACCTCTCTAAACCTTGGTTTCTCTCAGTAAAAACTAGGATAATACCTACTCCCCAGCATTATTGCAGAATAGATAGTTAATATTAAAATACCTAATAAACTGTAGGGCACAGTGCTCACTCTAGTTTAATATTACTTTGTGCAGAACCCTCGGGGAAAAACTATGAGGGCTCCCAAGATATGCAAAATCCTTAGACCTAGCCCTAGAGGAGCTGTGATGGATTTGAGGGGAGAATGCACAAAGCAGGGGGCAGAGCTACACAGAGAGTTCCACACATTCATTGACTGCACACATATTTACAGAGGACTAGGCATGCTTTCATAGGTCTATTGGAGGTTTTAGGTTAGGTCTCATGGCAGGGCCTTGGAGGTCAAGGTAAGACCGTTGGATTGACTGTTCTGTGGGTGGAGGTCTCAGAAAGCTCCTATGCCATCTATGTTCCTGAGTTCCCTTGTGGGGTGGCCTCTGGCTTGCTGAGTCACTTTCCTCAGTCACTCTCTGAGGGAGGAATGTGCAGAGTCCATTGTGGGGAGAGCATTTGAATCAGCCACTCAGGGGGTGGCCCCTACCCACAGGGCAGTGGCCTATCTGGACACCACAGCCTGTGGCCACAAAAGGCTTGCTGAGAATCCAATCTAATGGCATGGTAAGGGCTCCAGCTACCCTTCCTGGGAGCAGGCAGGTGAGTTGCAAGGTGATTTCGCTGCTGTCGCAGTCTCCCTTTAGACACAGGCTGTCCTCGAGGGCAAAAATAGCAGCTTTCAGAGGCAGGAGAGCATTGTGACATCATCCCCAGGTTCAGCCAGCAAACCCCTCTCCAACCAGCTGATCCTGCTTTGCCCCTTGGAGACTAAGGCCGAGGTCCTAGGGGATGATTTTGGTGGCTCTGAGCCCCTGCCAGCCCCTTGGCTCCTGTTCTGGGCTCTGTCTATGAACAGGAATTGTCCTCACTTGGCCGTTTCGCTGGGTGAAGAGGAGTGCGCTCAGCAGTGCACTGTGGCTGGGCCCATGCCCGCCTCCGCTTCCCCAGGGCTGAGTGCCACAGACCTGCAGGGGCCCCGCAGCCTCTCTGGGCCAGAAGCACATAGGCTGGGCTGGGGACTTGAGGATGGCGCCCAGCCTGGAGGCTGAGCTGAGGGGAAGACATTCTGCAGTCCTTGGGAAGTAGGAGGGGGGGAGGGAGGAGTTTGTGCACAGCTCTGTGTGTGTGTGTGTGTGTGTGTGTGTGTGTCCTGCCACAGAAGATGGCAGGAATGGGGACTCCATAGCCTCTACTGATTAGAAGGGTTTTGAAATTGATAAATTACTTTGTATTGGGGCAAAATGATTTGACCAGATTTCAAATGTCTCAGAGAAGGGAAGCTTCTCTTGGGCCAAGTATTGATTGCATTTAATAGAGCTCGGACTTTCTCACTTAAAAACAACAAAATAAACATTTAACAAAGGCACTAATTCACACCTCTCTCTCTCTCTGTCCTTCACGCACTCCCCTCTCTCTAAGAACAGGAAGGGATCCAGAGACACCCCGCCCCCCACCCCCCACCCCGCCAAGGCTGGGGTGAGGCTGAGGTCAGGGAGGCAGTACTGAGGTTGGAGCTGCTGAGTTCCTTTGGGGCAGATTGATGGTGGGGGCTTGGGAGAACAGGGGGCCCTGGGTTGGTCCCATTCTTCACAGATTGATTTTTGCCAAGCAGCAACTGTCGGAGACTTTGATAAATCACTAACCCAAGTGATGAATGCCCTGTGGCTGGGTGGGGTGGGAGAAAGGATGCTAGTTTGGGGGGCAGCCCAGGGAAGGAGAGTGGTGAGGCTGGAGGGCTGGTGGGCAGAGGGAGCCAGCAGAGTTAAAGCTGAGTTCTAGAAATTCTGTGAGACAGTCCCAGATAGCTAATCCTGGCCTTGTCTCTCAACAGGATTTGACCACAATCATTAACTCAACAGTGCTTCACAATTCATTTTCAGTCTGTCTGTTGTCTGTCTCTTGCTGTCTGTCTCATTGTCTGCCTCTTTATCTGGCTTCCAAATGAACTCTGATGGTTTCCTCCCAGGAGAGGATTCCCGTGGACCTGCTGGAAAATGGAAAGGAGTGTGGGGAAAGCTAGTAGCAAGTAGGGGGGTTGGCACTGGGAAGTAGGAGAAGAGGGGTGTGGTGGCCTCTTGGAATGGGTGGAGGAGAGGTACCTAGGGCCAGCAGAGAGAGGGAGGGGATAGGGAATGAAGATACATTAACAGAGCAGCCCTGGCTAGAGAGACGCCAGTTTCCAGGGTGTCTTATTTCTCATGGAGGAAAAGGTCATGTCATGTTGTTCTCCCATCCTTCTCCTCAAAGCTGTGAGAGCAGAGACCTGCCTTGATTGGGCTCCCTGAGGAATAGGAAGAACTGCAGAGAGGGAGAGAGACCAAACCAGAGCTGCAAAACTCATTTCCCATCATGGCCAGAGGCTGTCTTGGAGGCAGCCCAGCTCACAGACCGCAAGTCTAAATCAGCTCTGGGAGACTTTGGACGTGTAACTTAACCTCACCCATGTTTTCATCTATAAAATTGGATCATATAATGGATTTGCATAAGGTTTATATTGATTAAGATTATATCTTTAAAGAGCTTAGAACAGCCTGGCCCATAGCAAGCATTCAGTAAATGTTAGCTTTTACTAACCAGCATGATTACTCACCTAGGTAGCAGCATGGCAGATTCTGAAGCCATGAAAACCCAAAGTGTGTCAGCCATCCTGAGGTCAAGAGGAGGGACTCCTGGCTCTGCCTGAGAGTGGACAATTCTACCCAAACTGCTGATCTACAGGTCAAGCTGTGCTCTATACTGTCCCTACTGTCAGTGCTGACGCACCACGGGCTGAAGCTCCACTGCATTCTCTATACAGGCAGCTGGAACCTAGCCCTTGAGATGCCTGCCAGGCCCCTTTCGGGCCCTCGCTCTGCCCGCACGAGTTGGGCCTGGCTCCTCCCCCCACCATCCAGGCCACCACTCCCAGGCGCCCGGCCCTGTCTCTGTCCATGGTGCTGACCCACATACCCGCCCACGGTGCAAACTTCTCACCTCAACCATTCCCTCTTGTCCCCAACTTTAACATCTCCGACGATCTCCCCAGTCACCAGGAATGAATTCTGAGCTCACGTTCTGGAACTCTGCCAGGAAGAAGGAAGCGGCGTTAGTATAAAGAATCACACAATAGGCCGCAGGTAATTATGTCTCTTTTAGGCTGTTAACAGGATTGGCCGTTTGATAAATGGGCGGATTTGAGGCTGTTTTGTCACTGACAAGCTGTTGTAAGATCATATTGGAAGCCGAAGACAGTTTATCTTCATGTGTGTGGTGAAGAGGGGAATTCTCAGTAGATTTTACACCCTCTTGAAATGAATGTGATCTCCTAGGCCAGTCCGGTGCACAGGAGTGAGTGATCTTTATGACTCACCCCCGATTAGATTACCTGGCACAGCAGCCACCTCCGGTCGCTCTGAGAGTCCTGACCCTCCCGAGGCCCCTCCCTGCTCCCGTCCCTCCAGCTCTCCTCCACCTCCAGCTCCCCTCTGACCTCCTTGCTCTCCTCCTCTAGCCCTGCTCTCAGGTCCAGCTGCTGAGCAAGCCCACAGCTCAATTATTGCTGGCTAGCCTGAGAGGCAGAGGGATCTGGTTTCTTCTGTTTCTCCGGAGGGAGCAGAAGAGAGGGAGGCGGGTGGGAAGAAGAGGGAGGCAAAGGGAGCGGGAGGGAGGGAAGCAGAGGAGGAGAGAAGAAACGAGACAAAGAGGGAATTTAACCAGAAAAACAGAGAGCCAAGCCAAGGTAAAGAAAAGAAAGAAAGAAGAGAGACAAAGACAGGAGCAAAGGGAGAGGAAGGGTTCTTTCTTTCATTTCCAGAACCTTACTCTCCATAAGCACCAAGGTAGCCACCTTCCCTGAACCTGGAATTAAGCAGGTCCTCTGGGAAATTTTTTCAGATAACTATATTTTATTTTCTTCATAGCACTTGCCACTATTATCTTGCTTAGTTATTTATTTGCTTCTATAATAATTGTCCTCACTCCTAAATTAGAAGACCCATGAGGGCAGGGATCATGGACACCATGTTGTTGTCAGGACTCTAGCACCTACCACCTAGTAGGTCCTTGGTGCACATTTATTGACTGCAGATGTGGCAGGTCTGAAGGGGCAGGATGGCTTGCCCTTCTGGCAGAGGTCTGGCTGTGAAGGGATGGGTCCAGGGTCCAGAGTTGAATCGCCAAGTATACCATCACTGGCTGGATTTGAGGAGACATTTCTGGGGAAAGGAATGCCTTGGCAGTTCTGTGGACAGAATTAGGTATCCTCCAGATGAAGCTTTTTAAAATGTGGTCCGTGAACCTCTGCATCAGAGTTCCCTGGAAACCTGCATTTTCACGGGCATTCCACATGATTCTGATGCAGTGGGTCTGAAGTTCACATTGTGAGAAACACTGTTCTGGGGAATGGGTGAGCTGGGGGGCTTCTGCTCCAGGGAGATCTCAACAGAACTGGAGATCTTGGCTGCTCAGTGCATGTCTCTGTGTGTGTTAGAAGGGTAGTGGTTGGAATACCTACAGTGGAATGAAGAAGCTAACACCCATTATTTCCAGCCATGTGCCACTGGGAGCTACTTGTGAGGGAGCCCCCAAATTCAAAGGAAGGAATGGAAGGGCTCAGCCAGCTAGGGATAGTCCCCCCGCCTGACCCAGGACCCTAAAGGAAGAGGACAGCACCAGATGTGAGGAGGAGAAAAGCCCTCCCTGCTCTGTGCCCAGGGGCCTCTGCTCCCTACCCATGGAAGTCTGCAGCTGGTAAGTCATGCCTCATTTCCCAGGCAAGCTGTGTGCCCACCCCCAAGCCCCAGGCCAGCCTCTCTGCCTCTTCAGGCACCCCACCCCACCCCCGACTTGTCAACAGTGTATGCTCCACAATTGATTGACTGCTCCCCCAGCACATGCCCCCCTCCACACACACACACACACAAACACACACACACACACAAACACACACACACCAGATGTCACAGCCCCATCATACAAGACACAGACAGGGCCCGCACAGGACACCTGAAGTACAGCAGTGGGTGCTCAGAGGTGAAGGACAGTGTGCCTGAGCAGTGGGACAGCCTGGGTGTGTTCATGCTGGATCTCCATCTGGGCCTGGAACAGGGGGGAGGAGGATGGAAACAAGGGCCAGCTGGTTTAAAAAGATATCTCATGTAATGCCACTTTCTGCCCAGTAAAATCAAAGCACATAGATGAAGCTAACACCACCTCCCATTCCCTCTGCGCTCCAGGAACTCTGGCCTTCCTTCATGCCTCAAACACCGCATGCTCTCTTCTGCCTCAGTAGCACCCTCGCTCATGCTGCCCCTTCTGCCTGCAATGTTCTTTTACACTCTTTCACCCTGTTTATCTCGTTACTCCTACTTCTCTTCCTTGGTGGGTCTTTCCAGATCCTCTGTCTCTGTGCTACCAGGGCCCTACATTCTTCACTGTTTGCCACACTCAGCCCTCTGGTCATTATATATTCAGTGTCTATCTTCCTCATTAGACTGTGAGCTCCACAGCAGGAGGGCCCACACCTGTGTGTCTTGTCCACTGTTGTATCTCTGGTACCACCATCCACAGTGCATGGCACGTGGTGGGCACTCAGCCAGGAAGACTTTGGCTTAGACAGAGTCATTTACTTCAGTGAATGGTTCTTGAGCATCAGGCATGGTGCTGGACCCTGGGGACGCAGAGGCACGCAAAAAGGCACTCTCCCTCTTCACAGAGGCTGCATTCTGGTGGTGAGACAGATAGTTGTCAAATAATCATACAAATTACTATAAAATTGCAACCATGACAGGTACTTTAGAGGCTTGTAGTGCTAATAAGAGTACATAAAAGGGGGATTTGGTCAAGTTCAGTAGGTCAGGGAAGTTTCCTGAGTAGAAAATATTTCTCTGAGATAGAGAGGGTTGTGTAGAGCAACAGTGGAGGAAAGAGTGTCCTGAAGAGATAGAACAGCATGTGCAAAGGCCTGTGGCAGGAAGGAGCATGGCTTCTACATGGTACTAAAAGCCCAGAAGGTCTGAAGTGTGTGGGGGTGAATGGGGAGGCTGGAAAGCAGGCAGAAGCCAGACCATGCAGGGCCTTGTCAGGTGAGGTAAGGAATTTATTTCTTCATCTAAGAGCAAAAGGTTTAAACACTGAAGAGTTGAAAGAGCAGGGGGGCGGGCTTAGGCAGCAGTGACATAGTCAGAATTGCGTTTTGAAAAGGTCATTCAGGCTTCAGTCGAAGAAGAAAGGGAGGGGCTTGAGCAGAGGCAGAGGTCAGCAAGTGTTGCGGCCACCTGGGCTCAGACCAGGAATGTGCTGGTGGAGATTGAGAGTAGTGGACAGTTCCTGAGAGAAAGTTTTCAAGCCGTACCACAGGCTGGTAGCAAAACCAGGACTAGCACCCATCCTGATCCTTTGCACCTTCTTGTAACCATTGTCCTCCTTCTGGGATGTCCGCTGGGCCACCATCAGAAGGGGTTCCCAGGCCTCCCCCAGAAGCATCCCCTGCCTTGTCCCCCGGCTCCAGGTTCCCACATTCTGTACCGTGTTCCCCTGGGGGTGTCCATTTGTGTCGTCTTCCAAGCTGGAGGGCTCTGGCTATCAACCCATTTGGAGTTGGGTTTCTCTCAGAGACCCCAGATGCTTTGCATTCTGGGAATTGTAGTTCTAGAGCAGGAAAGCTGGGTCTGCTCCTAGACTGTGGGTCTGGCAGGCAGCCTGGTTGCCATGGTAGCAGCTGGGCTGGAGCCACCGAACCATTTCATCCACAGCTCTGCTGGCTCTGAGAGGATCCCAGCAAGGAAGCTTGGGCTCTGGGGAGGAGAAGGAAAAAAGGAAGGAGGGAGGAGAGGGCCAAGTGGGCCTTCCCCACAGGCCTGGGCTAAGCTTTGCCCTGCTCTGGGGTTTATGGACTGAATTGGAAAGAAGTCACCAGCTCCTCCTCAGAGCAGGACTCCCTGACCACTGGGAGCCAGTTCTGCTACCTCAGTCAATCAGACCTTGTAATTCAGCTCTGTGAATGCAGAAGTCTGCATCAGACAGAGAAAGGAGGGAGCAGCTCCCTCCCCAGCGGAACTCGGAGCCTGGGTAGAAAGGCAAGAAGGTCCAAAATAATTACTTAGGAAGGAAAAAGTCCTGTCCATTTTCCTTGCCAAACGTCCCCAGAATCCACTTCTTTTTCTCTGCCCTTTGGCCACAGTCCTGGTTCATTCTCTCTCCCCCCACCAGAAGGCTTTCTAAAACACAAATCTGGTCCTGTCACACCCCTGCTTGAAATTCTTCAATGGCTCCCCTTTGCCCACGACTGGATCAAGTCCAAACTCTCTAGTAGGACCATTCATGGCCTTGCAAATTCTGGCCCGAGGCTCCCTGTCCAGTTTCTTCTCCTGCCTCCCCTCTGCTCCAGCCATACAGAAGTTTTCTCACTCTTCTTTCACACCCCCGCCTTTGCACATGTTCACCTCTGCCTGAAAGGCCCTTCCCTCCCTCTCCCAGCCTCTGAACCAAACTAACTCAGCTGAACCGCCTCCTCCTCCATGAAGTCTTCCAAATCCTTCTCCACGCGGGAAGAGTTAATGGCCTGGTGCTCTGAGCTCCCACAGCACTTTGTACACCCCTCTCAAGCACTTATCACCCGTGCTGTGATTATTGTCTCTGTAGCTGTCTCTCCCTCTCTCTCTCCTGCGTCTGAGCTATGTCGGGGGCCCCGGCGCCCAGCACAGCATCTGGCACAAGGTAGGTGCTCGATAAATAGTGAGTGGGATTAAACTCACCAAAGGAAGGCTATTTGGGCTGTCGCCACTCTCCTGCCCTCCCGCTCTGGGCTCACTGCCTTTCTGGGGTCCCCTCCCCCGCTTGCACCTCCCCTGGGCCCCCATACACCTCACACACCACAGAGGACTGGCAGACCCTATTGTGTGGCACCTTCTATTCTGGGCGAGGGTGGCACAGCCACCTGCATGTGGAGGCTGCAAGCCTCCCCATGTCACTAGGAATGTGTATCAAGTCATACCCGGTCTCTGGAGAGAAGGCACCCATGTCTTAAATGGAGCCATGATTTATGGACCCAACTCCAGGATCTGAAAAACCACTTAGGCTTCCCTGCTTCTCCAGGAAATTCCTTCCTCCCAGGCAGAGTCTCCACTGCCTAAGGCTTCCCCATTCAACTCCTCACCCTACCCCGCTCCTTTCACCTTCCCCCAGCCAGTAGCTCCAAGCCTCCTGGGCCAGCTTTTCCTGCATTAAAATCCTGACTCTACCACTTAACATCTGGGAAGACTTTTCCTGGTGTCCATCCTTTCTGAGTCTCAGTTCCCCATTAATAAAAGGATAAAAATCTCCTGCCTAGATTATTCACCCATTTATGTATCTATCCATCCACCCACTCAAATATTCCCTTCCATGAAGATTTACTGGGCGCCTGCTATGGGCCAGGTACTGTGTTAATCACTAAGGATGCAGAAATGAATCAGAAAGACATGGTCCCTGCCTTCAGGGAGCTAACAGTCTGTGGGGAAGACCAACCTCAAAGTGTTTCGAGGCAGAAGTGCAGACTATTAGGTACAGTCTGGGCCTGATCTGGGATATCAGTGTTTATTTCCTCAATGATAATTTGCTGTGTACTTGTGACACGGCAGGCCTGGAGGGTAAGCACGAACACAGACATGCCCTCCCCGCATTGGATCCTGTTCTCATTACAGACAGACAGACGCAGCCCAGAGAGGACTCAGCATTCGCTATACACTACAATTGTGAGAGGGCTGGGAGAGAAAAGGACGTGGACTCTGCCACTGAAAACAGAGGTTTCAGACTCCCCAGGGCCCCGGGGATGATTCCTTGAGATGGTGATGCAGGATCCTTTGCATCCAGTAGATGTGAAAACAAATGGATGGAGCCTCAGTAGGACTGCCTGGGTTGGGGCAAGAGGCAGCCTTCCTTGGTTAGGTGGGGTGGGTGATGGAAAAAGAGGCTCCAACAGAGAGAAGGTGAGAGACGTCAGGAGCACCAGGCACGTAGGGACTGGAGAGGGTGGTGGCTTCCCAGGGTACTTGGAGGCTACTGTGTCGCCGCCTCAGCCCACGTGCCGCCATTCAGTAGAACATTTATTTTCTCTATTCTGGAGGTGGCAGGAAGAACCTGGTCCAGGTGTCAGTCCAGTGAGGGGGTGGGGAAGGGAGAGGCTGGTGTGGCGGCTAGCTCAAGCTGCTCTCCTTAGCACAGCCCCGATGCCAGGCCCAGAGCCACTCCTCAGGCCCTCCCTCTGCTCCCTTAGCTGCCGGAATTGGTGTCTTGACTCGGGGGTGACAGGGATAGGGAGTGGGGGGGGGAGGAGGTGGGGGTGTGTGTGTGGGTGAGTTTCCAGGGCTCAGAGGAAGATAGGAAATAAGAGGGAGTGGGGAGGTGGGTGGAGATTCATCACTAATCCTTGATGTTTTCAAAGAAGAAATCACCAGCTTGCTCTGTGAGCCTGGGTCTCAGTTCCCCCATCTATAAAATCAGGTTGGACTAGCCCTAAGAGTTCCTTGGCATCTGTTCCTTTGGCTGTTGGGAACAGGGAGATGAAAGACTGGCTCCACCCTCTGCCAAGGGACCCAAATCAGCATGTGTTGACATTTCCCAGGACGCCCTCAGTGCTGTGACATTTCAGAGATTCGCTCCCTGACAGGGATGGAAGATGGGAGGCTGACCACTTAGCCCCTGCTCTAGGCTCAGACGGGCTCAGGTCACAGGCCTCTCCCAGGGACGAACGAGCCTCACCTTCCAAAAGACGGCAAAGTTCCATCATCTGGGCTGGTCCTGAACTGGCACACGGGCCTAGGCCCCACCTTGAAAATACTGTACTGAACCCGGGAAGAGTGAGGCAGCTCTGAGCTCAGAACTTTCCTCAGCAAACCTCAATGTCTGCATTTGTGAAACGGAACACATGATCCCTGCCTCCCTCAAAAGATGATTGTGGGGTCCAACTACATACATGTGAGAAAAAGGAAGTGTTTCATAAACTGTAGGTTGTTGTGCAAGTGTGAAGGGCTCTGATGGGGGCATTAAGGCCTAGAGTGGGCTTGGGGGAGGGCAGGGTGAATGGAGTTTAGGAGGGATTAACTGGGTGCAGAGGCTGGAGCAACTAGGTCAGATTCTAGCAATTTCACAGACGGAAAGAGCTACTTGGTGAGGAGAGGCCAGCAAAGGAGACACAGGGAACTCTCTTTGCTCCAGTTGATGCTGACTCATGGTCATAAGGGGCTGGAGGCAGGGTCAGAACCAGCCCATGCAAGGAGGAGGCCCAAAGCCCCTCTCGTTAGATTTACTCTTCAGTCTCAGGCCCGGGAGGGAGACCAGCTTGAGAGGGCAGGTCAGGTTGGTGGTAAAGTGCCTGGATTTTGGAGTCAGAAGAACTAACCATGGCTCTGTTGATCACTAGCTGTGTGGCCTTGGGCAAGTACTTTACCTCTCTGAGCCTCATATTCCTCATCTGTAAAATGGGGCTTGGGGTTTTAATAGTGCATAGCTGGCAGGTTGTTGACTGGATCAAAGAAGCTCGCATTTGTAAAGCACTTAGCACGGGCCCCCTCATAACAGGTGCAAAGTCTCTTTGCTAGCGCCATCATTAGTGACAACAGCTCTCAGACCCAGGTTGGGCCTCACCAAGAACCTTTTCCACCTCTGGTCAGCCTAGTCTAGGAAGAGGGGAAACCCCTTCCCTGCATATTTTTATGCATTTATATTTTTTTTAATTTTTAAAAAATATTTATTTGGTTGTGCCGGGTACTAGGTGTGGCAGGCAGGCTCCTTAGTTGTGGCTCGTGGGCTCCTTAGCTGTGGTATGCAAACCTTAGTTGCAGCAGGCATGTGGGATCTAGTTCCCTGACCAGAGATCGAACCCACGCCCCCCGCATTGGGAGTTTGGAGTCTTAACCACTGCGCCATCAGGGAAGTCCCAGATTTTCATTCATTTAAATGTGTACCAGATACCTACTGTGCACCCAGCTCAGTATGGTGGGAAAGAGGACGAAAACCTGATGAAAGTTTGCTGGCTGTGTGAGCTTGACTGGTTTTCTTCTCTGACCTGAGTCTCAGTTTTCTCATCTTTAAAACTGGAAGTAATCAGACAAGGGTTGTGGATTGGTATTAAAAACTATTAGGGGAATGGTTGATGGGGACATTGGCATTTGTTTGGTGCCAGAGTAACCCACACACACTATTTTCTAGGAGCAAGGTGAAGAGAGAGCCATAACTATCATTAGCTGGTGTTCATCTGAGCATTTCTATCAGTGGATGAATGAGATATGTTGTGTCTTCCGATGTGGTAGGAAGTGAAGTGTGTGACATAGCCTCGCATGTGTTCTAGCCCAAAACATTTAACTTGAATCATTCTAGCCTTTAGATCTAACTTCTAGTTTACAGAAAACACTGGAAGTATCCAGCACAAGAAAGTAACCAGACATCTAGAAGGAGGGATATCCTGTAGGAAAACTGACTTGGCTGTTTCGTGGTGCGGTGGCCAAAAAAAAAAAAAATGGGGGAATGCACCATCTTAAACAATTTAATACACATAATGATCAGATGCCATGTGTGGCCTGGTGTTGGATTCTGACAAACCAGCCATAAAGGACTTTGGGGGGCAGCAAATGGGGAGATTTGTATAGGGTCTGGATATTAAAAGGGATGAAAACTTACTAAAATGGAAAGCTGGAGATTGTTGACTGAAAAAAAAGGTGGTCATGAAACAGTATGTATGTAAAATGTGTCATATTTTGGTTAAAAGATACTTATAAGTAAGAAAAAGGTCCGGAGGGATGTACATTAAGGTGTGAATAGTGGTAGGAATGTGATGTTTTTATTTTTATGTTTTTGCTTTTTGTGTTCTTAAATTTTCCACAGCGCACATGTATTGCCTCTGTAATAATAAAATGTTACTTAATAAATAAAAGGGGAACAATAAGAGCGTGTACCTTGTAGGGCTGTAATGATGCAGTGAGTTAATGCTGTGAGGCACAGGGCTTGGCATAAGTACGTGCTCAGTAGTTCGGTGCTGCTAAGACCTTTATGCTGGTCCCCCACCCACCGTTAGAGAGACCTGGCTTATTGGCGATGTTCTTCTTGTCCCCAGATCCTGGCACATAGCAGGGCACTGCTCATGTTTTCTGTACACATCACTTCCCTTGGTTCAGCTTCCGTTGGACCTTGAGGGGAGCCTGATGGAAACTGTGGCGCTGTGCTCACATAGGTAGAGGTCTCTCAGGGCCCACACCCCCATCTCCTCTCCATAAATTCCCAGGGTGTGCCCTCCGCTAGGTCCTTATGACAAGTAGGAGGCGACCCTTTGCCAGTGGAGTAAACCTGCAGTGGTCTGGTGCAAAAGGAACAACCAGTCGCCCCTGCTCGTCCCCGCAGCCATATTCCCCGAACTAGCCAAGCTATTACTGGCATCACCTCCAAAAGCGTTCACCTTCTTCACTGCCCTAAACCCTGGGGTTGGGCTTGGGGCCGGAGGTTGGGTCTGAGGCTCTTCTACTGTACAGACAGGGATTGAGGCTACACCTACCATAGGTGCTGGTTCTTGAGCTGGGTCTAAGCCTAGTTTCCCAGACAGAGCCTCAGAGCTGGGACTAGGCTGCCGCTGTCTCCACGTGCAGGGAGTGAGGATCCAGTCCAGGTCTGAGGCTAGCTGCCTGTTAGGACCTGGGTTTAAGACTTGAAGTGTACCTAGGTCTGAAGCTTGCTGTTGACTGAAAGCTAAAGCTGAAGCTAAATCTTGTCCTTGATGAAGGCTGGCATGACCTTTGACTAGGGGATGAGAGCTGGGCTGTTCCCCTACCTGGCAAGGGCTGGGAGCTGGCTCTGTAGTTAGAGAAGGAGCCTGGGAGGGGAATGGCCTCACCAGGTGGGGTGTGGAAAGGGGGCTGTCGGAGAAGGAAGAGGGACATCCTCTGAGGCTCCAGCCCTGGCTCTCGTGTCCACAGACCTGGTAGGGATGGGGAAGAGAGAAACGCTTGCCCAGGTGAGGGTTGGGCCCCTGTGGCACAGGCAGAGGCGCAGTGTGGAGAAGGAGGGAGCCAGCATGGAGGAGATTCTACTGAGGACTTCTGGCGGCTGGGGAGGGAGCCCTGCATGAGTGGCTAGCGCCCCATTACCCCCAGCTCCGCCCCTTAGAGCCGGCAGGGCTTCCCGCTCTTTAGACCATCTCCTCTTTAATAAAAAAAATACATGAATAAATAAATAATAACAGCCATAACAGAACGGGAAACCGCTTTGCACTCTTTTCTGTTTCCCCAGCTCCTTCCTTCCAGGCTCAGTCCCGAGGACTCCCCCAGGCTGGGTCCGTCCCTCCCTCTGGCTACAGGCATCCCTCTGCTCAGGAGGGCACTGGGGGAGGGGGGCGCCACTCTTAGGGAGACTGAACAGGACTTCTGCATCCCTAACCTGCTCTTGGAGGAGTGGTGGATGGGAGAAGTCTGGCGAGTGGTCGCCTCTCTCAGCTTTCAGGGAGAAGGCAGCAGCTGAGCCTTTAGGGCCAGGGCTGGGGGTGGCACTCAACACACAGGGATCCCAAGTCAGCGAGGGGCAGGAAACAGTGGGTAAGAGAAGGAACTGGAAGGTGGGACAGCTGGAAGGTTGCAGGGGCAAACAGGAGCTGGCATCTGCATAGGATAAGGGAGGAGGTCTTAACCCACATCCAAGTACCCAGAGGGAAGGTTGCCTTTCTTAGAAGGAACAACAAAAATCACTTTTTCTTCCTTCTGGCAGTCTCATGTTGATCCCTTTCTCTCTGCCCCTGTGTCCCCATTCTCTGCCTCTGTTGTCTCTCCACTGCCCTCTCTTTCACTATCATCTCCTTCCTTACCTCGGTCAATGTGCCTTGGAGATGTGTGTGTCAGTGTGACCCACTCCTCAAGGTTAAGGGGAAGTCATACGGCCCTGACCTGGTGATTCAGGACCATGGAGAGCATCACACCGGGGAGAGGCCCTCTCCTGAACCAAACCAAAAAAAGAACTAGGATAGCCTGTAAGAGAGCTGGTGAGGTGGAGGTAAGGGAGAGGTGGTGGGGAAAGGTTTGGACATAGGGGAGGGTCATTCCCAGCCTGGCTCTCCTAGGCTGGGTGACTCCTAACTGGGACCTAGACTGGTTGCTGCCCTGGACAAAGTCCCCCACAACCCAACCAAGGAGAGGGGGAGGGGGAGGGGCAGCCTGTGCTCTGGGCTGTACAGTTCTGGATGGAGCACAGCCCTTGCTAGGAAGCTCTGGGAGCCTTTGTGTGTCGAGTGCAAAACTAAACACATGAGCAGATTATGGTTTGGGGTTTGGGGTCTGTTTGTTTTTTTTTATTTTTTTTTGATAAAGTACACATAACATAAAAACCATTCTTAAGTGTACGGTTCAGTGAAATTAAATACGTTCAGATTATGTATTTTCTTCAGGAGAATGGAGTGACGCTTGGGCAGATGCTGGGGAGGCTGTGTAGGGTGCGTAACGTGTGCACGGAGAGAAGAGGGTAGTTACAACCCTACAGGCGAGGGGGTACCCAAGGGTAGGGGAAGTAGGAGCTAGGGACCAGGGTCCCGTTAGGCCTGTTCATTCCGGTAGCTGCAGGCTGTGAGAAGCGGGTCAGGCAGAGACTTCCCTGGCTCCAGCTCAGGACAAATGGGACCTAGGAGTCTCCTCTTCCCTCCAGCAACTCCCTGAAGTCAGATTTCGGGAGCAGTCCAGATGTTCAGGGGGGATTCAGGAAGGTGGAGCAGATGGGCCCTGGGATTCCTGTGGAGGCTGGGGGAGGAGGGCAGCAGCTGGAGGATGTGCTGGGGCACGTGCTAGAGCTGAGCTTGGCTCCAGTGTGTGCTGGGGCATGTGCCACAGGGTGCACCTAGGATGTGGGTCTTGGGCAGATCGCAGGCTAGGTCAAGTGGCCCTTGGTGCTTGCCATGTACCGGCTACTAAGATCTGTCCTAAGCTCTCTCTGGCTGTGGCAGCGCCTGAGGGGTGTACCCTGTCTGCCGCGTGCTGTGCCAGGATACAGAAGTGAGCAAGAGAGACCCTGCCCCTGCTCCTGAGGAGCTCCGTCTTTCCCCCAATGCAGGGCTTTGGCTCAAACCCAGGGGATCCATCCCTCCTCCCTGAGTCCAGAGTGGCCACTCCTTACGGGCTAGAAGAGGAAAGCCTTGCTCAGAGGCTTGAGTGAGATGGCCCAAGGTGTCCCCTCACTTTCTACCCCAGGAGCCCACAACTCATCTTTCCATCCAGAGCCCCAGTCCCTGGCCATGTCATCCCTGATGGTCCCTGCAGTTTCTGTGGCCCTTGGGAAGGTGTGGAGCAAGGCAAAAGGCCAGAATCTAGAACTGGTGTCTGTGCCTGCCTGCCCCATGGACTCAAGGGCCCAGCAGCTTTTATTACCTACGCCCACTTCACTGCATCTAGCTATGTTCCACTCACCACCCTTACACCAGCCTGGGAGAATGGTCACAAGCCCCACTTGGTAGGTGAGCACATTGAGGTGCAGAGAAGTAAAACCACTTGTTGAAGGCATACCACTCCAACAGAACCAGGATTTGAATCTAAGTTTGCATGACTGTTTTTCTACAATTCCTCCTCTAAGTAAGGGGGTCGTGCAGGCCCTGCACACCAGCCAGTTGTGTAGCTCTGGACAAATAAGTGCCTTTTCCTGGTTGGACCTCTATTTCTTCATTTATAAAGTGAAGAGCTCTAAATAGGATTATCTTGAAGAGCCTGTCCCGGGCTTCCCTGGTGGCGCAGTGGTTAAGAATCTGCCTGCCAGTGCAGGGGACACAGGTTCGAGCCCTGGTCCGGGAAGATCCCACATGCCGCCGAGCAAGTAAGCCCGTGCGCCACAACTACTGACCCTGCGGACCTAGAGCCCGTGCTCCGCAACGAGAGAAGCCACAGCAATGAGAAGCCCGTGGGCGCCGCAATGAAGAGTAGCCCCTGCTTGCCCAGAGACCCAATGCAGCCAAAAATAAATAAATTAAAATAAATAAATTAAAAAGAGAAAAAAGAAGAGCCTGTCCCATTCTGCTATCCTGTGATGTCACACCCACCCACAGCACTGGGAAAGGGGGCAGTGGGTACAGACGGTGTACTGACGGTATACTCTAGCTGAGCACAAGGCGGTGACCAGGCCCTCACCCCTGCCAGACCCTTGGGGCATCCAGGATATCAAGATGCTCTGCAGTGCGGGCTCCTCTGCAGGCTATACTGGCGGAGTTGGAGTGGAGTCTGGCGGGGCTGGGGGTGGCAAGTCCCTGAGTCCACCCCTGCCTGAAGGGGAGGGAGAGCAGAGGGAGGTCTGGGGTAGAGAGTAGGGCTGGCTGGGCAGGCCAGAGCCAGGTGGGCAGAGCAGAACAAGGCTCACAGCTCCAGGGCTTCACAAATGGATTTTGCTGAAATGGAAATTTCCACCCATCCCTGAAATGAGCCTGGCAGTGAGGCCAGCTCTGGCAGGGCTGCGGCAGCTGGGGACGAAAACAGGGACAAAAGCCAAACTGTGGAAGCCCCTCAGATCCACGCACCCCTCCCCACACCACCCATGCCCGCCCCTCCTCCGCTCCTCTCCCCTGCTCATGTCCTCCAGATACTCAGGGACCTTCACAATCCCCACACACCTTTCTCACTTTCTCCCTCAAACGCTTCGTGCCTCTCACACCTCCACACCTGACACTCCCCCCACCTCCCACTCATCCTTGCCCTGCCTTTTCACCCCTCGTGCCCCTCACGCCTCCCGCCCTCCGCCTCACACCGCCCCCACACCGACACTCTCTCCACCTCCTACTTTGTCCTCACGCTGCCCTCTCACCCCAAACCTCATCTCTCTTCAACCTCAGCCCTGTACCACTCCCTGCGTACACGTCTCTCACATGCTGGACACCCCCTCCCCTCCTTTTTCCCTCCTCACACCTCACCCCTCCCTGGCTCACCCCTGCACCCCTCACACTCTTTCCCCACCACTTCTCACCCTCTATCCACCCTGCACATCCCCGCCTCACATCACTTTCTGGAACCCTCTGCTGCTCCGGACACTCCCTCGCCTCCCACTTCACTCCTCATGTCCCTATGCTGGCCACACCCCCTGCCTGTCCCTAACCCCCTTCTCACCTACATACAGCCCTCCATCAATGGCCATTACGGCCAAATATCTCCTGGCCAAGAGCTGGGCTCTCGAGTCAGACCCCTAAGTCAGCCCCTCCTGGCTGGGTGAGCCAGGATATTACCTCATTTCCCTGAGATTCTGTTTCCTCATCTGTAAAGTGGAGTTGACAATTTCCCTCACCTCTTGGGGCTGCTGTGTGGACTGAGCGGCCAGCGTTTGCAAAGCCCTTCCCTAGCGCAAAGGAAGCAGGGAGTGCTCCATAGGAGTGTTGATCTTGCTTGTCATTTTTGTAATTAATTGATACCTTGTGCCAGGCCTGTTGCTGGACGGTGCTGGGTGGGAGGGTGTGGGTAGAGTATGTGCTAGAATAGATCTCAAGAGCTGGTGAAAGTATCAGAAAATATTCCGGTGGGGGGAGGGGTCAGGGATGAACCTGATCAAGCAGGCCCACGGGGCCAGAGTAAGGGGATCAGCGCTAACCAGGCTACTAGGCAGCACCCAGCTCTAAAGATGCCTGGCAGGACCCCCCCTCCCCAGCTTCCGCCCCTAGACAGATGGGGGCCTGAGACAGTCCAAGGAGCCTGGACATCCTTCCCTCCCTGGGCTACTGCTAGCCACAGCCACTGGAGGGCAACATCCTCCTCCCGTCCCTGGACAAAGGGGTGTGGGGATGGGAAGGGGGTGGGGTGCTGCCTTCCCACCACCCAAGAAGCTCTCATAGGAGTTAGAGGGGAAGAGGACAGGGGACTGGCTGGGATGGGGAAGGTTGCTGGAGGGGTTATCACTGGCCCCCTGCTGGGTGGGTGGGGAGAATAGGGCAGATGCCAATGGAGGGGGACAGAAAGTAGAAGCCAAATGGGGGAGCAGGAGAGGCGTGGGGCTTGACTCGTTGTGGATTCCTTTGCGGGGGCTTCTTGTTCCAAGTACTCAAGGCCTGGCTGGGGATGGGGGTCTGGCCTGGCCCCTGAGGGAGTTGTGATGCCACGAGAGTTGAGGATTTCTGTGACTGCAGGGGATGGGCACCTTCTGCTCAGTGGAGAAGGCTGGGACAAGAAGCCGGGGCAGGATTGAGTGGGGAAGGTCCTGCGGGCTGAATGAATGGGGATCACGGTCAGAGAGCTGGCCACGGGACCCAGTATGAAGTGGGAGGGTGAGTGAGAGAGGAATCTGGCCAGAGATGGGGGGCCGGAGGCATGTGAGGACGTGTGCAGGGGCTCCAGCCCCCTCCCCCAGCGCAGGGTCCATGGAGCACAGCCACATGCCCTCATCCCCTAATTACAGATTGCTTCATTCTCATTAGTAGTTAAACAGAGCTCTGAGCTGCTCCAGGCTTCCTCCTGCCCCAGTCCCAAGCGCTGGGCACCAGGCTTAGGGCCTGGGCTGAGTTGGGCCACTGGGTGGAGAGAAACAGGTAGAGGGTGGGGATGGAGGTGGTAGGTGAAGGGGGATGCACAGGGGCTGTCGTGGAGTGTCCACTGTGATGAGAAGTTACCCTGGGTCGGGGGTCTGGGAGGCAGGGGAGAGGATGGGCAGGGAGATGGAGCTTCCCCAGGCTGGGGCGAGGGAGAGAGACAAGGAGCCTGGACACGGCAGGCTGAGGAAAGGGTGGAGAGTTGTCAAGTCCAGAGGAGGTGTGAGAGGCCAGGGTTGGCTATGTCTCCAGCTAGTTGCAGAGCTGCTGCTTCCACCAGGGAGGCTGCCTGAGAGCAAGGCGAGCGCACATCGGGCTCTGCACTTGAGGGCTTGTTCCTCTGAAACTGGGTCTGTGTTGCGGTCATGAACACCCAGCGCTGCGGGGGAGGGTAGGAAGCACGGGGGATGGAATTACCTTTCAAGTCTAAAGCCTGGATTCCTCCAGGCCTGGCAGGTGGGCGTGTGCACACATTCCGGAGAACACTGTGGGATGCTGGCTGTCGCTAGAGATCCACAGGCTCACTCCAGCTCGTTCAGTTCCAGTTTCCTTTCCACAGGAGAAAGAGGGGTCGTGACCCTGGGGGCCGGCAGAGTCAAGAGATGGGGGAGATGTCTGACCTGGCCCCAAGCTGAGTCCCTCAGACAGGATGGGGAGGCCTTGGTTAGAGCCCTGACCCTGCCATGTTCTAGTCACTTATGACCTTGGCACCTGACTTAGCCTCCCTGGTTTCCTCAACTGAAAAGAAGATAATAATGATTATGGCGCCACGAGTCAGCCTGCCTATGTGCCAGGCACTGTGCCGAGCACTTTAGTTCTTCATATCCTCTCACAGCCCTATAAGGTAGGTACTGTGAATCTCCCTATTTTACAGCTGAGAAAACAGGGGCTCAGAGAGGCTAAGTGATTTTCCTGTAGTCACCTAGCTGGTGAGCGAGAAAGCTGGGACTCTGTCTGACCCTAGAGCCTTATCCTAAATGATGTATGGTATCCATATCTCAGGGTCGCTGTGAGGAGTAAATGAGATAATGCACATAAAGAAGTATGGTAGCCCAGGGACTTCCCTGGTGGCGCAGTGGTTAAGAGTCCGCCTGCCAGTGCAAGGGACACGGGTTCGATCCCTGGTCCGGGAAGATCTCATTGTCGTGGAGCAACTAAGCCCGTGCGCCACAACTACTGAGCCTGCATGCTGCAACTACTGAAGCCCGCGCACCTAAAGCCCGTGCTCCACAGCAAGAGAAGCCACCGCAATGAGAAGCCCACGCACTGCAACGAAGAGTAGCCCCCGCTCGGGCTCAGCCAAAAAAAAAAATAAATAAAAGAAGTATTGTAGCCCAGCGTCTGGCACAGGGTGAGTGCTCGAGAAATAGTGTTAATGTTGTTACTGTTCCTTCACCGGCACAGGTGCTCAGAGGTTTCATTTTATGCTGCTCAGGTGGCAGGAGGCTTGGGAGAGGATGGAGAAGTCCTCCGCGGGCGGGGGTGGGGGCCGGGAAAGCAGCTGCAGGGAGAGGATGGGGGCAGGAGGCAGGCAGGCTGAGGTGGGAAGTTGGGGCTGGAATCAGAAAGCGGGGGAGGGCGGGTCAGGCAGAGCAGAGGAAACGGAAGTGAGTGACTATGAGTGACTACGTATTTACTTAAAGATTTTGCTCCAGTGATGGTCTCATTGGCCAGACATCTGGTTTTCACAGTCACCCCAGTGGAATGGAAGTCAGGTGGCGTTAGTTCAGCAGCTCTAACGCCATTTATCCTGGGCTCACTTGCACTTGCTGGATCTCGGGGCTCAGGTCATTACCCTGCAGAATGGGGGCCAGAGAGCAGCGGGTCTGCCCCTGGAGCTCCCTGGGAAGGGAGTAGGAGTCCATTCTGGTTGCTGGTCACTCGCCTCTCACCTGCTCAGAGCTGGAAGCAAGGGGGTTTACCTCCTCCGGACACTCCACCTCCCCATCCTGACCTTCCCTCCTAGGTACGGGGGAAGGAGATTGTCGGAGCTGAAGAGGGCACTGTGTAGACACCCCCATGCCTCTCCTCTCCATAGTCACCCGGAGAAGAGATCCAGCGGAGGGCGGCCCACCAGGTAGCTGCCCAGGGCACCCATCTCTAAGGTGCGCTAAAGCTTCACTGGTCACTTAACGAATTGGAGAAAAGAGTATTTACCAGGCACAAGCCTGGGGTGGGAGTGAGGGGTGGCAGGAATGCTTCCATAAACCGCTGGGCACGGAGGTGAGATTCCCACAGGGCGCTCAAGCTACAACAATTATTCATTAAACTCCTTTCGGAGGAGGGGGTCCTGCGGAACCAAAGGGTTTCTGTGTAGCTTGGCGGGACTGGTGAGGTTAGGGCCAAAGCTGAATCATTGGGGCTGGTGGAGGAGAGGCTGAGGGCTGCAGCGGGGGCGGGGGCGGGGCTTCCTGCCCAGTCCCTGCACAGCTTCTCTTCCAAACAAATACTGAACAAATATTGAGAGTGTTGGTTTGAAGAGGCACTGAATTTATTAGCCTACCCTTGGCTCTCTCATTTTCCAATCCAGCTCTGGTGCAAAAGTGCCATAATGATGATTCCCCTCCTGCCTTGGGTCTTGACTGCATCCTGTTTGTTCGTTTATTCTTTCATTCACTTATTCAACAGATATTTCTAAGCACCTACTGCATGCCAGGCACTGTTTCAGGCACTGGGGATACAGCAGCAAACTGTTTCCTCTTGCCCACTGCTCTCCTCCCCATGTGCCATTGAACCAGCAGAGATCTAGAACCTTTTGGGTGCCTGGATCGGATTGGGGTTGGGGATCAGAAGAGGTCTCAGCTTTGGTCTCTGTCCCCAAGAGAAAAGCATCTCTTTGGGTGACAAGGAACTGTGGTAGAGGTATCTTTTTTGTGCCTGTCCCCAGTCCAGCACTAGCTTTTCATGCCCTCAGGACCTGGTGTGAGCTTATAAATTCATGCTGTGTCCAGGATAATGTGTGTGTGTGTGTGTGTGTGTGTGTGTGTGTGTGTGTGTGTTTCTCCCCAAGCAGAGCTCCAGACTGGGCAGCCAGGGTGGGGTGGGGATGGCAGAGAGGAGCAGCAAAGGATGTCAGGCTCCTCCCTTACCCCTTACTGTAGACCCCTCCAGGCCTCTCTGTTGGGTGGGGCTGCCTACAGGAACCGAGCAGCTAAACAGGAGACTAAGTTGGCCCTGGTTTCTCTCAGTCACCTGAAGCAGGGGAACCTGCAGGAAGGTCAAGAGGCAGGAGGGACCCTGAGGCTTGAGGCTTGAAAGTCATCCTCCCTGAAAAATGCAAGACATTCTTAGAGCACATGCTCCCCTCCCCTGCCTCTACCACTAAGACTATTCCACTTAGCTGACTGGGCTTCTGGGCCTTATTCCAATATTGAAAGATATGAAGGGGCCCCAGTCCTGACAACCCTGTCCCCCCACCTTATGTGGCTTGAGGGAAGAGGGGAAGGAAACCCCTGAAGTCAGGTCTTCTGCTCCTCTAGACTACAGCCCCGACCTGGACCCCTCCCTAGAGTCAGAGACCAATGAGGACGTTTGCTGAGATTTGGGGGAAAGCAGCAGATTCCCCCCAAGAAACCCTGGATCCTGGGCCGTTGCTGCCACAGCAGAGGGAGACTGTGAGAAGCAGGGGGTGTACGTGGGGAAAATTGGGGGCTGGGTGTCACGTGCCAAGAAGTGGGGAGCTGTGTCTGCACAGGCATCCCCCCCAACACTGTCTGACAGGACGAGCTTCATCCTTGCTGTCTCTATCTTTAGTCAGAACTGGAAGGAAAGGAAGTTCGGGGGCCACGCCACCAGCCCCAGCTCCCGCTGCCAGCACCCACGGCACGTGGTGCGGGGGCGCGTGGGAGCCCCGAGTCCCAGCTCCTCAGGAGGCTCCCTCCCACCTGCCAGCACAGGCGCAGGACTGATGGATGAGATGAGGGGACATGCTCCCTCCGCAGTGGGGCTGGGGAGGGAGTGCAGCTTCCTCTCCCTGCCTGAACACGCGGCTCTGCACTAGGGCTGTGGCACAGAGGGAGAGGGTGGAGAAGAAGAAAGACCCAGTTTGGTCTCCTGAAATAGGACTAGGTCACTCTGAGGTGCTTCCTTTTGTGGAATCTTTGACCAGGGCCCTCACTTCCTCCTTCAAGGTTTAAACATCTTGACTCTATTAGAAGCTGTTTGAGGCTGGCTCTTCCTCAGTAGGGGAACTTGTGTGAGGCATGAGCCCATAGACTCTCCTCCACCGGCCCCAAGAGCAGAGCTGGGGGCAGAGACGGAGTTTTTCAGTGTCCCCACCTCCCCAGCAGAAAGGCTCCCTGGCTGAAACCCCGTAGCTGCTAACTTGTGGGTCAGGGAAAGGCAGTTCAAATGCCCGTGGAGTGTAGTGGTTAGAGTTTGGATTCTGCAGTCAGACAGACGTGGGTGCAAATTCTGACGACTCCACCTACTAGCTGTGTGATTTTGACGATGTGGCTAAATCTCCCTGAATCTGTTTTCTCCTCTGTAAAGTAGGGATAATCATAGTACCGGCTCTGCAGAATTGCTGAGGATTAAATGAGATAATATGAGAAAATGCACACCGTAATTGCTCAGCTATTAGTTATGAAAGTTTAAAAGCAAAGTCCCCACTATGTGGCTGATCTCAGGCTCACGCTGCAGAGACTTCCCCTCAGATCTGACTGACTCTGCTCACCCCATCACTGCCCCCACAGCCCCAAGCCTCCCATTCCCAGGCAAAAACCAAATGTGTAGGTCACCCTCCAGCTGCAGAGCTGGAAAAGCTGTTCCCTGAAGCCATGCTGCAGTCCCAAGGGCTCCCCACCCCTATCATCCTACCCTTGCCCCCTGCCCACTCCGGCTACACCCATAGAATCCTGGTGGAGGAATGGCTTAGGCACCTTGTCAAGGGTGCCTAAGAGAGGTGGGGTGAGGAAGAGAAGATTGTGGGGTGTCTCAGACAAAACTATCAAGTGGGGGAAAGCAGAAATGAAAGAGTGAAGACTTACCACACAAATACATTTTTTAAAGAGTTTCTGCAGGTGGTAAAAGCTTTGGAGGAACAGCTGGGTACAGTACAAAGACAAGCTTCGGGGGTCTGAACCTCCTGAAAGTGTATTCAGATAGACAATCCATAGGCTTCAGCAGATCCTCCAAAGGATCTAGGATCCCAGGCTGGTGAGGAATGACTATGGACTCTGGTCCCAAAGTCAGTAGGTCTTGTCTGCCTTTCATTCCTGGAGCAGAGACTTTCCTCCTCAGTTTCCCCACCTGCTCCATGAGGGGCTTAGACCAGCTGAGGTCTATGGTCCAGGTGGGGCATTCCAGGGCTCTGTGAAGTCTGGTGAACAGTGACAGAATAACCAGAACTGGGCCTGGGGGACAGGTTCCCAGGGAAGTGGAAGGGGGCCCCATCCTACTCCTTCCCAGGAGCCGACTTGGTCCATCAGCCAACATGTCAGCCAGCCAGCCGACAGAAACTGAGCTGCATCCCTCCACCAACCTGGGAGGGTGTTGCCATGGCAACTTCATATTTATCCACTTTAGCTCCTAATTAAGGGGAAAAGCATATAACATATTGGATGTCAAGGAGGCTTTGTGAGCCTCAATTTAGCGGCCATGCCTGGATGTCAAACTCAAGCGTGATTGCTGTTAATCACCTTCCAAATTACCTAGACATGTCACAAAGGGAAAGGTCCCCAGCAGTGGGGGGGCAGATGGGCCCAGGGGAGATGAGGTGGTGGTGGGTCAGGATGGGAGATCTGTTTGGCATCATGACCTAGGCGGTTGCTGGGTGAATGCTGGCTCTGTGGATGTCCGATTATAAGGTCTCCAGGGACAGTTGCTAGGTCTGTTCCCACTGACCCTGAGTCAGGGATCTCCACCCTGGAGACTCACACATCAAGGCCCTTGGTCTGAGGAGAGGGACTGACTGACTGATGAACCAAGAAGCATGTAAGGACCATCTGGTGGCCTCTGATGTCAGAAGGAAGATTGACAGATGACCAGGGCTGGTAAGTGCAGGCTGACCTGATGTCCGGATGGATGGATGACTGTCACATGGCAGACAGAAGGGCTGATGGGAGTCTGCTTAGGAGGAACTGGCTGGGTGACTGGATTCACCAGTGCATCTGTGATCTCCCAAGGGAGTGTCTGGCCTCTCTACCCCAAGGTTAGGCGTGCTCTCAGGCGCCAGTTAGAGCAAGCTCTGCTGTGGTGCTTCTTGCCTACCATTGGAGCTGTGGCCAGAGCCACGTTCTTGGGAGAAGCTTCAGCAGGCCCCTTGGGATGTAGAGGCAGGGAGTGGGGATTCATGGAGAAGGGTTAGGAGTGGGGGCACTGAGGGGAGGACGTCAGCAAAGTGGTTAAGAGCATGAGTTACAGCGTTGGACAGACCTAGGGTAGAGTTTCAGCTGGGCTACTTATAGCTGTGTGACTAGAATCAAGTCACTTAACCTCTCTATGCTTTTGTTTTCTCATCTGTCGCTGGGGATGGTAATTCATACATCATAGGGCTTTGCAAGGATTTAACAAGATGATATCTATAAGGAGCTTAGCACTGTGCCCGGCACATGGTAAGCCCTCACAGGCTTTTTAAACATTATTAGCAAAAGAGACAGGCCTGGAAAGGAGGGGCAGGAACATGGTGCCTGAGGGCTGGGCCTGGAGGCAGGTGAAGGAGCCCTTCACCTCTGTCCCCTCTCAGTCAAGAATTTGCAGAAGGGATTCTGATGAAGGTAGGGGACAGACTGGGAGCTGGGCAAGGGTGTGGGGACCACTGGAACCCTCTGGGCCTGTGTGGGGTATTTTTCAGCCTCAGAGGGGGCGACGGGGAAGGAGGCCCTTGTCCTTAAAGTCTTGATGTCACCTAAGGGCCAGAAAGGACCTTAGTGCAGCCTGAACCTGGGAGATCATTAGAACTACCTGGGGTGATTCTACAAGATCTGTCTTCTGGGCTCCCCCGAGATTACTTGGATGAGAATCTCAGAGGTGGAGCCTGGGAAGCTGACTTTAAAACCCTCCCAGGAGGAGCTGAGAATCAGCCAGGTCTGAGACTTACTGGTCACAACCAGAGGCCACTGTGGGTGAGAGCTGGGAAGAGCTGGAAGAAAGGGTGGACAGGCCCTGCCCGCCATGCCCCACTATCAGAGTTTTGATTATAAATTGTGTTTGAAAAGAAAAAAAATTCTACAGCTGTTTTGAAAAACATCTATTATGGTAATAATAATAATTACAGCAAACATTTATTGGTTGTTTACTGTGAGCCAGGCACTATGCTAAGTGCTTCACATGGATTATCTCTTCGAATCTTCTCAACGGCCGTTGAGGTAAGTCATCCCATTCACACAGATGAGGAAACTGAGGTTAAGAGAGGTATGTCAAAGGTCACACAATTTGTTAGTGGTGGGTCCAGGATTCAGTCCTGGGTGGTCTGAATCCATGCCTGGGCTACCTTCTCATTCTACAGTTGAAAAAACAGGAAGCCCAGAGAGGTGAAGTAACTTTCCCAAGGTCACCCAGCCAATTGGAGGCAGAGGAGGGATTAGAACCCAGAGATCTTCTCTTCCTCCTGCTCTCCATCCCCACCCTTCAGACACATTTTGCAGAGAAAAGTTAAGGACTGGCCTGAAGGACAGGGCCTCAGCTCTCTCCCCCTCTACAGGCAGAGTCCCAGAAATAGCAGGTGGAGTGGAAGGGGGGTGGAAGGTTCCTGACTTGGAGGAAAAGGAGACACTTGGGACATGGTGACCATGGCGTGGCAGCCTTGCTGGCCTGGTAGGAGGAGTTGCTGTGCCCTGGTTTCCACAGATGTGGGCTGCAGGCGTCCTGCTGAATGGGAGGCTATTAAGGGAAAATGCTTTGCAAGGAGCTGAGCAGCTGGGAGGGGAGACGGTCAGAGCCCTGAATGGGGGCTTTGTCCCCTCAAGGGACTGGCAGGCTCTGGCTCCCGGGGTCTGTGTCTGGGGAAGAGGCCAGTGGAGAGGCCAAGGAGAGTCACCCCCCAGAAAGCTCCATTCCCTCTCCTGTCCCCTCCTGTGCCTGGTCCTCTCCCCCGGCACTATCCCACCTCCAGGGTGGCCTGGTGGTTCGGAACACCGGCTTTGGGGACTGATACCGGGGCCACATTTGTGTTATTGAAAATCTCAGTGCCTCAGTTTCCTCATTTGTAAAATGGAACTAACAAGGGTATCTTCTTGTAATGTCGGGAAGATTGAGCGAGAAAATAGAGTGAATGCTTTGGTCACACTGGCAGTGGCAGATCTTCTCTCCAGCTGACAAGTTCCTCCTCCTGGTTTCCGCCCATCCCAGGCCCTCCCAGGTGTGAACGCCTCTCCTGGGTCCCACCCTACCTCCTCCCACTGCGCACCAACTAGGCAGGGGCTCAGGAAGGGCTCCTTGTGGAGACGAGAGGCCACGTGCAGAGAGAGGGGAAAGCATTAGGCCTTGTCAGTCTCCAAAGGAAGAGCTCTGAAGACAGAGGCAAACTCCAGCCTGTGTGATGATACCGCATCACCTATGGCTTTGCTTCTACCCTGGACACTCTCGAAGCCCTAAATCTGCCTTTTCTCTCCTACCCAGGCCTTTGCTGGGGCTGTTTCCTCTGCTTTCCTCTCTTTCTCCCCTTTCCTCAGTTACCTCCTATCTGGTCCTCCAAATGGTAGCTCAGACCATCCCACCTCCCTTCCCTTAGTCCGGGGATCCTCCTGTGCGCCCCCCATGCTTATGCTGACAAGCCCCTGTCCCCACCCCTCTAGACCACGAGCTCTGTGAGATTAACGACCTCGACCTGTTTGCTTCTCTCTCAGCCCATAGCACAGGACCTGCCCAGAATAGTCAATCTATAAATATTTGATAGAGGAAGGTGTGAATGAGCAAATGAATGAACATAACTAGATTCTCTGGCCCAGGCTTGGGGACGGGCAAAGGAGAATGTCTGGTGGGATGAAGAGAAAGGGGAGTGGGTGCTTCAGACAGGACTGTAAACAGTATCGAATATTCTCTCCCCAGGAGAAGGACCCAAGCTGTCCTCCTCTCTCGGGACCTTGTCTTGAAGTTAGGCACCAGCGTCTGTAGCCATATCATCAGCAGATCTAGTGTTTACTGAGGACCTACTATGTGTCAGCTACTATGCTTGACACTTCACACACACACACACACACACACACACACTGATTGCGCACCACCTCATTGAATTTTTAAAGCAGCTCTGTGAGACAGATCCCGTAAGTACCTGCATTTTACAAAACAGAAAACCAAGGTTCAGAGAAGTGAAGACACCCTGCCCAAGGTCACACAGCTAGCAAATGGTGGGGCTGGAAGTGTGGGTGGCATCCAGGTACCTCTGTTTCATCCTAGAACTGGAACTCTCAATCACTGGACCATCTTGCCTCCCTGCAGGATGGAGCAAAAGTCACCATCTCACCTCCCAGGAAGTGGAAGTTGCCGGGAAATGAAACTGGAGAAAGTTCAGACCAGACATTTAGTTTGTGTTTGGTGAGCGACCATGGTGCACTGGGCCCGGCAGGAAGTGCAGAGTTGGCAGCTAGCCCGGCCACCAGCTCCCCATCTGAGCAGACAGACAGACCCCAGGAAGAGGGGTGGGTGATGACAGCGGGCTGAGGGGGGTGCCAGCCCATGCGGTGGTGATGGCTGGTGTTTGTCACCGGGTGGCTCAAGGGTGGACAGTGGTGGGCCTCGGGAACAGGGCACGGGTACACCAAGTTGTTCTTGGAAGGGGCTGTTTGGAAGGCTTTGCACATTGGAGGCTTAATCACTCGGCATTTGCTGAGCTCAGACAGTGGCTCCTTGGCACTCAAGCCACTGAGAGGGATGCCTTCTCTGCCCATCCCCAGAGAGGAAGTTTTCCTGCTTCTTAGGGCTCAGCGGAGCATTCTAACTTGCTCATTCTCTCCCAGTGGCTGCAGGATTCCAAGCTTTCAGAGTGCCCTTCTCTTGTGACGGATGTAGGATGGAAATGGCATCCTTTCGGCAGAACGCAGAGCCCCTCGGTCTGTGGGAGAGCCTGGGGGCTGCCCTCCCTCATTGTGCAGCTGGATGGAAGGAGGCGGCCCATTAGCCTCAGTCCTTGGCCGTGTAGAAATTACCCAGTGAGGTGTGAGGAGTGGCAGTGGTGAGCTGCTCTGCAGAGTACTAACCTCGCCATTCCTCCAGAGAAGCACGGCTCCTCAGCTGGGGGGTCTGTCACATCCCTGCCTATGTCCTGGTGTCATTGGCCGGTTGCTGAGAACTGAAAAGGGCAGGAGTGGCCCAGATTCCTGCACTCAGAGCTGGGACCTCGAGCATTCTGAGCGGGGAGGCACCACCCCAAAGCTCCCCATAGCCTGGTGGCTCGGCTCAAGATGGCAGCCCTCTAACCCACATTCAGCCTCACCAGGTACCATGGGACCAGGCCAGGGGCAGGGTGTGGTGCCAGGGAGAGGGACTGGCATCAGTAGCAGTTAGGAGGTCATCTTGGGCTGGAGAAAAGGTCAGATCAGGTGAGAAATAAGGACTGGAAAGGAAGTTGGGGGTGGACTCCCATCTGAAATGGGTATTAGAGGATGGATGGGGCTGGAGGCAGGGATGGAGTTAAGGCAGGTTGATATGAGAGACAGGGCGGGGGTTGGAGTTGGAAATGGGATGGGGATTATTAGTGCTGTTAGGGTAAGAATTGGGGGTGGGCTTTGGCTTGATTTTGGTATCAGGGGAGGGATTGGGGGTGAAGTTGGAGTTGGGATGAGGGTTGGAGTTGAGGTTGGAGATAAGGTGAGGGTTGTCGCTGAAGTATAGGTCTGACATTGGTGTGAGTCAGAGCTGGGGTCAGAGTGACACGATATTTGGCTCCGAACTAGACCTGGAAGTGACTGGGAAATGGTGGGAAACAAGTTTCCTCTTCACCTACCTGGGTGAACAGGTGGAAAACCCAAAGTGGGCTACTGGGGTTGTCTCAAAAGGTACCTGCCGCCAACCACCTGTCTCACCCACTTACCTCCACCTTCCCACCCTTGCCCTCATCTCCTTTGACTTCCACCTCTCGTTCTTGCACAGGCAAGGCTCACGTGGCATCTCCTTCCTGAGCACAGCAGATGTGACTGAGGCCTGTGCCATGTTCTCTTCCAGGCAGCTCTTATCGCAGAGGTCTCCAAGCATTCTGGGTAGGGCTCCATCAGCGGGGCCCTCATCCTGGGGGTGAGTGGGGACATAGAGTGCCCCCTCCCACTCCTTCCTGGCCCTTGGCAGAGCCCTGACCTCTCTCCTCCTTTCTGCAGAGGTCCCAGCCCTGCACGCCCCCGTCGTGCTTCTCAGCGTGATGACCTGACATCCTCTGGCACTCAGCGCTGGGGTCAGGCTTTTAAAGCCGTCACTGGGGAGCCCGTGGCCCCTCGCTCACTGGTTCCCCTGCCCCCGTGTCCCTTCGTGCAGAAACACGCATCAGGGCATAAAACAGAGGACGACTGTGGCACCGTGATGCCTTTTAAATGCAGGCAATTAGTGGCTAAATAAAACATAGAACAAGCGTCTCTGCCTGCTTCTGGCAGGGGCTCACTGAACACTGCCTGGGCTAGGGACCCTGGGAACGGATTGGGGGAACAGAAGCTGGTGTTCACAGGGTATGGAGCCTCTCGCCAGGACATAGTTGAAGAGAATGGGGGCCCGTGGACTCCTAATAGCTCCTCAGCCTTGGCAGAGGGCTGGGGAGCGCAGGGAAGCCGTGGGGGTCTCTCGGGAGCTGAGGGAGAGTCCTGCAGAATAGGGAGAAGCAGAGGACAGTGGCTTCGGAACGCGACAAACCTGGATTTGCACGCTGGCTCTGCCACTGACCAGCTGTGTGGCCTGGGCAGGCTGCTCCTCCTTTCCAAGCCTCAGTTGCCTTGGCTGTAAAATGAGGAAGGCAGTTGTCATACCAACCTCTTAGCGATGTTGCTAGATTTACATGAGGTCATAAATTCTCCATGCCCCTCCAAAAAGAGGCTTCCCAGAAGGGAGTGAGGCTGAGGCTGGAACGGGGTAGAGATACAGCTAGGAGGTCTTGCATGGATGCGAGGACAGGCCCTGGAAGGGAACTGGGAACTGAGGGCAAGCCAAGCAGATCCCGCTCCTGGAACAGGGGCTCTTCCTCACTGATGCCCACTCTTGGGTGATCCAGAGAGAAACAGGTGACTAGACTCTGACCATGGAAGGATGAAGGAGGAAGAACTCAGACTTAGTGACTCAGGGAGTAAGTTCCCCTTTCAGTCCTCCTCCCAGGTACCCTCTAACTGGGATGCCGTACATAGATAACCACTTTCAGTGATTTACTCTGTCTTGGAGCCTCAGTTTCCCCTGCATCACGGCTGTAATAGCACCACATTCCTTGAGCCCAGGGAGCCCTTAACAAGCATGCTATCCTTGCAGACCTCTGGCATCCACTTTCCTTCTCCCATTGGTCTCACCCATACTGCTCCCGTGCTGAGCAGGGCCTCCTAAGGGGCTTCTCAGGGAAAGGGGCCAGGGTCATGAAGCAGCCCAGCAGATGGCAGCTGGGGGGACAGAAGAGGTTGCGCCAGGAGCCGGCGTGGCCCGTCACTTGCCTCCTGCTCCCACGTGGACTGCCATCCTGAAGCTCCAGCTCAGCCCTTTTCTTTAAATAAAAAGAATGACATCATCCTCGTGCTTAGCTGCTGAGCTAGAGGGAGGCGATCTGAGATACTGTGGAGGGAAAGCATGAGATGCTGGGGGTGGGGGTGGGGAAGCCAAGGGGCAGATGAAGGACAGATGCCAAGTCCCCTCTGGGGACACGTGTGTGTGTGTGTGTGTGTGTGTGTGTGTGTGTGTGTGTGTCCTGGAGTCCACCCACGTGTATGTGTTGGAAAACTGCAGAATCACAAAATGTTAGAGCAGAGATGGAACTTCATGGTACCGCTAGAAAAGCAGAGGCTCACAGACAATGTGGGGAGTTAGATCTAAACAAAGCTCTTCATCTTTTTTTTTTTTTTTTTTGCGGTATGCAGGCCTCCCACTGTTGTGGCCTCTCCCATTGCGGAGCACAGGCTCTGGACGCGCAGGCTCCGGATGCGCAGGCTCAGCAGCCACGGCTCACAGGCCCAGCCGCTCCGCGGCATGTGGGATCTTCCCGGACCGGGGCACGAACCCGTGTCCCCTGCATCGGCAGGTGGACTCTCAACCACTGCGCCACCAGGGAAGCCCCTCTCTTCATGTTTCTGAGTCTCAGTTTTCTCATCTGTAAAACGGGGGTAACAATGGTGTTGGCCTTGCAGCATTTTATGTGAAAGGACTGGAAGAGATAACGGATGTAAGTGGCACCTAGTAGGGGTGCAAATAAATGGTGGCTATTGTGAATATGATTGGGCAGAAGCAATGCTGGCAGCAAGAGAGCACTGGGCTGGCATCAGGGGCCTCCCCTGGGCTCAGCCCAACCCTTCCTAGCAGGAGTCTGGGCCTGGGCTCTGCCAGGTCGGGGGTGCGTGGTCCTCACCATCTCTTCAGGCTCGCCTGCCAGCAGCTCCCCTCTGGTCCCAGGGCAGGGTGGGTGGGTGGGGGGTGCCTGGGAACTGCCTCTGCTTTCCCCCCTCAGGGTAAAGCTCTGGATCCTTCTGTGGAGGCTCTGGGTTCTGTTTTCCCTGAGTGTCTGTGAGGGCTCCCCTCAGTGTTAGCTCACGCTCCCGCAGCTCCTTCCCCCCTTGGCTGATAGCTCCTGTCCGCTCTCAGGGTCCCTTTCCTCTCCCTCCCCCACTCTCACAATTACCTTTCTTTTGCTCATCTTGCTTCCATCTCCCCTCCTCAGTCCCTCTCCCTCTCCCTCTCCGTCTCCCTATTTCTGTCTCTCCTTGTCCTTGTCTCTGATGTCTGTGTCTAACCAGTCTCTCTGCCTGCCTCTCCTGCCCTGTTTTCCTGTCCCATCCCCGTCTCTGATAGGAACTTTCCTCCAGTCTCTGTCTACAGCCTCTATGTCTTTCTCCATCTTACAGTGTATATTTTCTGCTCCGTAAAAGGTAAGTCCCAGCCTTGAGCAAAATCTCGAGAGGCCGGGTCCAGGCCAGTTATCCAGAAGGAAAAGGGCCCCCCAGCCCTCTTCCCCCACCCGGTGTGGGGTGCAGCCCTGGCTTTCTGTACTTCCTGAGCACCGGTGCGTGTGGGCCGAGGGCAGAAGGCCCATCTTGCCTGTCATCTGGAGAGACGTGTGTGCAAAATGTTAGCTCTATGGCTCTGATTCAGCTCCCGGGTGGCTGGCTGTGGAACACGATGATGGAAGGGGGTGATGGGGACCCAGAAAAGGGAGCTGGGCTGGAGCTGGATCTCTGGAACTTTGGCAGAGGACCTGGGGCTTTCTAGAGGAGACTCTGGGCGGGACAATGGAGGGCTTGGGTGGGGGTCGTGGCCCCATTGGATGCAACGATGTGGCCTAGATGTGAAGAGGGTTCAGTGAAGGGCTGGGGTGGGAGGAGGGGACATTGGTTGGGTGTGATGAAGGAGCCCCTGGGGGGGGAGGAGCCTGGGGTGGGGGGAGTGATGGGACACAGGAGAGGATTCAAGGGACAATGAATGTGAGTGGAGGGGTTATAGGAGGGGTCAGAAGTAGGCATTAAATGAAACAAGAGGCATGGATGTGGTGAAAGGCCATGGGATGAGCCTCCTAGGGCCCTCCATCTGCTTGCCCCTCTCCTTTCTCCCCACTTGCACCTCATGCAGCCCTCTCTCTCCCCTCACTCACTTTGCTGCTTCCAGCCCTCACCTCTCAGTTCCTAGGCTTCCCCATCTCCACTCTCCCTCTGCAGTTGTGAGTTGCTAACAGCCTTTCCTACTTAGGACATCGCCCCTGTAGATCCCCACATCTATAAGGGGTGGTCTGGTCCTGCAGGTGGCAGACTGTATTTCAGGGCTGACCCTGCAGAGAGCTGTCTGTCTGCCTGTCTACCTGTCTGCCTGGTCCAGAAAGAAGAGCCCCAGTTCCCACTTGCCCCAGTCTGGAGGAATCAGCAGTTCTCACCTGAGAAGGAGCCGGGGGCGTAGCTCCTAGGCCTGGGCTCTGTGAGCCAGATGTGCTGCTGCTGGGGATCACAGCAGAGATGGAGTTTCCAGCACATTCTCGTCAGCACTGCTAGAATCCTGATATGTGCTCAGGGCCCGTGTGTGTCCAGGACACAACCAGCACATACAGTCAAGGCCAAAGTCACCTACTGTGTCCCCCACCCCCACCCCTGCCCCCAGGACTTTCAGCCCAGGTCTGTATCTACAGGGGCCTGGAGGGGGCCACCATACCCGGTGTGGGGGAGAAGGGGCCAATTTCAAAATATAGCATGATAACCATAGTAATATTGGCAAAGGCCATCACTTATTCAGAGCTTACTCAGTGCTAGTCTGTGGCGAAGCTCTGTGCATTTATAATTAAAATCCTTATAGCTACGAGGTGGACATTATTTTTACCCCCAGTTCCCAGAGAAAGAAACAGGCTCAGGTTAAGCTACCTGCTTGGTTCATACCAGGGCCCGCTTGCCTCCACGGATTATGCTCTGAACCCCTGCGGACCCTGGGCAGCCCTCACAGGCGGTTCCCTGCTGTGGGACCCTGGGAGGTGTGAGTGACAGATGGGAGGACCGCTAACTACCGTTCCAGGGGGACCCACTCATTTGGGGTTGCAGCTGTGGGAGGAGCCGGTGGCTCATGGTTCCTCCCTCAAGGCCTGGGACAGCCTTCCGGAACCAAAGAAGCCCCTCCAGTCCCTCGTGGGCCTGAAGATTCCCCCACCCCCACCCCCCGCCTGCGCCCCCCACCAACACCCTCGGAAAGCCGTTAATTGGTTACACTTGTAGCCAGTGTGGGTGGGAGTGACCTAAATTTAGGCTACGCGCCTGGGCTGTGGATGGGAACATGCGCTGGGAGTGAGGGGTTCTCCAGGATCCACACCTGCCTTATTGGCCCTGCCTTATGAGCAGCAGGACCCCCTGCCAGAATGTGGAGGTGCAGAAAGACCCTCCCCCACGTCTCTGTGTGGGTGCACTGGGCTGCTGTGTGCGCCGGTGGGCGCGTGACGATGGCAGCTCCCACCCGGCAGAGCCCAGAGCCCAGAGCCGTGAACAGAAGGGGCGAGCTGCCGGCAGCTTTAAATAGCTCCTCGCTGTATCGCGCTTGCCGAAGCCCCACCCCCCAAGTCTGGCTGCCCCAGGGAGGGGCTGCTCGAGCCCCAGAAATGAGGCCAAGACAGAGGGACTCAACACCCCCCAACTCAGAAACACCCGCCAGTCATGGAAACACCTGCCAAAGAACACCTGTTCATCACTGTACCTGAGAGGCACATCCCAGTTTTTTCTTGAGTAGGGGATCCAGGAAATCTCGCGAGGGACTATGAGTGGTCAGGAGACGGGCTCTGCCTGGGCCTGCATCTTGGCTGCAAGGATGCAGCAGACAGGTCTTCATTCAGGTCCTGCCTGGAGGGGGATGCTCTGGTCCAGGTATGGGCCCAGCCTCTCTGACTCTGAGAAGAAGCCCACCTCCCCCTGTTCCTAAGAGCAGTCAGCGGCAACCTGCTTGGTCATCAGCTTGCCTGCTCACCTTGGCCTTCATCTGTCTATGCACAGACATTGATGACCTGCCCCGCGACTATATCCCTCACCACTCTCCTCAATCCACTCACCTCACTAAAGGCATCAGACCTTCTTTCTGCCCCAGCTCATTCCCACCTCAGGGCCTTTGCGTTTGCTCTTCCCTCTGCCCAGATGATCTGAGAAATAAGTTGGAGTTTATTAGTCAGGGAGCTTGACTGGTGGTAGGAGCATTCTAGACAGCGGGAACAGCATGTGCAAATGTCCTGTGCCCAAAGAGATGCTAGCAAATGGGAGGGACTGAAGGGAGACAGAGGGGGCCATGTGGTGTGAAATGAGGCTGGAGAGGTGGGCAGTGGCCACACGGTGCAGGACCCTGTAGACCACATTATGGCCTCTTCTCTTTACCTGGTGTCCTCAAAGGGTTTTAAATCACATGATCATATTTGCATCTTGAAAAGATTACTCTGGCTGTCTGTAAAATAAAGATTTGCAAGTTATGACAAAAAGGTTCAGAAATCATATTAGAAGAGGGATGGCAAATTTATGCCATACTTGTCAGAATTGCCCATTCTCATACCCAAAGCAGACAGTGCTAGTCAATTACAGCAGTGGTTCTCAAAGTGGTTCTCAGACCAGCAGCTGTTAGCATCACCTGGGAATTGGTTAGAAATGCAAATTATCAGACCTCACACCAGACCCCTTGTATGGGAAACTCTGGGGGTGGAAGCGAGCAATCTGTGTTTTAATAAGCCCTCCAGGTGATTCTGATGCAGGCTGAAATTTGAGAACCACTGAACTATAACGCTCTTTCCTCTAAGCCCCATGCAGCATCAAAAACCTCAACACGCACCCTAAGCAGCCACTAACCATCAGTCCCAGAGCCACAGTGAGGCTAGTTACCCAGAGCGCTGGACTGTGGACTACGCAGAGGAGGCTGCACAGACCCAGCTCTGGAACTCAAGAAGCTGAGATCCTGGCGAAGCCCTAAATGCAGGCAAGCAGTCAAGTGTGCCAGGAAAAGAGCACTGGACACAGAGTCTGGAGATCTGGCCTCAAGCCCCTGCTCAGCCTCTGCCGGGTGGCGGCACAGGCAAGCCTCCCTGTCTCAGTTTCCTGGTGTGCATTAAAGACAGTAGCTCTGAGCAGCAGCCCCTTCTCCTGCAGCCTGAAGCCAGAGTGAAGCAGAATTTATGTGTGTCCCCGGGGAAAGGCCCTATAAATGTGCCTCCCCACTGCGGCCGGCGGGGAGTGGGGAGGTGGCAGAGACATCGCCCAGAGCTTCTAAGAGGCAGCGCATGACTCAGCCCTGGGAAGGAGGCATCCATCACCCTGGGCAGTGGCAAGGGGAGAGAACCAGGGAGGGACAGCGTGGGAGTGAGGGAGCAAAGGAAGGAGGAGGCCGAGCTCTTAGCCCCTTGGCAGCTCCACTGCTTTCTCGGGCCTTGGAACCGTGAACAGACGGGGACTCAGCCCAGAGCGGGGAACCTGAGTAGGAAGGAGAGTGGGATGAGGGTTGAGGGGGTCAAATTCTCTGAAATCACACAGGATACAGAAAGTGTAGTCCTGAACTGCTTACGAACCTTGAGATTAATTTCAAAAATTCCTCCCCCAGACGACTTCTCGGGCTTCTTCTCAGCTCAAATGCCACTTTA
This sequence comes from Delphinapterus leucas, assembly GCF_059928025.1. Classification (NCBI taxonomy): domain Eukaryota; kingdom Metazoa; phylum Chordata; class Mammalia; order Artiodactyla; family Monodontidae; genus Delphinapterus; species Delphinapterus leucas. Next base: position 119,751,551 of record NC_143131.1, read on the forward strand.
GCAGAGAGGTCTTCCCAGATCAGCCATCTGTCCCGCACCTTCCCATCACCTTTTCATTGTCCTCAGAGCTCCACCACTCTTTGGGATCACTGTATTCTTTTGTGTCCTGGCTAATGGTCACCTCCCCACATCCTCCTGGGATGGAAGCTGCCCGAGGGCAGGGGTCTCCCTGTCTTGCTCACGGCTCTCCCACTGGGGCTAGAACAGCGCAGAACCACAACTTACTCTGTGCTAGGAACTGTTTTAGATGATTTACATACATTATTTCATCATGTGCCAATTTTTGAAATAGGCAATATAATTACTTCTCATTTTTCAGATGGAAACACTACAGACAGAAAGATAAGTGAGTTGCTCCAAGATCACACAGCTAGGAAGTGGTAGAGCCCCTGTTTGGACCCAAGTCTGACTTCAGAGCTCAGAATATTTGTAATGTTGGAGCAAGGGGGCTGTTGGAAACATTGCCGGCTGGGAGGAGGGATGGACCAAACCTCCCAAGTTACTGATAAGGAAACGTTAGTGCAGAACAGGGAGGTTCCTTCTGAAGCTGGAGTTACTTAATTTAGGATTTCTAAAGGGAAGTCCTGCTTTACACAGCTGCTGTCCAACTTCTGGAATTTGTTACCCGCAAGGGGTCTGCACAAGCTGAAAATAGAAAGGAGTTCAGAAAGGGTTGCATGAAATTAATGGATGATGGGTCCCCAGTGGTAATTAAAGGAAGTGAGAGCTGCTGGGGGTTTGGGCTTAGACATTTGAGGTCAGCATCCCTGCTGGGGACTGCTATGGTCTCCCCCAAATGGGTCCCAGGTGCTCCAGCAGAGAGCGGCAGGCTGGGAAGCGAGGGGGAGGTACATGATCTCAACTTCCCAGCCCACTCTGGCAGGATTTGGCTGCCTGGTCAACTGCCCCCCTCCACCCCCTCCCCAGGCCCAGCTGAGCTGTTAGGGGCCTGGTGTCCTGGCTTGCTGACTCACTCACCAGCCCAGGATGGGTAATTTGCATATGTTCTGGCTTCCTGAGTACCTATTTTCTTTTCTACCTTTTTTTTTTTTAAGAAAAAGCTATTTTTGCAAGGTCTTCATTACTTCCTAATTATTCATACTCCTTCCATTTATTTGTCTTGTTAAATACAAAACTCAACAAGCAGCTCACTTTATTTGTTTCAGATTCCTAGTGAATTTCATGCCCACACCCCTTCCTTCAGGTAAGCCTAGGGTGGGAGGGGCCCCCATGCCCCCTCCTCCCTGAGCCTCAGGCATCCCCACTCCCTAGAGACCTCCCTCCATCCAGCCCCCTAAAGACCGTTTTGGTAACACCACCCTCACTGTTCTGCTGTCTTGACCACTTGTCTCTCTTTCTCTTCCCTCCTCCACCCACAGTATCTCCCTTCTCTGCTCTTCCCCCTCCTCTTCCCTCCCTCACTTCCTTCAGTCTGCCCAGCCTCCCTCGGCTTCCCCCCACTCTCTTCCCCCTTTCCCCTCCTTCCCCATGCACACCCCCCATCATAACCCTCCTCTCCCCCTTCCCTCCCCTCCCCTCCCCCTGCAATACCCTCACATCCCAGAGCCACCCTCAGAGAACCCAGGGTCGCTCTCACCCCACCCTGCCTCCCACTCCCCCCTCCTGAAATATCACCCACAAGCCAAAACTGTGCTGAGTTGCCGGCTGCTCCGGCAGGTGGGTGCTGTGGCTCTCGGCTGAGAGCCAATCATTTGCTCCCCCAGCCTTGCATAGTACTCCTTAAATTGCTTAATCCCTGAAAAGTCACTTCCTCAAAGCCCAACAGCAGTGGCTCACGGAGGGGTGGGGTGGAGACAGGTCCCTAGGATTCCCAGTCCCCGGTCTAGTGGGGCCAGGACACGGTTCCCTTTGAGCCACGTTGCAGGGGGTCAGAGCTGAGGCCAGCAACTCTCAGCAGATCCTGCTCCCGGGCCTACTTTATGGAGGCCCCGGCAGGGACGGTGGCCCCCTCTTACCCCTTTCAGACTCCCCTGGCAGGGGGTCCTGTGGCCACCCAGGGGCAGGTGGCTATGTTGGGGCAGTTGATAGCTGGACCTGAGTCTCCTCTCCACAAGCAGCAGGCCTGGACCCGATTTCTGCCTGGGCCTTTTCCGGCTTCTGCGGCCATGTACCCACACAGCAGCACGTGTATCCACCTGACACACCTCTACACACTCTGTACATTAGAGCAGGCCATCTCACCCTTAGGTACACCAGGATCACCTAGAAAGCTTACCAGCGTGCTACGGTCCACCTCCAGGTTTGGGATTCGGTAGGTCTGGGGTGGGGCCTGAGAATGTGAATTTCAAGCAAACGCCAGGTGCTGCTAATGCTGCTGGTACGGGTACCGCTTTGAGAACCACTGCCCTAGAAATGTCCACATGTGCACACAGGAGGGTTCACATTCGTGCACAGAAGCCTTTGTAAAACAGCACGAGTGAGGCGGCTGGGGAGAACTGGAGCTGAGGGTGGGGATTACTCAGCCCGAGAACACAGATTCCCAGTATCATTCTCTCTCACCGTCTCTGCCTCTTGCTGTTTCTCCATCGCTCTCTGCGTTTCTGTGCATCTCTTTCTCAGTCCCTCTGCCCTCCCTGCAGCCTCCTAGCCCTGGCGAGGTCCTGCAGCTCCAGGTGGCTTCCCAGCAACCCTGCACGCAGGAGCTCATCCATCTCCATCACTTGGCGGGTGAGTGACAGGCAGGTGAGAGAAGAAGATTACAGAAGAACAGGCTCAGCTCCCCGCTAACAAGGAGCTCGCTCACCATGAGAACACAGACAATTATTCCCTCTGTTCTGGGGGATAATCATTAATGCCACAGGAAATTCTAAACAAGCGATTAAATCATTACTGGGGAAGGTGCAGCGAGCCTGTGCCACCTTTAAGCCTCCTTTGTGCTGTTGGTCTAGGGAAGGCTTACCTAGGAGGTAAGAAGCAGGGAGACAGGCATTGCCCCCACCCCTGAAGCATCACCAGCAGCCAGTGTGGCAGGGGCCAGCCCCAGAACCACCTTCCCCCTCTGAGCTGCACACCCAGCTACTGTCGCCAGAACCCCTCCTGACCCACCCACAGTGGAGGCTCCGTTCCGGCAGCTCGTCATGATCTCGTGCCTTCTAAAACCTTGCCCAGCTGAGGCATCTATTCATTCAATGAACAAATATTTACTGAGCACCTACTATGTGCCAGGCAGTATTCTAGGGCCTGCGGAGATACTGGTCAACAAGACAGATGAGGCCCCTGTCCTCATGGAGCTCACAGTCGACTGGGGAAGGCACATAATCAGAATGTGATAAATAGCCAAGAAAATAACCACAAATCGTGGCAAGTGCTCAGGAGGATCCTGGGTGTTTTGAGTGGAGGACCTCCTTGGAGGATCTTGGAGGCCACACACACTTTAACAGGCAGGCCTCCCTTGGGTCGCCTGCCAGTCTACGCCCGTCTCCTGGGCCTGCAGATCATATCTTATGTGAACATCTGCAATGTCTGAGCAGCCCTCTTCCTGCCCCGAGTCCCCAGCATGCTATCTTGGGAAAGATAATGAGTATCTATCGCAGCTACTGTTTTTTAGCACTTACTACGTGCCAGGCATTGCGCTCAGCAATTTATGGTCATTCCATCATTTCATCCGCAGAACAGTAATAACGTCATGAAGCGGGTGTTTTAATCCCCATTTTCCAGACCAGGAAGTGGAGACCTGGTACATTTGTGCCATTTGGTCAAGTCATATAGTCAGTGAGCGGGTGGTTGAATTGAACTCTGCCTGAGCCCTGAGCGGAGGCATTTAATCCCCACCTCATCCTACCTCCCAGGAGAAACATGAGAGGTCTGTGTGGGCTTTGCAGGAGGATTGATTTCAGGGCTGAGAGACCTCCCAGCCTGGGGTCCCTGTGGAGATGGGGCTACAGTGGGCTAGTCACTAGTTATGAAAATGTACCAAGAAGGGTACTGTCCTCCCTCTAAGTCTCCAAAATGCAGCCCAGAGGGGAAGCAGCGATGGCCAGCTGCAGGATCCCCTTTGCTCAGGGACCCTCGGACAGTCCCCTTTGGCTGCCCCAGCACAGAGGTCTCTGTAGAACCCAGAGAGACCATGGACCCTACCTCCCCAGCTGTGCCCCCCAGGCCCCTGCAGCCTTGGGAGTCCTCCCCACGCCCGGCTCCCCGCCCCGCAAGTGGTCCTGCATGTACTCCACCTCCTGCCCCTGGGGCCAGGCCACGTTCCCCAGGACAGCCAGAGGCAGAGAGGACCGGAGCCTGGGTCTGCGGTGACTAATCGGCTGGTGCTTGGGAGGCAATGGTGAATTATTCACACGGATTCGGTGAATTATTCAAGTTGTTATTATTTATTTTTCAGATGTGCCTGCGGCAGAGCCTCCAGGCCCATGTTCAAAGGATGACATAAGTCCTGACTCTTGATCGCCTGCGTCTGTGGAGAAGAGTCAGGCCGCTCTCCAGGCTCACCCAGGCGTCCCAAAGAGCAGGCTGAGGGCAGGGAGCTGCTGCCTTCAAGGCAGACTCCTGCAGAGCACCAACCCTAATGCCCATTATAGAACTAACGGTTAGCACTTACCGAGTCTCACCGGCCCAGCACTGTGCTTTCCGTGTGCAGGCTCGAGGGAGGACAACCCTGGGAAGACTCTTATCGACCCCCTTTTACAGATGATGGAACTGAGGCTCAGAGATGTGATGTCCCTTGTCCAAGGCCACCAGTTAATAACTGGGATTCTGGCCCAGGTCTGTGGACTCTAAAGCCAGTGGCTGCCACGTCGCCTATGTCTTTGGTGTTGTGCCCGACAAGGTCCTACCAAAGCTCTTTGCTGCCCCAACTGCAGCCACACCCCTGCCGCAGGCTTTAAACCATGCTGAGGGCAGGACATGCCCAGTACCTCTAATGCTCTCAGAGGAGCCTTGGTATCTCCATGGCAACAGGATCCCGAGCAGCCAGAGCGAGCCGAGCGTGGTCTACCTCCGAGGAGCAGAGGTGGCCCTTGCCCGCACAGACCGCCCTCCCCCCCCAAGATGTCCCAGGCTCTGAACAAGAGTGACTCAGAGTTCCCCCAGCCACTGCCCCCTGCCCCAGGCCTCACAAAGCCCTCCTGCCCGCCCGCCTCAGACACAGAGCATTCCTCCCTCTCAGAGCTCTGAAAGAAACCACCCAGCCGCCCTGCCTCCTTCAAGTAACTCTCTTGCTGTCTAACCTCCATTCCTCTGGCTGCAGCTCTGGTCCCAGTCGCTGAGGAGTCCCCCTCCCCCTTCCCCTAGCTGCCATCTGGAGCGGGCAAAGTGGACATGTGGACTCAGCCCTGGGGAGGCCCTGAGGGCCCCGTGTCAAGGTGACCATAGTCTCACAGAGATACCCTCCTGTCCTGGGAGGGCAGCTTTGTCTTCCTGCTACCTCATTCATTCATTCACTCACTCATTTATTTGAGAAATCCTTATGGAATCTCCACTATGTGCCAGGGACTGCTCCAGGTGCTAGGGAAGTGGCCAAGAGCAGCAGGGCCTCCTTGTCAGCGCCCCAGCCCCCGACCTGTCTCTCCTGACACAAAGGAAGCAGAATCTCAGGTGAAGTGGATCCAAGCCTGCCTCTACCAGCCCCTGACTTTCTGGGTGACCTTGGACCAGCAGCTCCCCCTCTCAGCCTTTCTCCTTTTTTCAAATAAGGGAGTGGGGCCAGAATCTTCTTTTGAAGGCCTTGCCAGACCTGCTTTTCCCAGGTGTCAGTAACTCAATAACAGGGACATCATCATTTCCATCCTACAGCTGTGAAAGTCAGCGCTCTGCACGCGCTTCATCTCAGGTGGACTAAATGACCCTCTCTCTCTTCCCGCTTCTGCGCATTTTAAAGAGGACTCTGGGGACGGCTCTGCTGCTGATGGTGAATGTCAGTTGCCAGAGAGGCTTGGGGGCTGGAGAGGAAAGGAAACAAACATTTGCGGAATGCCTGTGCTTTCCTCGCAAATGTTCTGTATTAATCTTTGCAGAGGTGGATACGCTTATCCCCATTTTACAGACAAGGAAACTGGGACTCGGGCCACACAGCCGGTAAGTAGCAGGGCTGGGATTTGAATTCAGGCCCACGCTGGCCCACGCTCTTGCTGCGACACCAAGCTGTCTCCCTGGCCTCAGGTGGGCCCTGGGGACAGAGTGTGGCTTCCCCTTCCAAAGTCTGTGCTGGAGCTGGGGGAGGAGATCTCTTCACTAAAATGACTTCCAGGGAGTTGGGTGCCACTGATTTCTACCTTCTCCACCAACAGAGGAGAGGAAAACCTCGGGCCCAGTTGTGCTGAGTCATTCAGGGCCCAGGAAATCCAGGTTTATATTTACCCCAAAGCAGCCACCTCAGCAGGTTCGGGACTGGACTTCCTCTTTATCTCAAAGCACCTGGGCTGATTCCCTGGCCAGGCAGGCAGGTAAGGAGGGACCATGGGGCTGGAACGCAGCGGCTGGAGCACCCCGACCTCCAGCCCAGTCAATGGTCTCTACCTCAGCCCAGCCTGATATCAGCCTGGGCCTTCCCCGAGTGGCCCCTAGACCACCAGCATCTGAATCCCGGGGCTTGTTAACACTGCGAGCCTGCATATTCCTCCAGACCTCCAGACCCTCCAGAATGGGGATCCTGCAGGAGTATGTGTGACACAGGTTGTAAATCAAGCTTCGTGCTCCTGAAGCTCACAACTGCCGGGCTGAAGAGCCTGGGCTCTGGGGCAGTCCCGAGTGAGTTACAGCCCTGCGGCTGACGCCTACTAGTTAGGCGGGCTTGGGCAAGGCGTTCCGCCTCTCTGGGCTCAGTTTCCCTACGTGTAAAATAGGGATGATACCTATGCCTCCTCATGGGGTTGTTACGAGGATTACACTAGGTGATGTGGCTAAGGTGCTCAGTAAAGGCCGTTAGGGTGAGCATGGCAACCCCCCATGCCCTCTTCCCTTCCCACCCCAGCTGAAGCTGGGCCTGGGGCTGCAGTTGTGACTAAACTTATCCAGCCGGTTCTCAGCTCCTCACAGCTGCAGTGTATCCGGTGGCAGTTTCAAAACAGAACTCACCCTCCAAACCACAGTCACATCTCCCTGTTGGCTCCTTGTAAGGCTCCGGCAGGAAGCCAGCTCTGCAGACCTTTGTCTTAGACAGGCTGGAGTGGTGGGATCCCCGGGGTCAGAGAGAGCTGCCTTGTGGCCTCAGTGGCAGAAGATTTGGAGCTGTGATCCAGGGCCCACGGGTGACTCCCAGCTCCATCCTGGGGGCTACCATTTAGGGAGAACCTGTTTCCAGGGCAGCTGACATTCCCTATTGACCTTCCTCTCACCCCTGGCTGAAGTTAAGTACTGCTATTACATCTGTTTACAGATAGCAGGCCAGGGGCTCAGTCTTTGCCTAAAGTCATTGAGCTTCTAAGTGGAGGAACTGGGGTTCGAACCCAGGTCTAAATGATTCCAAATTTTGTGTGTATGCCTGGTATGTGACACCACCACCCTAAATCTTTCCCGTCATTGTGATGGTTTACTAAACACTTAATAAGGGCCACGTTCTGAGCTAAGCACTCCACATGCTTTTTCACGTTTAACTTTCACAATAGGCCTCGGAGATAGATTCTGTTATTATTATTCCTATCTTATAGGGAAGGAAACCGCCACTCAGAAAGGCTGAGGATCTAAGTTAGTTAACTTGGCTCTTTCACTGTTACACTGGGGTCCTGGGAGAACACCCCACCCCATTAATCTTCCATGATTATACTTCACCTCCAAGGCCCGCCTCTGGCTCACTTGCACCCATGTCCCTGCTCGTCCTTCTATTTGGAGATCTCCTTACCCACCTGTGCCCTCATCCTGGCCCCTCTGACCCTGAGCCAGGACTGGCAGAGGTGGGCCCCCATCCTCAACTCCAAACAACTTACTGCCCGTCCCTGCTGCCTACCAGCCCGCAGGGAATTCCCCCCTAATTGCATCTCAGGCTGGGAGGCTGTTAGCCTATGGTTGCCTCCCCAGCGCCTGCTTTGGCCCCTGGGTATCCGCTCTCAGCTTCCGCAGGCTTTTGAGATGACAAATCCCAAGTCCAATCTGACCGCCTGGCCTCCGCGACACCCCAGCACCAAGTCCTGGGTGGGCTTCTCCCCAGGGAGCTGGGTCCCCTCACTGTGGGGTGGCAGGAGGGGGTTCCTAACCAGTCAAGTGCAGCACACACACACACACATACATCTGTGCAAACACCATGGGCACTGCTGTTGCGGGATCCTCAGACCAAGCCCCGCCCCCTGTGTCCACTTCCTGCCAGCTGCCTCCACTTCTTCTCTGGATCCCACTGTGGGAGGGCAAGGGCCCAGGGGTTAGGACTGCTGAATTCTATTCCTGGCTCAACCACTCCCTCTCTGTGACCTTGGGCAAGTTTATTCCAAAAATAGGAGGTTGTTTTGGTGATCTCCAACCAGCTTCTAGCCTGAAAGATAACACCGTTTTGATAATTCCTGGGGTTTTCCTTCCACTAATATTTAATGAATACTAGGCATGGTGCTGGGCACTGAGGATTCTAGAAAGGCAAGTTCCTGCCCTCACAGAGCTCACAGCCTCGAGAGGGAAAGGGCCAGGCAGGTACGACACAGAGCGATCAGAGCGAGGATGGGAGAAGCACAGGCTTCCCTGGGGGTGGGGGAGGCCAGTGGTGTCCTGGGGTGCCCAAAGGAGGAGACTTTCCTAGCTTGGAGGAGGAATCTGAGAAACTTTGCTTCAAGGTTTCTGATGTCTAAAGAATGAGCAAGAAGCGTAGGGTGGGGGGCTGGACCAGCGGAGGGAACAGCAGTGGGAAGAGGCCTGGAGGCTCTGGGGGAGGGGTGTTAACGCAAGGCTGGAGGATGGATGGCGGCCCTGTCAGCCTTGTTGGAGAATTTGGACTTGAGTCTGAGGGCACTGAGGAGCTATAGAAAGATGTGGGGCAGAAGAGTAATGTGGCTGCCATATGGAGGAAGGATTGGGGGCCGGAGGGGTGAGGGCGGGAAATCTTCCAGGAGGTTTGTAACCATCTGTCTAACCTCTTCCTCCTGTGCCTGCTGGAAATGGAGGCAAGACTTTCCTTCTTCCTCTCCTCTTTCCCCAGACACTCCCCACCTCCCCTCTCCCTGAGACAGATAGACAGACAGAAAGACACACACACACACACACACACGCACGCACGCACGCGCGCGCACACGCACAGCCAGACCTGCCGCAGATCCCCTTAGGGAGTAGGGCAGAGGTTGGGGAGGTGACCCAGAGCTGTGTGCCCTAGGAAAGAGCTGGAAGGGAAGGGGTCTTTAGGTTTGACGCCCAGCTGAAGCTCCAGTAGGGAGAGCACCCTGTCACTTGGAGCACAGTAAAGTCCCTCCCCTGTCCCCTAAGGGGTTAATCTCTGCCTGAGCCATGGAGAATGGAGCTGGGGATATCTTTTCTTCTCCCTCTTCCTCCTCCTTGGAAGGTTCATCGTGCGTGTGTGTGTGTGTGTGTGTGTGTGTGTGTGTGTGTGTGTGTGTGTGTGGTGTAGCGTGAGTGCGTGAAGCACAAGGAAGGTGCCGTGAGCCCTGCCATGGAGCCACCATAGGGAAGTGCGCCCCTGGGCCGCTCAAGGCTCCAAAGGGATTTCAGGAAGCTTCAGAGATTAGAGAATTCAACGTACTGCCACAGCCTCTGTTGAGCCTGGGATCCTGGGGCCTCAGCTGCACAGAGCACGGGGCTGGGCCAGGCCAGGATGACAGTGGTCTCTGGGCTCCGCTCCAGCAGCCCAGGGCTTCCTCAGGCATCTTCTCAGACAGGCCTGGACCATGTGAAGCCCCCCACCCCACCGGGGCCCAGACATGCAGGGGGCCCCTGTGCCTCTTCCAGGCGCCTGCAGTGGGTGTGGGTGCTGAAGCCAGACTCCAGGGGGCCATTGTCAGCTCCACCTTGTCAGCCAGCGCCAGCCCTGGCCAGGATGCCTCCGGAAGGCACATTTCTCCGCAGCCCTCAGCAGCCCAGGCCCCAGCCCCCTCCTCACTCATCTCCCCAGGTCCACCCTTGCCCCTCTCCTGTCTCCCTCCCACACTGCAGCCAGACAGAAGTTTCGAGAACAGTCAGGCCAGTACTCTCCTCGGTGTCCTTGCACAGCGGCTCCACACACCCTGAGGATAAAAGCCAAACTGCCCTTGGTGGCTTCCAAGGCCTGGTTGACCACTCTGGCCACACACACCCCATAAGGAACTCTCCTCTCTAGCCCCCGGGAGTTCTCACCTCCAGGTCTTTGCATTGACCGTTTCCATGCTCAGAGCCCCTTCTCACTCATCCTCTCCAGGCAAATCCCTCCTCATTCCTCCAGTCTCAGCTCCCACCAGAGCCTCTGACCACCACATAGCACGCCCTTTGGGTTCCAAAAGCCCCCAGAACTTCACCTGTCACCCTTCTGACCACACTGGATTGTAAATGTCTGTTTAACACACTCATGTCCCATGCTTCTCTGTATCGATAAGAACGCAGTGTACTCCAAGGGGATGTGAAGGCAGGAGTGAGGTGAGAGATAGGATGGTGAGTACCACGGCTCAGGATTCAAGTGCCAAAGATGCTGTGACAGACTACAACTACTCACTATGTGCCCATTCCATACCAGGCAGTGTGATAAGAAGTATCTCATTTCATTCCCCAGTGACCTTGAGAGAAGGGCATTATTGCTACCATCCCCCTTTTACAGATAAGGAAACTGAGGCCCAGAAAGATTGATTTGCCCACGATCAAACAGCCAGAAGGTGGTGCAGGCTAGATCTCCCCAAGTGCTGGGGTGGAGGGGGTTTAAGGTAGGGCCCTTGTACTGTGTAAAATGCCAGTGAACTTGAAAAGGGCATTGACCAGCTCTCAATCCCTCTACAGTCCTGGAGAAGAGATGACCTGAGCACCCCCCACACACCAGAAGTTCTGCTTCTCTGGCAACGGGGCAGGGAGGACCTGAGTCCTTAGGGGGAAAATGTGTCACCCCACCCTGGAACCTTCCGGGAGGTGTAAGAGAAGCAAGTCCATCATGACCCCATCCTTCACATTCATGTCTCTTTCAGGAGCAGGAGAAGTGCAGGAAGTCTGGAGTACATCCCCTCATTGTCAGGACAGAAGGTAAGGTGCTGAATTTAAGAGCAAAGCAAATTCGGTTGGAGAGGAAATGAGATTTCTTTGTCAAGGTGAGTGTATCTGGGAGAGCTGGGAATGGGGTGGAGTGGGGGCGTGGGGGCACTTTGGGGGGGGCTGCAAAAGGGGGAGTACAGATCTGGAATTATTAGAATGTTGATTATGTCCTCTTGATTGTTAATGAAATTCTTCACCTTGGATTTCTGGACCAGGGGAAAGCTCCCGGAGCTCATTTTCCCCGCTGATGAGAGCAAGAGAGAGGGCAGGACGGGGGCAGTGGACTCTCAGCTTAGGGAGAAATTAAATTCTGCCTAAACAAATGGGAGTGGACAAGCCTGGCCACTGCCGTTTGGAGGCAGAGCCCTGGGTTGACCTGAGGTCCCTTGTGGAAACTCTGTGGAGACGCCTGGGTGGGGAGGGGCGCAGAGACCTGACTCAGGCAGCAGGGTGCAGCTCCAAGAATAATAACAGCTAGCATTACCGAGTGCCTTCCAAGCGTCCCACGCTAAGGAACGTGCGTGTACTGTTACCCTGAGTCATCCCAACAGCCCTGGGAGGTAGGTACTGTGACTGTTCCCATTGTGTAGATGAGGACACTGAGGCACAGAGAGGACAGAAGCTTGTCCAAGGTCTTGTAGATGGCGCATGGAGGCACCTGGCACCAGCCCAGGCCATCTGGCGCCAATGCCTGTCCTTTGAGATCTGAAGGATGCCCAGCTCTACCACTCCTTCACCACCACTCTGAGCTTCAGCTTTCCCATCTGTGACATGAGGCCAATCATAGTTGGCACCACAAAGGGCTGTTGTTAGGAGTCAATGAAATAAAAAAAGAAATTAAAAACACCTCAGCACGGAAATAGTATTCTCTTTGGACCTTTGCTCTCTGCCTCCCAAAGTGGGGAGGTGCCACTTCTAATGTGGCTGGCTGAGCACCTGTGACGAGGAGGCCCTGTTCTAGGCACAGGGGATGTAACAGTGAACAAAAGGGACAAAAATCCCTGCCCTTGTGGGGGGCAGGCAGACCACAGACAAGATAAGTAAGTAAATTATAACACCTGTTAGAAGCAAGAAATGTGATAGAAAAAAACCAAGCAGTAAGAGGAAGGGAGGGCGTGCTGATGGGGGGACTGCAGTCGAAATAGGGGGTCAGAGGATGTCTCCCTACCGCCACCATGCCAGCCTCCGCAGCCAAAGTGACCTGGAGCAAAGACTCAAAGGAAGTGCAGGAGTGAGCAATCACCCAGGGGGAAGAACGTTCCAGGGAGAGGGAAGAGCAACTGCAAACTACAAAGGCTCTGAGGTGGGACCATACCTGGCGTATTCTAGGAATAGCAAGAGGGCCAGAGGGGCTACCTTAGCAAAGGCAGTTATGGGGGAAGTGCAGATTGTGTGGGCCTTGTTTACCTCTGTAAGGACTGGCTTTTATCTGAATGAGGAGACGAGAATCCACCAGAGGGTTTTAGGCATGATCTGATTTCTGTTTTGAAGGCATCACTCTGACTGTGGTGCTGAGAACAGACGGTCGGGGTCAAGAGCAGGATTAGAGAGAAGAGTTAGGAGGCCGTTGCAATAATCCTGGTGAGAGTAGGTGGTGGCCGAGTTCAGCGAGGGAGCAGCGGAGGTGGTGATAAGAGGTCGGGTTCTGGGTCTATCGCGCAGGTAAAGCCAACAGGATGAGCTCAAGGATAAAATGTGGGGAGTGTGAGAGGAAGAGGATCACGGATGATTCCAAGGCTTTGCCTTCTTCATCTGTCAGTTCCCTGAATAGGGATCCCCTGCTTTTAAGGTCCAGCTCCACCCTCCTTGTCCTCCCCCACGTCCCCGAGACACCTCAGCTCACAGGCTTTTATTCAAGATCCACTGCTCCCTACCCGGCTCCTTCCGCCGCTGCCCAGCTTTGCCTTACAGAGCTCAGAGGACCCCAGTGCACAAAGTCTGACCCAGAGTGTACATCCGCCTCACGGCCTTCTGGGCTCCTTCGGTCATTACCTGGCTCAGGAGTTCCCGTCACGTCTGCGGTCCCGCCAGGTCCCTGGCTCCTCCCAGCTTGGATGTCCCCTTCTTTTTCTCCCTGGAACTGGGCCTGCTCCCTGCCACACCACTCTGTTCTTCCCTGTCACCCTGCTGCCTCCCTTGCTTCCCTCAGATCTCAGTTGGAGCATCACCACCTCCAGGAAGCCTTCTCTGACCTGCCAGTCTAGCTGAAGCCCCCATTCCAGCCCCAAGCCTTTACCATAGGGGCAAGTTCATCTTGACTTGTGTGATTGTTTTATGAATAACTGTCTTCCCACCTAACCATAACCTCTGCAAAGGCAGGGATCCACCTGTTTCCTCGGAAGCAGGCAATTCGCCAATAGACACATTCCGTGGACTCGACATGGAGCCTTAGACTTCTGGTAAATTAACTTTCATTGACCTAAAGCCTCCAGCTGCTAGGTAAATGCCTGACACATAGCAGGTGCATGACACGTATTTTTTGAAAGAATGAATCAGTCCATGAATCAGAGTTCTCCTATAAGACCTTGGACATGTGACAAATCTTCTGAGCCTCAGTTTCCCCATATGTGAGGAATGGGAATGAGTACCTACTTCCTGAGCTGTTGTGAGGATTGAAAAACATAAGGTGTACACAGTGCCTTACACTAGTAGCTGCTCAGTAATTGTTCCTCCTCTGCGGGTTCAGACAATTACCACCTGACAACTCCCCCAGCCTCCCCTCCCCCACCCCTCCCATCCCTTCCTCCCTTCCCCAGCCTCCTCCGCCTCCTAAGGACTCCCGGTTGTGGAATCACCATAGCCTCCAAACTCCCCTTCTCCCCCAAGATCCCTAAATTTGCCACTGGTTCCATATTGATCCTGTTTAACTTTCCCAATGGATGATAAACATGAAATTAAAATGACTTCCTGGAATATTAATGTAGTAAATGGCCATATTAAAACAAAGAAAATACAGCTGAGAAAATTCGCTTTGATGTAGCGTTTCTGTAGGAGGCTCATTTATCTGCAGCTCAGACTCTCGAAATGAGATTCTGAAGGTTTCTCTGATGTCTCTTATTTTTCCCTCACCCAGAATTTAAACAGAAAATAGAATCACAAGCTGGTGTCATAAAAATGTGGGCCTTTTCCCTTCTCAACCAAAAAGCAAATGAAAACAAGGCCAGGTAGATGTCAGTCTCTGCAAACACCGGCCTGTGGACTACAGCTGCCCTTCCCAATTTCTCCTGCATCTTGCCCACATGGGCCTGGTCCATGCTGCCAGGCTAACCTCTGAGGGTCAGAGGGGGTGTTCAGAGGCCCACAGGGCTGCTGCTGAAATTAGGAAAGGTGACTTAGGGCCACAGGAGGCTCTGTCTCACTGGGGTAAATGTGCAGATTTTGCTGGACTTGAAATCTTGGCTCTGTCACTTATTAGCTATTCTGTTCTTGGGCAAAGTACTTCACCTTTCTGAGCCTCAACTTCCTCATCTGTAAAATGGGGATCCTAGTATCTAGTTCACAGGGCAGTTATAAAGCTTAAACTAGATAAAATATCTAGCATGCAGTAGGTTGCTCAGTATTACTATTGTTTGTCACTATTATTACAGATGATAATCTGTGCTGTTATTATATTCAGGCCCTGGGCTGAGATGTCACCTCCTCCAAAAATGTTCCCTAATCCCTAGGCTGGGTCATGTGCCTCGTCTGGGCCGCCACAGCCCTGAGCTTCCCCCATCCCCTCGCTGGTTCCTCCCCTGCCTCTCCCAGTAGCCTGCAGCTCCATGAGGGCTGGCCGGGGTCTCCCTTACGACTGCATCCCAGGGGCACATGGTAGAACTTGAATGTCTTAAAGTCAGAGCCAAGGCGCTAGAGGCTGATGTCCCTGTACCCACCTCACATGGTCTACAGATCTGTGCCATGGCATTGGGTCCTTCTACACAGTCACAGGAGCTCAGAGTGCCCATAGCGGAGACATCTGTCCATCCATCTCCCCCAGGCCTGGGCTCCCTTGTCTGCACCTTCCCTGGGTCTCAGGTGGACTGTCTGGAGCCCACTCCTTCCTCCCTGGCCTCAGGGAGGTGCTCAGACCAAGGTCCTCTGGGATTAACTCTCTCTCCCCACTTCTCTCTTCTTTCATCTGTCTTCCTGCTTCCCCCTCTTTTCAGCAACTTCTGCTGAGATCACGGGTCTCCCTTGTCTGGATCTGGCCCTGCAGGCAGGTGGAGGAGGCTGCCCACCCTCTGCCTAGGCTGAGCCTCCCTGGGTGTCCCTTCATAAGCCTAGATTGGACCCTCAACATCCCCAGCTGGGCAAAGCCATGTCCCTGCCACCTGAAATCCAGGTTCTTCTGGCCCTTCCCCAATGCCAGAGGGGCTCAGGACCCCTATGCTGGGACCAAGAGACAGCCCCACCCCTCCCAGGCAGCCAGGGGGCACTGTCTGCTCTTTTTTTTTTTTAATTAAAAAAAATTTTTTTTATTGGAGTATAGTTGATTTACAATGTTGTGTTAGTTTCAGGTGTACAGCAAAGTGATTCAGTTATACATACACATATGTTCATTCTTTTTCAGACTCCTTCCCCATATAGGTTATTACAGAATATTGAGTAGAGTTCCCTGTGCTATACTGTAGGTCCTTGTTGGTTATCTATTTTATATACAGTAGTGTGTGTATGTTAATCCCAAGCTCCTAATTTATCCCTCCCCACCACGTTTCCCCTTTGGTAACCATACATTTGTTTTTGAAATCTGTGAGTCTGTTTCTGTTTTGAAAATAAGTTCATTTATATCACTTTTTAAAAATTAGATTCCACATATGAGAGATATCATATGATGTTTGTCTTTCTCTGTCTGACTTACTTCACTTAGTATGATAATCTCTAGGTCCTTCCATGTTGCTGCAAATGGCATTATTTTGTTCTTTTTTACGGCTGAGTAATATTCCATTGTATATATGTACCACTGTATATACGTACCACATCTTCTTTATCCATTCCTCTGGCGATGGACGTTTAAGTTGCTTGCATGTCTTGGCTATTGTAAATAGTGCTGCAATGAACACTGGGGTGCATGTATCAAATTATGGTTTTCTCCAGATATATGCCCAGGAGTGGGGTTGCTAGATCATATAGTAGTTCTCGGGTTTCCTTTTCAGCATTTATTATTTGTAGACTTTTTGATGATATGGCCATTCTGACTGGTGTGAGGTGATACCTCATTGAAGTTTTTTTTTTTTTTTAATAAATTTATTTATTTATTTTTGGCTGTGTTGGGTCTTCGTTGCTGCCCGCGGGCTTTCTCTAGCTGTGGAGAGTGGAGGCTACTCTTCGCTGCGGTGTGTGGGCTTCTCATTGCGTTGGCTTCTCTTATTGTGGAGCACGGGCTCTAGGCACATGGGCTCAGTAGTTGTGACACGTGGGCTCAGTAGTTGTGGCTCGCGGGCTCTAGAGCGCAGGCTCAGTAGTTGTGGCGCATGGGCTTATTTGCTCCGCGGCATGTGGGATCTTCCCCGACTGGGGCTTGAACCCGTGTCCCCTGCATTGGCAGGCGGATTCTTAACCACTGCGTCACCAGGGAAGCCCCTCATTGTAGTTTTGATTTGCATTTTTCTGATAATTAATGATGCTGAGCATCTTTTCACGTGCTTTTTGGCCATCTGTATGTCTTCTTTGGAAAACTGCCTATTTCAATCTTCTGCCCCCTCTTTGGTTGGGTTGTTTGGTTTTTTCGACATTGAGCTGCATGAGCTATTTTCCAGCTTCCTGTCTGCTCTTGAACCATTCCCGTTCTAGACCCAGCTCCAGTCCCTCTCTCTCTCTCTGACACATACACACACACAGATACACACACAAACGGGCACGTGTGGAGTCACACAACCAACACTCTGATACCCAGTCACAGAATCACTGCTGTCACAGGCACAGGACAAGGGGTGGACGGCGGGGCGGGGGGGGGGGGGGGGGGGTGTCTGTGGAAGATCAGCTTGCCTGCTGGGGGCGCTGTCCTCTGGAGACCCCTCCGCAGCCAGCCTGTGGCCCCCTAGCAGGAAGATGAAGCTGGAGCAGAGGGAGCAACTGCTTGAAACAGTGAGGGCGGCCCCAGGGCAAGGGCTGCTCCTGCTGAGATAATGATTGTGGGGATGCTGGGGTGGGGGCCACCCACACACACCCCCAAGCCAGCACTCGCTCAGCTGCCCTCACGCTCAGGCAAGTTCTCTGCTGGGGCATGCACGTGTGCGCGTGCGCACACACACAGAAAGAAGCCTCCTAACCATCTGGGCATCAGACACAGTACCTTACACATAACACGAGCACTGCCCTTATTCTCTGTGTTTGAGTACAAACCCATTCAGAGACACAAGCTGCAGGCAGCCCTGGCACTCAGAGGCATGTGACACGCACAGAGACACACACACACACACACACACACACGGCCATGCCTTCCCAGTCTCCGTGTGTCAGGGTCTGACAGTGTGCCAAGGTGACCCCATCACTGTTCAAGGTCAGAGGTTGGCTCCTTGTGAGAATGAGTAGAATTGGGGACCAGGGTGGGGAGGGCTCGCTGCCGGAGCTCGAGGAGCTGGCCAGGACCGTCTCTACACCTTCTTGGGTCTTCTTACCCCTGGAGGCTGTACCTCCCATAATATCACACAGAGTGAAATGCAGCCAGACCCCACATTACATATGATTTGTGTATAACCATATGAGTTGAGCAGCTTTGCAGTTTGCATAATGCTCCATTTTGGAGACCTGTATTAAGCGTTCATTACTTGTGATTTCTTCATATGAGTTCTGTTCATATATGAGGTCACTGACATTTTTCAGCAGAACCCTCAAAAGCCTTTAGGCCCTGGGTCTTCGGCCTTTGGTGCATGATGGGAAAGAGGGCCCCAGTGAAAGGGGTAGTGGGCATGGTGTGGGCTAAGTGAGTGCTGTGGGCCCAGCCCCTCCACACTGAGACCCAGACCATGTCTGGACAGCTACATGTGTGCAGGCACCAACACAAATGAACACTTAGATACAGGTCCCAACACATACTCGGAAAGACGTCACAACAGATATGCATCACCCCAGCACCTAGACACACACCTGAACCGACACACTCCCCAACAAACTGGCCCATAGACTCTGACTCAGGCAGACCCATTCCCCCTAAAACACAAAGACCTGCCTGGAGTGGCACAGAGGTTCTCCTGGGCAAAGTCATCTGTGGACACCCCAATCTGGTACTCAAGTCCACACAGTGAGACATACCCAGGCACATCATTACAGATACGCACATTTGACCATCCTCCCTCCCCCTTCCTCTCACACCCACACTTCCTCTCACTCCCTGTCCTGTCATGGGGAGACAGAGCATCCCAGCCCTACAGAGCCCAAGGGGCCTGATTAACAGGAAATTCTACGAATGCCAATTAGAGCAAAGTTTACTGAACAAATTGTTTGCAGTTGTGCCCCGGAACCATCATGAATTTTAATCTTGCATTGATTTGCACTGATGGAAGTTTTGCTGATGCCGGGGCCCTTTGTGCCTCCTCTGCACGTGGGAGGAGTCATCACCCAGCCTCAGCCTCAGGAGCGCTGGGGGCAGTCCTCAGCCTCTGCTGGTTCAGAGACATCAGCCTAGGACCAGCAACCACAGCCCAGATTGGAGAGACCAAAGATACCTAGAAGATGGGCAAGAGTTTTAGAGATGCACAGGGCATACCCATGTGGTGTGGATAAAGAGGACCGTAAGGTTTAAGGACCCCAGTAATCTGGGAAGGAACTGGGGGCCCTGGAGCTTCTGAGGCCAGATACAAAGGCAAGGGCACAGCTAGGGATGTAGACACAAATGTGGCTGAGATGCAGAGATGGGCGCAGATGTTGTGATAGTTCCAATACCACCTCACCTAACATGACTCCAGTGTGTATATAACCTCAATTCAAATGACCTCTTCCAAAATAAATTTGATCCTGTCCTCCTCTCCCTTCCACCAAACCCTCTTCCCAAACCATTTCATAGTTCCCCGTCGTTTTAAAAAAATCCTTGCCTGATGTGTACCACCCACCTCCCCATCTCACGCTTCTCTCTCTGTTCTCCAGCCACTGTCAGTCCCCTAGGAGGAGCCATGTTTCCTTCCAGCTTCAGGGCCTTTGCACATTCTGTTCCTTTATCTGAAGGAGTTCACCTAGTTAACTGCTTTTCATGCTTCAGGTCTCAGTTCACGTCACTTCCTCAAGGAACCTTCTTTGACCCTCTGCCTAGATCAAGCCTCTCTGCCATTAAATGCTCTTATAGCCCTTTTGTCATTAGAGTGTAAGCTTCATGAGGGCAGGGGTGGTGTCTGTATTTACTCACTCCTGTATCCCCTATACTTAGCACAGGGCCTGCCATATAGTCAGCTTTTGCCATAATAATGCTGTATAACAAACCACTCCAAAAGTTTAGGGTCCTACAACAGTAAGTATTTCCCGCAGGCTGGCTGGGTTTTGGTGGATCTCGACTGGGCTCAGCTGAGCTTGATTCTAAACTGTGGACTGAGTGCGGGTCTGCTCCACGCATCTTTCATCCTTTTTGGACCAACTGCTACCTGAGGCATGGTCTTCTGCAAAAGGCAGGAATGCAAGAGAGCATGCCTCACCACGCCCCCTTGGCCAGAGCAGGTCCTGAGGCCGTGGGGGGGGGGGGTGTGCATACACAGCAGAGGGCGTGAAGCATTGGGACCAATGGAAGTCACCACCGGTTCCACAAATACTGTGGTATGAAGTTGAGTACTCGCTCCGTGCTAGGTGCTGCGTTAAGCACTTTATGTGCATGAACTTATTTAATTCCTGAATCAGTCCTGTATTATTAACCCCATTAACAAAAAGAAAAACTTTAATTGAATAAACTAAAAACCTGCACGAGGTAAACAATTCAAACAGCACCAGTTATAACCAATTATATTCAAAGAAAAGTAACTCTGCCTTCTACTCCCACCCCAGCCCCACTCCCCAGAGGGGGGTTGTTCTGTGGGCTTTCTGATATAGTATCTGTATATCCAAGCGCACGCATGCACGCATGAGAGATCCCTTTTTAAGAATTCAGCTTGGTGCGTACTATATTAAAATGGTTCTGCATCTTGGTTTTCTTCTGTTCTGCATTTTTGTTTTCAACCAATAATATATCTTGGGGCTCCTTCCTTATCAAGACCCTTGATTTGATCTACATTATTTTTTACTTATCTCCATTTTGCAGATGAGGAAACTGAGGCTTAGTTTAAGTTAAACTTGTCCAAGGTAATACAGCTCAAAAGAGCAGGGCCAGGGTTGAAATTTAGGTCTGCCTGACTTCAGAGCCTCTGTTCATAGCTGCTCTGCTCTACTATGTCAGTAGTAGACCCCATGGCATCCTCAGCATGGCCCGGGTAGATCCAGAAAAACCTCTGGGCTCCAGCTGGAGGCACTCTCAGAGAAGGATGGCACCAGGGCCCTCACAGTGCTGGGCCCACCAGTCAGCCAGGGAACCCACCAACACTGGATCCGAGGAGTTGGGCCCTTGGCCCCAGGCCTCACCCTCAGACTACCCACCCTTCTTGGCATCCCAACACTAGCTCTAGGCACTGAGTCAAGCCTCATCTGCCCCTCCACTGCCCCAGCAAGAGGAAAATAGCTGCAGCAGGGAAACAGGGGACCTGGGGCCATTCTTAGCTCTGCCTCTAACTTTACGTCTTTGGGCAAGCCACTTCCCCATCTCTGAAAGGGGAGAATCATTCCCACCCCCTCCTTTCAGAGGGAAGCAGGGAGACCCTGCTGAAAGCCTGGTGTGAGTGCAGCTCTGACTGGAGGAGTGTGGGGTGTGGGTGCTGCCTCCCAGGCTTGGGTGCGGGCTCTGATCCCTGTGCCTGGGCAGGGTTCACTCACAATCCAGCCTTTCCGCAGAGGCGGCCCCTGTGCTGTAGCAGAGGAGACAGAACACATCAGAGGCTCAAATCCTGCCTCTGCCACTTACTGACTCTGGGGCCTTGGGTTCCACTAATAACAGCTATAATATATTGAAGTGTTATTATGTTCCAAATGTGGGCACACCTGCCTCATTTAACTCTCCTGACAGTCCTATGAAGTAGATACCATCCTGATTTACACACACTATAAATGAGGCTCAAAGAGGTTTAAAGGACTTCCTCAAGGCCAGAAAGTAGAAAAGACTCTTCTGAGTCTCGGTTTCCTCTTCTGCAAAGTGGGTGCAGTAATATCCATCTCTCACAGTTGTGGATTAAGGAAATGGATGTGAGCCAACTAAACGGGCTTAGCAGCAGACACACAGTAGGTGCTCAGTAAATGTAAATTCCCTTCCCCGTCCTCTTGGAGCTGGAGACTATACTGGAAGAGTACACTGGGATCCCCTGGGAAGCTTTAAAACGGACTGTAGGTCCTGGGTCCCACCCTGAGAAATGCTGATGTAAGTGGCCTGGGCCTGGGTGACAGCCTGGGATTCTTTAAATTCCCCAGGTGGTTCTAACGTTCAGCCAAAGTCGAGAAGGGCTGTGTTCTAGACCTTAAGTGGGAGGTCTCTTAAGGCCTCCCTACCTTGCTAGCTCCTGAAAGAGTGGCTCACTGGTCTTGCTACTTCAGCTCTCATCCCCCTCCCTAGTCCATTTGTCATTCAACCGCCAGAGAGAGCATTAAAAACTTAAATTAGATCACTCTCCTTCAGTAACTTCCCATTGCACTTAAATATGAAAAAAAAAAAAAAAAATCCCACCTCCTTCCAAGACCCCGCATGGCCCAGGCCCTGCTTAACCCATCCGTCAGTCTTCTTGTAGCCCTGGCTCCTATTGTCCCTTCTGCACTCACTCCCCAATCTGCTCCTGGCCAATTCCCACTCGCCTTTAGGTCTTATCTTACCCAGCAGTTCCACAAAGAGGTTTTCCCTGGCCATCCTTCTAGAGTTGGCCCCTAGTTTTGCTCTCCCGGATATTGTTAAACGTGATGGAAGGCACAGGTTGCTTTTAAAATCATCCCTTTATTTGTGTGTTTGCCTATTTAAAGCCTATGTCCCTCACTAGACTCTAAGCTCTGTGCAGGGAGGGTCCATGTCTGTTTTTGTTCATCGTTGTGCTCCAGTGCCTTACATAGAGTCTAGCACAGAGGTGGTGCTTAATAAATATTGGATGGATGGATGGATGGACGGACGGACGATACCGGCTCCATAGCACCTTGCAGGGCTGAGTGTTTTCGAATTTCTTAATTATTTAAGAAGTATGTGTATATATTAATAGCTCCCATCTAGTGAGTACCTACTGTGTCTCATTTGATAGGAGGATTATGGGGAAAGCTACCGGAGCGTCCCCATCTTGCGTCCTCTCTTCACACTCAGAAGCTTCTGTGTTCCCCCTCCAGCTCCCCATCCTGAATTACATTATCCTTCCTCCCCAACCTGCCTTTCGGACTCTGGTCTGCAGCATCACTTCCACCTCCTAGGTCCTCCTTTGGGCTCCTAAGCAGGGGACCTCCCCCCCACCCCTAGTCACAGCAGAGGGGGCCCGGGCCTTCTCTGAAGACTGGGTGCACCAAGCAGCCTTGTCAGAGCTGCAGTGGAGACTCAGGGAGAGGTGCTGGCTAGAGGAGCAGGAGGGGATGCAGCCAGCCGGCACCCCCAGCATCATTTAAGGCTGCAGGGGGCAGATCAGAGCAGCGAAGCGGATTAGAATGACAGCCATAGTCTGGTGGGCCTGGGGTGGGGAGAGGATGAAGAGTAGATGCCTCAAAGACCACCATGCTGGGTCTCTAGACCCTGTCTCACCCTTCCCACCCAAATCCCCAGCCTGCCAACTGCCCCTGAGTCTTGTCCAGGCTGCCTAGTCCTTGAGAGGGGACGGGCCTTTAGAAGAAGCTCAAAGGAAGGGTAGCCATATAAAGGGTTCTAATCACCCGATTCCAAAGCGGGGTGGGGGGGGGGGATGGGGGTTTCCCTACACCAACAACAATTCTAGAACACCAGCTGGGTGTCCTATATTTCAGCTCAGTTCTGACGCTATCAGGAGATAGCATCAGATTCCGCAGGCTCGGGGCTCAGTCCTACAAGACTGCCACCCCACACCTCCACCTCAGCCACCAACTGAAAGTCCAGGTTGTCACCTGTGCTACAGATTGAAGGTTCCAGTGACCGCCTCCTCGGGTTCAATTAATTTGCTAGAGCAGCTCACAAAACTCAGAGAAACGTTTTATTTGCTAGATTACCGTTTTGGGGGGGTTATTGTTTTGTTTTTTTGGCCTCGCCTCATGGCTTGTGGGATCTCAGTTCCCGACCAGGGATTGAACCTGGGCCACAGCAGTTAAAGCGCTGAATCCTAACCACTAGACCACAGGGGGACTCCCTAGATCAGGGGTCCCCAACCCCCGGGCCACAGATGGTTACCAGTCAGTGGCCTGTTAGGAGCCGAGCTGCACGGCAGGAGGTGAGCGGGGGACGAGGCAGTGAAGCTTCACCTGCCACTCCCCATCGCTCCCCGTCACTGGCATTACCACCTGAACCATCCTCCCCCCGCCCCCCCATCTGTGGAAAAATTGTCTTCCACAGAACTGGTCCCTGGTGCCAAAAAGATTGGGGACTGCTGCCCTAGATTACCATTTTTTAAATAAAATGATGTAACTGAGGAGTAGCCAGATGAAGAGATGCATGGGGAGAAAGCGTGGAGTGTCCATGCTCTCTACAAGCAAGCCACTCTCCCCAAATCTCCCTGAGTTCTCCAACCCAGAAAGCTCTCTGTACGGTTGCTTTTGGGTTTAAATGGAGGTTTCATAACATAGGCATGATTGATTAAATCATGCCTAGGTACTGTTGGTGATTGAACTCAATTTCCAGCCCCTCTCTCCTCCCTGGAAGTCATGCGGCAGGGTTGGGAGGGCAGTGTTAGTGGGGTGGGACTAAAAGTTCCAACCTTCTAATCACATGTTTAGGTCCCCTGGCAACCAGCCCCATCCTTAGGTGACCTAGGGGCTTTCCAAAAGTCACCTCATTAACATAACAAAAATATCTTTATGGTTGCCACCAAGGGTTCTAGGAGCTCTGTGCCAGAAACAAGACAAAGACCAAATATATGTTTCTTATTAGAAATCACACTATCACACCATGTCACCAGCATCTGTATTGCCTCCTCGTCATCTTCAAGGCTGACAGTGCCAGGCACTTTACACACACACAGTATAGCAGTTATGTCATTGGTCCAAGGTCACCACGTTGTCTGATCTCAGATCCCAGCTCTTAACCACAGTACTATGCTGGATTATAGCCTCGAACCATCTCACCAATTCCTAATCCCAAAAGGACAGCCTCCTATAAGGTGGGGTCTGCACACCTTCTCCAGAAAATAATGGTGAAACAATTGAGCACTTCCATCGTTTTGATAGTAGATTTCCCTTCCTGCTTAGTGAAGGTGCTACAATAACTGGGGCCACTGGCAAGAGGAAATCTAAAGGAAGACAGAATGATAGGATGTCAGGCTGGCAAAGACCTAATGGCAGCACACCTTTCAGCTCCCAGGTGAAACATAAAAAGAGGTCCGCAGAGGCTTCCCACACCCACCTGAAAGCAGCCATCTAAATTTGCAGTTTGGGGTCTCGATATTTTTGCCCATGTTCTCATGCCGGAGCTGAGTCTTTTGCAACCGGCCTAGTTGCTGCTTTGGTAGATTTCCATTTTGAATTTCAGCTCTCTTACCCGCAAGCCCCTGGGAGCCTCCTGCCTTCTCTCATTTCTTGTGTCTTTAAAGAAAACTCTCCTTGCCTGGGCTCCTCCCATTGGATTTTGTCCTTTGGAGCTGGGTCTGTCTCCCTCCTTCTCTTCCTTCCCCTCTCCCTTCTCCCACCCAGACATATTCCTCTTCCTTATTCAACAGGGGGAGCAGGACCATTGAAGGCCCTTGGCCCCAGGTGCCCTCAACCCAGCAGTGGCCACACGCCCACCCTCCCTGGTCGCAGGGTCGAGGGATGTGGGATTCTCTGGCTGTACTGCAGTGCCTCTAGCTGCAGCTTCTCCCCCTCTCTCAGGGTTGCTGGAAGATTATTAGATAATTTTTAAATTTGTAAAGCACCTTAAGCTTCTCAGAAGAAAGGTGGTATATGAGTGTAATAACAGTAACAATCCTATCTGTCAAAGCCATTGAGAAAATGAATCTTGTTATCCTCAGGAACCAGCGGTAGGAACCTCAGCAAAAAACAAGAAAATAAAGTGTGGGGCGAGGTCTCCTGACCAATCAGAGGAGGGGAAAGCGCCACCCAGGGGCCGGGTGGCATTCGAGACCCCCCCCCCTCCCCGTAGCTCAGTGCTGGCGGGAAGGGGCTCTCAGAAAGTTACCCAAATTGCCTCTGATGCTTCACCAATTAAAATGACTTTAGGACAAGTTGAAATCAACTTAGGGAGCAAAGCGTTCTGATTTCTGGAACTCTCTGAAGGCAGTGGGGAAGATAAGTGTCTGAGCAGGTTGTCACTCACTCAGGAGCAATGATGGGAAAATCCATCCCGGTAACGTGACTGAGTTTGGTGAATTAGTGAGGATGTTTACCCTGCATGCTGGAAGCTGGAGTGGGGCTGTCTGGGCGGTCGGGTTTTTGACGTGTGTGGCAGCTTCGCTCCTAATGAGGTTCTCGGACTCATCACCCTCCCTGGCTGGACTCACTGTCGCTGACTTCGAGTCAGTCTGTTTCACTCTTCGAGCAAGTGGCTAAAGGCAGAATGGGCTCTGGAGTCAGACAGGACGGAGTTTAACTCCTGGCTCCGACACCGCCAGCCCTGTGACCTTGGGCAGAGTACTGCACTGCTCTGAGCCTCAGTTTTCCCATGTGTAAAATCTGCGTGCTGGTAGCACCCAATTCATGATGCTGTAAAGGGAAATGAGATGAGCTACCTTTTTAGTTTTTTATTCGCCTCCCCAAGCCCAGCATGGTCATGGAAAGAAAAGAAAATTGAAAGTTTCTGTCCTCTTACCTGGAGTATTCATTCCCCTTAGAACCAAGAGGAAACAAGGCAGATAGAGTCACGTGGGCACTTATAATGTGCCGTTCAAGTCCTGACACATCATTTTGACGGCTGTGTGGTCTCCACCAAGTCACTCAACCTCTCTGAGCCTTGGTTTTCTCGTCTGTAAGATAGGAACTACAATGTAACCTCTCTGTGGGTTTCTGAACAGCCTTTCTAAAAGTTCTGAGCAGACACTTGTCAATAAGCAAATGGAGTCAAAGTCTAGTGGGGGAGGACAAGAACACGTTGCCTCTCCCGGTCACCATGGCCACCTGATGGAGGAAGGGGATGCAGAGGACCACCAGGGGATAGAGTGAGCCTGGAGTGGGGAGGCACATGTAGGAAGGGCCCCTGGAATTCATGGGCCAGGCTTGCTGGGAACTCACCAGAGGAAATTACACAGGGCTGCAACATGAAGGACTGAAGCCAGACTGTAAACAGACTTCCAGACAGTCGGACAACAACAAGCCTATTCCTTCCTGGGGTCTTCGGCTATGCCTGAGCAAAACCTCCCCCGAGAGGAAAGGCCCAGCCTGACCGTGCTGGAAGGAAAGCAGAAGGATGGACAGGGTGACCCTGAAGATGCTCCCGCCAAGCCAGAGAAGGAGGTCACGGTGGTCCAGCGGGCCCTCCCCCAGGCTCTCTTTGAGCTGAATCCTCTGGAGGGCTGCCTGTGGGAACCTCCCGTGACCTGGAAGGGAAGTCGCTGGGCCTGCTCCAGAGCAGGGGCCATGTCTTCACAGACATGCCCAGGTCAGCTCCAGGCCACAACTCTATTATTTAAGGGTTTCATAAAAGAGTGAACCTCCGGGCCTGGAAGAATGGCCGGGATCCTGACTCTTCCTGCACAGGAAATGCGGCAGCTGTGCCTGAGCCCTGGCTCAGCCTGCTGAGGACTCAAAGCCCCTGCAGACGTTTCCCAGCCTGAGGGGACCCCCGCTGTGGCTGAGATGGTGACACCTGGGCCCAGACTGGTCTCTCCTCTCCAGCCTGAGCTGAGACCCACCCACCACCAGGCCGAGGGCTTATGGACTCTGCAGTGATTTTATTGTAATTTCCTCGTTGTCGCAGTTAATAGCATTAGTTTGTTAATTACTGTATATTTTAAAAGTAAGAGGCAAGGGAATTCCCACTGGAGACTTGTACTTGGCTGAAACGCTGTGATGTGAGGGTAGGGAGCGTGTGTATGGGGTAATGAGCTTGCTATGCCGCTTTCTGCTCCTCCTGACAGGGCCCGGGGCCAGAGATGGGGCTGCCTGGCTGAAGCAAGGCCCCCCCTCCTCTGCGGCACTACTTCTCAGCCCCCAAACCTCTGCCTGAGCCCCCTTCCCCTCAGGAGAGTGAGGCGCCAGGCCCGAGGAGGGGAGGGCGGGCAGTGGTACTGCACAGAGGGCCCTGGGGCTGAGGGAACCAGACCAGAGTGAAATAAGACACTGAGGAAGCCACCGGTGACAGGGGCAATTGATTGAGTAGGATGGAGTTTTTCATTAGGAAACAGAGCTGGAATCTGGGGAGAGGCTCTCGCATTTGAATTCAGAAGGAGGCTACAGCCCTAGAGGGAGAATGCAGGTGTGGGTAGCACAGGTCTAGGGAGAGGCAGGGTTGCTCACAGAGGCCTGGCTGAGGGGGTGAGCAGGGCCTGACACTCGATCCTCACTCTGCTGGCCAAGCCAGGGACCTGGCAGGGCCACGTCAGCTCAGAGGAAGGGTGCCTTTTGGTAATTCATCGACAGCGGGGCCCTGCGTGTTCAGGATCCCCCCATTCTTACTAGTCCGAGTCATCGGGGACTGAAGCTGGGACCAGCCTGAGGGACCCAGGAGGAGTTAGGGGCAGAGGACGAAGAGCAGATAAGGAGGGAGAGAGGGAGGGAGAGAGGGAGACGTAAAGACGGAGAAGGATGGGGGACGGAGAAAGAACTTCATACCATCTAGAGGAGCTGATTAAAATCCTAGAAGAAAATGTGATGGAAAGACTTTCTGTCTTCCTATTGAGACATTTAACCTAAAAGAAATGAGTTAAATAATTTATACAGAGAACGAGTGAAATTTGCTTTGATCAAATTTAAAAATATGACTCTGGAAATAAAGTGTCCGCCGCGTCCTTTCCAGGCAGCAGAAAGAGCTGCTGAGAAACAAAATGACAAAGACATAAAAATAACTAACCCTAACCCTGCGAATATTAGTGCCATATTTTTTGGGGAGATTACACGGCATCATGGTGGGCCACACGGAGAAATCCTCTCTAAGCACCAACAGGAGAGGTTTTGCTCATTGAGGAAGCCCCATAAAAACCAGAAAATGGATAAAATTTTCCTTTGCAAAAGCCATCTGACTTCACTCAGGGGTTGGCCCAGAAGCCACAAGGGATCAAGTTAAATTTCCCATTCATGCATTTAGAAAAAAGAAGAAAGTTAGCTGCTCACCTCCCCTCTCCAACTCTGTGTTTCTTGAAGCCGACCCCCTGTTCCCCTCCCATTTACCCTTTGCACACACTCACACTCTAAAAAAGCATCACACTCAAGCTCCAAGACTCCTGAACAAGGGGTAAGCATGGTTCCCTTTAAACTTAGCCTCTCTGAGCCTCAGTTTGCCACTCTTTAAAATGGGCCTAACACCCCCTGCACAGAATTGTAGTGGGGAATAAAGGAGATGATAGAGCCCAGCATATAGGGGCAGTCAGTAAGTGCAAGGGACCATCATCTTTTCCTCCTCGACCTGATGAAATGTCCAACAAGTGCAAACAGAGCCACCAGAGCCCCCCACCTGATCTACACCTCCAGCTGGCTAGCCCATGCCAGACACGGTTAGTCCAATCCTGGAGAGATAGTTTAGCTTCAGGGACACCAGTCCCTCTGTATTTGGGGGCCCAGGGGACCAAGAAGACACTTTTAGTTCCAAATATCTGGGGAGAAGATCTGAGGTTAGCCTTCTAGGGCTGCAGTCTCCTGCTGAATTTAAATGCTTCAGAGTCAGACAGTACCGGGTTCAAATTCTGACTTCACCGCTTGCTTAGCTGTGTGACCATGGCCAGGTTAACCCAATCCCTCCAAGTCTGTCTTTTCATCTGCAAAATGGAAATAATTTTAGAGTGGATCTCATAGGATTGAATGAGATAAAGGATATAGAAGGCATGCTTAGTATGTAGTAAAAGTTCAAGAAACGATGACAGATATTATTTTTCACAGTGACCTTGGGAGAGACGTTCAAGGTCAGAGTGAATTTTCTTCCCAAGCTCTCAGTTACAGTCTCTGCTCCCCAGACTGGAAGAGGGTCTAGCTGACCTGTTCTGACCGCACCATAGGAAGGGCTGTGGTCAGCTTTAGGGCCACGGTTCATAGTTCTCTGACCTACCCTGGTGGTACAGAGCAGGGGAATCAGGATGAAGAGGGAACTCAACCCACTGACACAGGAGGCCTGGAGGAATGTTCGGCTGGTGAGACTAGAAGCATCAGGGGGCTGGAATGGCGGCCTTCAGATTCCTGAAGGCCTGTAACTTGCCAGAGGGGGGTCTGAAAGTGAATATGGGCTCCTACTTGCTCTTGAATAATAGGAGTTTTGCAGCAGTAGTGATTTCCCGGTCCCTGAGTGGGGATGTGAACAGAGGCTGGGGGTAGCACAGAAGGGCACTGAGCATCCCCCAGGGCAGCACTGGACAGTCCCTGTGCAGCTCTCAGAGGATGTCAAGCAGATTCAAGGTCAGAACCCACCCAACCTGCGGGTGGGGTCTCAGGGTTTTCTGTGCTCCTCCTTTTCCTTCTCTAAGGAGTTCTCTTCCCTTCTCCCATCCCAGCCCGCAGAGAACCCCTGAGAAAAGCAAATACCATATGGGAATAGAGTCTGTGCATACTGTAGGGCTGTTTGGTTGAATGGTGTGAAGGTAAATGAGGGAGAAGCAGGTGATGTGTGTGTGTGTGTGTGTGTGTGTGTGTGTGTATGAGAAAGGGAGAGAGGGAGAAGGAGGGATGGGAGAAGACAGAGGAAGAAGCAGAGACAGACAGAGGAAACAAGGAGAGAGAAATATACAAGGAGAGGGAGAAACAAGATAGGAAAGAACCGTACACAGAAAAAGAGAAAAGCGCTGAGAGGGAGGAACAAAGTGAGAGACAGGAGATTGAGAGCCAGAGGCCAGCCGGGGAGTGGAGGCAGCAGCGCTCCTGTCTCCTGTCCATGGCGGGGGGGGGGGGGTCCAGGGCACACGCGTGTGCACACACAGGCCCGGCCACAGAGCCACCGTGTCAGGGCAAGCATGTCAGCCCCGGGATGGGGATGAGCCAGCTTTTATCTCCTCCGGCGCAGGATTTACAAGCTTTTGAAATGCAGGATTAATAAGAAGAGGCTGGTGTTTTAATCTATAATGGAACAGAAAGTATCATTATTGTTAAATAATGCACAGCCTGTCGTTTATTAAGAATTAATGGTTTATCGAGTGCTCAGGTTGCTGCGGCCTCCACTGCCCTCCCAGGCCTGGGCTCCTAGCCGCTGGCCTGGCCACCCGACCGTGCCTCCCAGAGCTCGACTAGCCACAGGCAGGCTGGAGGGGCCGCAGCCCATCGGCGTGGGCCTGGAAGGCTCTGTGCTCTTGCGCCCAGGCTCTCTGTGGCCTTCCCAGTGATGCTGAGGGTGGGAGCAGGGCTTTAGAGTAAGGGGAGGTGTGATGGGGAGAAATCCCCCTCATGCATTCATCCTGGATCCACTTACCTCTTCTGGGGAGACACAAACGCGTCATTACTGGGGCTTACCGCTCCCCCACCCCCACCCCGGTCCATTCTCTTTTTCTAGGCCTATGAAATTCAATTTCCACCTCTCACACTGAATCCTCTGAGAGTGGTGATGATAGAGACACTGGGATGCAGGAGGTCCCTTCCCCCTTTCTCTCCCCTGGGACCTGGAGGAACGTATCACACATTTCCCAGGAAAAACCTGAGGAGGCAACCTGGCCCCGGGAGCAGGGAACAGCATTTACTGAGAGCTCCCTCTGTGCCAGTCATTTCCCAGACGTCATCTCCTTGTATCTACATCACCACCCTAGGAGGTATCATTTCTCCTGTTTATAGATGGGAAATATGAGGCTTGGGGAAGTGAAGTCATATGCCCAAGGTCACACCACATATTCTATTTCTTTTTTTTTTTTTTTTTCGGTACGTGGGCCTCTCACTGTTGCGGCCTCTCCCGTTGTGGAGCACAGGCTCCAGATGCGCAGGCTCAGCGGCCATGGCTCACGGGCCCAGCCGCTCCACGGCATGTGGGATCTTCCCGGACCGGGGCACGAACCCATGTCCACTGCATCGGCAGGCGGACTCTCAACAACTGCGCCACCAGGGAAGCCCCACATATTCTATTTTATTCCAAAGCCATTTCTACTCCAGAGCTGGGCCATCAGTACTGGCCTCCCCTCTCATCTGAAAATGGGCGACCTCAGGGGTCACACTGTAAGAACTGCTATAGGGTCTTTCACAGGGAGGGAGCTGTGACTACAATGCTGCCCCAAGCAACAGCAAAGCCCACAGGAGAAGTGACTCATGGAGCCAGTGAGTGGCTGAGTCAGGGATGGCAACCCAGGATCCTGACACCCAGCTCAGCATCACAGCCAGACACCATCCTTGAGCCCCTGTGACACAGACTCCCTGTCTTTCCCTGCTACCAATCTGTGTGGATTGGGTCTCTGGCCAGAAGTACCCATGTCCAGACACAGAAGCTGACCATGTGTCCACCACATCTGAGGCTGGGATTAGAGCTTTGTGACCTTGGGCAAGTTACTCAACCTCTCTGAACTTCTGTCAAATGGTAATAGCACCTGCCTCAAAGGATTATTGAAAGTACTAAATGAGAAGCACTCAATGTTGATACTGGATGGTAAGAGAGGCATTGGTGTCACTGTCATTGATTCCAGCACAAGCATGCTCCCAGCATACACAGCCCACCAGTTTCCACTGCATTCATTCATTCCACAAACATGTGTTGAGCACCACCTATGTGACAAGCATATAGTTACTGAGCACCTACTCTTGCCAGGCTGTGTGCTGGGGATAAGCGGTGAATAAATTGGAGGCCGTGCCTATCCCCAGACGACAGTCCCCATCTCACCCTTCACTCTGCGCTCCATCTCCTCCCCCTGAATTCTTTTCTTCTTTTTTGTTTTTTGCGGTACGCGGGCCTCTCACTGCTGTGGCCTCTCCCGTTGCGGAGCACAGGCTCCGGACGCGCAGGCTCAGCGGCCATGGTCACGGGTGCAGCCGCTCCGCGGCATGTGGGATCCTCCCGGACCGGGGCACGAACCCGTGTCCCCTGCATCGGCAGGCGGACTCTCAACCACTGCGCCACCAGGGAAGTCCCCTCCATCCTTTTCCATCTCACTCAGTCTCAGCTCCCACCTGCTACCTTCAACCCCATCCCATCTCCACCTGGCACCCTCCACCAGCTCCCCCTCTATCCCCAACCTGGCCTCACCTCTTTCCCCAGTATCTACCATCGTCCACCCTCCATTTCTTCCAATTCATTCCTTCTTCCCCTTAGCCTCGTCCCTAGCTCCGTCCTCATTCTCTTCATGTTTTTCTCCATCCCCAACCTTGACTCCTCTCCCACCTCATCCTCATCTCACCCCAATTTCCTTCCTGATTCCCATTCCAATCTTTCACTGCCATTTCTCTCCTTTACACCATCTCCACCTCTCTCCTTTCCCACCCCCAGCCCCAGGACTCCTCCCATTCGAGTTTCAGGGGCCGGTGGTCCTGATGGTGGAGAGGATATGCCTCCAGAGGCCACTGCACAAAGGTGCACTCCAGGGGCTGAACCCCCAAGTCCCCAGGGCTAGGACAGCCCCAGAACATGCTGTGGGTAGAGTCCCCTCAATTTGCTGGAGTGTGAAGGGTGCTGACTGGGCAGCAAGCCAGTTCCTTACTCCCCACCCCCATCCTTCCCTCCCTCCTCTGGGCGGGCCACCACGCTGGGACCACGGCCCACAGCCTGGCTCCTCACACGGCTCCTGTTTTATTAACCTGCCTGTCGCTGCTCTCGCCACTGAATAGGGCCTGTGGAGGGGGCGGGCAAGGGGGGCCTTGGGTTTTGCTGGGGATCACCATGGAAACAGCAGCCTTGGCCAATCAGTGGGCCAGCAGCACCAAGTGCAGCAGGCAGCCCGGTCTCCGAAGCCTCGTGCAGCCTGCAGGCTGACTCCTGCCTGACAGGTCCTTGTAGCACCGGCCCGAGGGAGAGGAGGAAAAAAGGGGGGGCACGACCCTGGGGGAAGGAACATAGGCCAGGGAGTGGTGGGAGTGTGAAGCCAGAGGATGCTGAGGGGATAAGAAGAAGAGAGATGGGGCGAGGGGATCGGAGCCTCCTGGATCGGGATTTGGAGGTGGGACGTCAGAAGCCTGGGGCAGAGGCTGAGTTTCTCCCCAACTGCAGCTCTTGGTCTAAGCCCAGGTTCTCGGCCTCAGCACTATTGACATTTGGGACCAGGTACCTCTTTGTCGTGGGCACTGTCCCGTGCATTCTAAGGTATTTAGCAGCATCCCTGGCCTCTACCCACCAGAAGTTAGTAGCATCCCCTCACCACCCAGTTCTGACAACCAAAGATGCCTCCAGACACTACCAAATGTACTGGGGGCGGGAGGTGGGCTGGGTATGGCCGCCCTTGGTTGAGAACCACTGGCCTAAGCCTTCACAGGGCAGTGGTCACCGTTTGTGCAACTTGCTCTCTCTGAGCTGACTTCCCAGAGGGGAAGAAGGAAGGAGGAGGAAGAGGGAAAGAGTGGAAATGAGAGTGAAAGGAAGAGGACGAGGGGCAGGAGGAGGGAGCCCCGGGGTAGGGTTCCTAGGCGAGAGAGATGCCTCGCCTCAGGCTGCCAATTTACATTACAGGGATTAAATAAAGTAAGAGCTCTAAATGCCTTTCCTCATTGAAGTTCCTTCTGCTGGTACACCCTCTCTGTCCTTCCCCAGCCAGAAATCCTATCCTTCCTTCAGGCTCATATTAGGTACTACATCCAGGAAGCCCTCCCTGAGGAGGGCTCTCAGCAGATTGATTTTTCTTTTCTCCAAGACTCCTTGCCACATTGCTTCTACCTCCGTGTTACCATTCCGCATGGTTCACCCTAATAACAAGAGTTACCTTTACTGAGGGTTTCCTACGTGCCAGACGCTGCGCTAAAGGCTGAAGCACATTTTCTCCCCACAGCTCCACGGGCTGGGTACTGTTATCGCCACTTTACAGGCGCAGAAACTGAGGCTCAAGTGAAGTAACTTGCCTAAGGTCACCCAATTAGTAGAAGCACAAGTGAGGACTCAAACCCAGGTTTCCATGACTCCAGTGCCGGCAGTTCCCACCGCTGGATGCTGTGCAAGCGTCTGTCTCTCCTGTTACATTCGGACCCGCTTGCGGTGCCCAGCACAGGGCTGGCGAGGGTTAGGTGCTTGAGAGCTGTTTAGATTGGTTGGTGGTCTCTGGAAAGGTCTGAGTAGGCAGCTGGGCATCAAGCCTGAGGAGGCTGGGACAGAACTGGAGGCGACAGGGTGCTGGGTGCCTCCTAAAGGCCCTCAGGTCTCGCTGTGGCCTGAATTTGCTGGGTCATCCCCATGAAAGGCAAATGCCCTGAGGCCATATCCCAGCCACGCTGCCTCACTGGGCCACCTGACGTCTCAGGACTGACCTGTCCTGCAGTTCCCGGGGATGCTGCACCATGGCCCCCCCTAGCGGCCAGAGGGTCATGGTGGCAGGTGATGGGAGTGAGCGTGCAATTGGAGGGCTCACACCCAGCCCAGGCTTCTCTCTGGGCCCCATTCCTAGCCTCCAAGGCCACTCCCTCGGGGAATTGGAGCCAGAGGTCTCAGGTGACCATGTCGTTGTGGAACCTGACCCCTGACTCCAGCCTGGAGGACAAAGCAAATCCCCATTCCCCTCCCCCTCCCCCTCCCCCACGGAGGAAGAGCCCCTCTCCCTCCTGGCCCGTTTGAAGCGAAGAGGGTAGTGTTGGCAGAGGACTTCCATCAGAGCCTCCCCCACAGTGCAGATTCCACCCCCGTGCCTGCCTTACACTCAGCAAGGGAGGGTTTGAGGCTGAGAGGTGTCTGCCGGGAAGCATCGCGTGATGCTGCTTCACTCCCAGGTTAGGGTTTTGATCTGGGATCCAGGAGCTGGAGTCCCAGGGGACTCACATCAGAACTGCCCCCCCCACCCCAGACTTGGATCCGCCATCCGCCTGCCTCCCCCAGGAACCTGCAACACTCACACCTCAGCTTTGAAGCCAGGGCTCCTGACAGGCTGCTGTTCCCATGGCAACCCCATCTCAGGCTGCCCTACCCTGTGCTTCCCTCCACCCGCCTCCCTCCACCCTGAACCCACATCACCTTCATTCACAGAATGAGAATTGCTTCCCATCGGCAGAGTGGACACTGTTCTGTCTCCCCCACTCCTCTCTTTCTCCTCTCATTCAACCGAGATCCATGAACCAGGGAGCTAAATGGCTGAATGAGGTGAGGGTGGGAGTGAGGCTGGACTCGTGTGGGTGGAGGGGTAGGATAGGAATGGGAAGGAGCCATGGCTCAGCGCCCCACAACCTGTGGACCCCCAAGGCTTGGGCCTGTGCTCCTCCTGTTCCCAGCTCTGTCTCAGTTCATGGACCTGTGTCTGTCTCAGCTCCGGTTCCGTGAAGATACAGGGCCCAGACAGGCTCCCTGATGGCCCCAGAGCAACACAGGGCCAGTTCTCAGCCTCCAAGTTCAGGTTTTCTCTCCAGGACCAGCCAAACTGTCGCTCAGAGGCCAGATGCAATGGCTTAGCCCTGGAACTCAGCCCAGGAGCACCAAGGCTGCTCCTGACGGTGGCCCTGGCGCCTCCTCCTGTGTAAGACATTGCCTTGCAGAGGCTGTTGGGGGGTGGAGAGGTTCCAGTTTACAGTGGGATTATAGGAAGGGCTAGAGGGGAGCCTCAGACCCCAGCCCCGGTTAAACAACACGACTCTTTGGCTTTTGAGCTTTGGCAGGTGCTACTGGAAAGTCAGGCAAGGCCTGCTCAGAGCAGGCAGCAGTCCCACCTCTGCAGGAGGCCCTGAGCATGGTC
This sequence comes from Delphinapterus leucas, assembly GCF_059928025.1. NCBI lineage: Eukaryota > Metazoa > Chordata > Mammalia > Artiodactyla > Monodontidae > Delphinapterus > Delphinapterus leucas. The sequence goes on from NC_143131.1 coordinate 119,787,670, forward strand.
AGCAACTCAGCTTCAGAATCAACCAGCCTGGGTTTGAATTATAATGCCGTCATTTATTCACTGTGTGATACATGCCTCTCTGAGCCTTGATTTCCTTATCTAGAAAAGAGATAGTAATTATATACAGGTATAGTCATCCCTCAGTATCCATAGGGGATTGGTTCCCGGAACCCCTGTGGATACCAAAATCTGAGGTTGCTCAAGTTCCTTATATAAAATGGCATAGTACAACGAATACATTTGGCTCTCCATGGGTTTTACTATCCACGGATGTGAAACCCATGATAGGGAGGGCTGTCTGTACATGGCTAACATCTATGAGCCCTACCTCCCTTTCAGACAGGGTGCATTAGGTGCATTGTCTCATTTAATTCTCATAAAAGCCCAGTGATGTAGATATTGTTATTGTCATGTGTCTTCTACAGAGGGGAAACCGAGGCTCAGAGAGGTGAAGGTGAATCAGCTAGCGAGAGAGCAGAGCTTTTCATCCAGGCAGCGTGAGATAATGTATGCAATAAAAGGGATAGTCTGATTGGTGAGGGTCTGTGACTGAAACTGGGGCTGCGTCTCTTCCTTCCTTCACTCTGAGGATGCACAGCCTCCTCCAGCAAGCAAGATTGTGCACTGCTGGGCGAGACTCTGGGGATCAGGGAGGGGCCTAAGCTTTATGAGGCTGGGGATGTGATGGGTATAGGAGGGGAGACTAGCTTTGGTCCAAGGAACATCTGAACTGGCAGAGTTGTGAGACCGTCTCTAGGCCAACCCCTCAACTGTGGAAACAGCAAGCATGTGAAGTCTCAAGGAGGAAGTGACTTGTCCAAGGTCACGTAGTAAATGAACGGCTCTACCACCCAACCTCGATCCTTTGTAGCCTTTGGTTAACATATTAAGGTCGAGGTTAGAAGCCTTGGAGGCTTAGAATCCCTTGGGAAGGGTGGGAAGGAGTTGGAAGGGAGCAATTTGTTCTCCTTGGGGAACTGCTCTGTAACTCAAACCCACCCAGCCAGACTTGCAGCTTCCCCACATCCCGCCCACCCCTAGCTCCTCCAGCTTCCATCCTCCCCTGAAAGGGTCCCCCATTCCTGAGCAGCCGCCGGGCCAAGAACCTCCAAAGGCCAGGGCTTAACCATCCCCCCCAGCGCCCCACCTTGAGTGAATGTGCTGAACAAACAGCATTGTTCCCCATACAATGGATACAAAGAACTTGGGAATTCACAGAATGGTCCTGAATTTCAGCTTCCTTCCCCTCCAAGCCCCAGAGAGTTCCATTGTCTGTAAACTCCACTTAAAATATGCACCGTTGCTCCAGCTGGGGAGCCACTTAAGACGTTCGGAAGAGCCTCCCCCCAGCCCCAGCCCCACCCCCTTCCCCTCCAAGGCAGGGAGGAGGGGAAGAGCAGCCACCAAGAAGGGAGCTGGAAATGACCCTGCTTCCCCACAGTACCCCTGGGCGCCTGGGGCCCCCATTTTACAGCTGAAAGGACTGACTAGCAGCGGGGTTGAGGGACCTAACCCGCTGGTAGACCCCAATCACGGTACCTTGGCTTCAAGGGAGGCTTCAGGACCCCCTCTCTCTCTTCTCCTATCTGCTTACAATAAACCTCCAAGGACAGGGAACTCACTAGCTTATAAGGTACCTGTTCTACTCCTGAAATTTCTCATTATTATGAGACCTTCCTTAGAAGGAGCCTCACTTACCTCCTGGTTGCAGCCCAGTCCTCCACTTTCTGGCTCCCATGTTAATGTGGCCTTCCTCTGGTGTGTGACAGGACTCCTGGAATTTGAAGGCTGCCATTGCAGCTCCCTAAGGTCTTCCTTCTCCTGGGCTGAACAACCCACTTTTCCCCCAGGCCCCATTAGTACACGGTTTTGAGTCTCTCCCCCAACCTACTCCCGTCTGTGCTGCCCAGTGTGTCATTGAGGACTCCTGGTGGTGGGGCCCAGAGCTGACCCCAGCATCCATAAGTATTTATTCAACAAGTATTTATTAAGTGCCCTCCAGATACCAGGCACTGTGCTAACAGCTGGGGAGACAGACACGATCCCAGCTCTCCTGAGGTTTGTAATTCTGGTGGGGAACTCAGATACTAATATCAGATAAGCACAAGAATTAATGCATAATTACTGAGATAAGGGATCTGACTAAAGGAACTTGATAATATGAAAGCATCTAACAAAGGAACCTGATTAATTGTGGAAGGAAAACGGGTGGACCACCCTAGGCTTCCTGACATCCAAAGGAAATAGGCTTTAACTAGAGAAAGAGGTAGGGAAGAGTGTTCAAAGTGGTGGGGACAGATTGTGCAAAGGTCCTGTGGCAAGAGGGAGCTTCTCTTATTCAAGGAACTGAATAAGCTAGTGGGATTGGAGGGTGGGGGCAGGGGCGGGGGGCGGGGTGGTGGTGGTTGTAGGCCTCAGTGAGGAGTTGGACTTGATTCTAAGAGCAGTGGAGAGACACAAATGTGTACGTGCAATGAGGGCTGACTGAAATTTGCCTCAGAAAGATACATATACTTAGAGGGGCTGGTCCCAAAGCAGTGCTTCTGAGCTTTTGCACTTACTGTTCCCTCTGCTCGGGATGCTCTGTTCCCAGATTTTTCTGAGGTTTCAGAACTTGCCCAGCCCACCCAGCCTAAAGGAGCTCCCTCCATATGACCGGTCACGCTCTATCCCTTTAGCTTGTCTTATTTTTTTATAGCACTTTCACAATCTGAAATTGAATTCTTTCCTTTTATGTTTACTCTTGCGCTCTCCTCTCACTAGAAAGTAAGCACTGTAGGGTCAGGAATTTTGCCTGTCCTGTCACTACCACATTATAGCATCTGACAGTGCTAGCACATAGTAGGCCCTCAAGAGATAATAAGTGAACAAATAAATGAATTATACTGAATGTATTCCAAGATAAAAGGACCAGTGTTTACCCACAGATACACATATATAAATGTATAGGTATTTATGGGCAAATGCATATGGGCCTGCCTGGACCGCCTCTCAAGGGGCCTCTTAGACAGTCCAGACTCATGGCCTGAACAGTTCATTGCCCTGGTTCAGCTGATCAACACCCATCCTCTCTGGCTGGACAAGGACCTGTACAAGCACACGTGCCTCAGGTCAGCTGTTAGGTAATCAAAGATGAGGGTGGAATTTTAAGTGCCCTATGGAAGGGTCTGGAAAGAGATGGATCCATGTGGCCTGGTTGCAGTAAAGCTCCTCACAGGCTCCATCTCTTTCCACCCCCACTTCCCATTGCTCCCCATGCCCTATTCTACTGGGAGGGACGGAACCAAGCATTGCATACGTGCTAGAACAGAGGAGTTAGAATTTAGTGGGATTTATAGGATGTAGGACTCATTGGGCAACATTTTAAACAAGCATTTATTGAGTACCCACTAAGGGCCGAGCATGGCTAGGGACTGCCACAAGCATATGTAAAGCTGATACAGGGCAGATTGTGAAAAATTATTTAGGTGGAAATCTTAGAATTTGAAGCTTTGGGCTCCCAGAGTACAGATGGGCTGGGGGTGGGGTTAGAGGGGCAGGCACAGTTAATTCCTGGTTGGGGAGCTCTGGGATAGCTTATTGGAGTATTATTTAAAATAATGACCACGTTGATTGAGCACTTACCACATATCAGGCTCTCTTTACATGGATTTTCTCACTTTATCCTCACTATAAGCCCGTGTCTCTGTGTGTGCGCGCGCACGTGTACACACTTGCTATTACTATCCCAATTACAGATGGAGAGACTAAGGCTCAGGGGTTTAAGCAACTTGTCCGACTTTTTAACAGCTATTAGGTGGCAGAGTGGATTTTCAAGCTCAAGAGGAGGGTCTAGAGCTCCTGCTGTGAACCATAATGGTGGTCCTAGCTATGCCTGAAGCAAAGGTAGAACATGGGTGGGCAGATAGGAGAAGTCCATTCTAGGAAGGGGACACAGCTTGAGCAAAAGCTGGTAGGCAATGCTGCCAGGTATGTCTGTTTTCTAAAACCTCTGGTGGCCTGAGATCCCAGGAGACTGAAAAAGAAATTAGCTATTCTGACTTGTTCCTCTTCCTGGCCTTTAGCATGTTAGCCCCGGAATGGATTCCTATCATAAGGTGTGCTTTTCTCTAGTCCCCAAACAATTTTGTGCAAGAGTGGACACAGAGGTTGGGGGGGATGGTGCTACTGATGAACTGATGCTCTCCTATCCTGACTGGGGATGGGGGCCACTTGGGGACACTCTCTGGGCCAGGCTGGTCCTCTGCTCATCTGCATCCCTGCCTCCTGACTCATTTCATTCCAACCAATAGATTCGTAGCATGCAAATTTAATGAACAGGCAAAGAAATGATTGGCTCATTTTCCCCTGATGCAATAATGCCACTATTCAAGTAACTCCTATGTACCCTACCCCCACCTCAATTCGGGGCATTTGATCATGTTTCTGGCAAGAATCCCCAACTCCTCTATTTCCCCTTTTCCCACTCTGAGTTAGCAAGTCACTTTAAAATGCCCGACTCATCTCCCAAGGGATGGGATGTGTGGAGGACCAGGAAGCCAGCACCCTTAGGCCCAAAACCACCGTGGTCCTCCTAGGAGGCCCCATATGCCTCTGCTGGCTGTGAGTAGCATCGAATCCAGGATAACAGAGCCCATTTACTAAGAGATTTTGTGAGAATCCATGTCCAAAGCCTTCCTGAAACCAAACCCCAGCATATCGGCTGTTCCTTTCAGCCCCTAATTTAGTAATTCTATTGAGAAAAAGAGATTGTGGGGTTTTTTATTTTGTGTGATTTATTCTTTATCATATAAATAATAATAATTTACACAAAGCTCTTCCCCAAACAGAAGAGAATCTGTACATAAAAATAAACAAAAATTAAACTGAGCTGGGCCTGGTGCCCAGAAAACCAGCCAATTCCAAACACAACCAGGGGGAAAAACTCCTCTAGGTCCTGGGAGCTCTGGGGCTTTGGCTGGAATTCTGGATGGAGACTCTGGTCCGGGAAGTCATTGCCCTCCCTTCCCTTGATGCTGGGTAGGACTATGGCACCCCTGGCAGCCAACACTCATGGAGAGCCAACCAGCAGGCTCTTTGGGCTGGGAGGTGGGTGGAATTTGGACCCGAAGGAATAATCAATTTTTAAAACTCCTGGGCAGTGTTGCTTGCTGCTGGCATCCAGGGGCTGTAAGAGCTACTGTGGCTGGGAAGATGGGATATTGGCCAACGCCAAAAGTGGGTGGAAACTGCTGCCTATGCTTCCGTCTTTCCCTTGTAGCTCATTAGAGGCACGGGTTGGGCAGAATATTTTCTGATCTTCTGTTCCCTTGGAGCTCTGACACCCCGCTCCCTGGAGGCTTGTTATTTCTATAGATATTGAAAGATGACAAGCAATCTCCTTGGCCATTGATTAATTTCCCTCAACAGAAACTCTGGCTGTTTGCAACTTCTCTCCCCCACCTCTTATTTCCAGAAAAGTCTCTAAGAGGAAGACTGCCTTTTCACATTCCGGCTTTGTATCTTTAGTTGAGGGAATATATATGGCTGGAGGAGTCTGTAAGCTCTCTCCTCTTGTCCCATCTCATCTCAAGGCAGGAGTTAGATTCACATTGGTCTATAAGGACACAGTCCTTTGCAGTTATGGATTTTTACATGGCGAAGGTGATGCTGATGCTAATGTGATAATGTTGAAGATGATGTTGGCAAAGACGACAGGGAAGATCGAGGGAAAGAGGAGTGCGATAGCGATGGGGAACCTGCCCTGTGTCTAGGGCGATTATCTGGCTTAGACTGAAATGAGAAATGAGAAAATGAGAACTGGGAAGGTGGCAGTAATGGCAGCAATGATGGTGAAAGGAGGGAACAGGAAAAAGGGAAAGTGAGGGCAAATGTATTGATATGAAGCTCCGGGTGAGGAGTGGCAGCATAGGGAAGGGGTGAGGAGCCCAGATCCCAGGGCCAGACATTCTGGTTTTAAATTCCAGCTAACACTTATAACACTATAACTAACACTTATAGCTTAGGTTAGTTATTCAACCTCACTGAGTCTCAGCTTCCTCGTCTGTCAAATGGGAATCGTTAATAGTACCTGTCTTGGGGCTTCCCTTGTGGCGCAGTGGTTGAGAATCCGGCTGCCGATGTAGGGGACATGGGTTCGTGCCCCGGTCCGGGAGGATCCCACATGCCGCGGAGCGGCTGGGCCCGTGAGCCGTGGCCACTGGGCCTGAGCATCCGGAGCCTGTGCCCCGCAACAGGAGAGGCCACAACAGTGAGAGGCCCGCGTACCGCAAAAAAAAAAAAAAAAAAAAAAATAGTACCTGTCTTGGAGGGTTGCTGGTACTACATGTAAAGTGTCAGCTCGCCGTAAACACTGTTTAAGGGTGTGCGATGTAAGGGTAGAGAGGGGTTACAGCTACACCACAGTCAGCGGCGCAGAGCTCATCAGGCAGCCTGGGAAAGTTCCAGAGACCTTGGTCAGGCTCTCCCACTTAGTCCATGTGACTCTCCCTGTCTAGGCCTTGGTTGCCTTGTGAGTGAAAGGAGAATGGCAGTGAATAATATTCAGACCTCAAAAGTCCCCTGGAGCAGTAAGGCTTTCCGTGTGTGACCCACACATGGGAACATCCGGGCCCAGACAAGACCCTACAGGCTTGCAGGTCCAGGTGTAGGCTCAGCAGGCATGCCTATCCTTGAGGTCAAACACAGGCAGATGCTGGGGCAGGTTGCACCAGCCTCCTTTCATGGGGAAGTGAAAGGTGAGAGGTCAGGCCCTGCCTTGTGAAGGGGATGGCTCCAGCTGCCCCTCGCTCCAAGGCAGCTTCGAGGCTCCAAAGTGCTGCTCTGATGGGGCCGTGCTGCAGATTTCAGTTATCCTGTGATGGACGTGAGGTTTCCCTAACAGAAGCAGCCTTTCCCAGTTCTGCCCCTGTTCATATTCTCCACCAGTCTCTTCCCCCCGCCTAGGGCTGGAGGACAGAAATGGGAAGCAAAGGTCACTCATGCACAGCGCCTAATGAAATCTTTACAGACTCCTCTTGTTGGGCCCGCCCTCAGAAGGTCAGAGCCCTCTAACGTCTCCAGAACCAACAGGTGGCTCAGAGACTGCAGGGGAGAATCAGCCGCAGGAAGTCCTCCCTCATTCCTGCCCCAGAGGGAGCCCCTACTTCCGGCTCATGGGTCCCTGACAGTCAGGTCTAGGGGAGTGGGCTTGACCTTCCATGTCCAGGAGGCTTCGCCAGTCCCTCCCTCTCCCCACCATCAGCCACTCACCGTCCTGCAGGAGGGAGAAGAGCCCTGCCATGTCCTGAGTTCCAGTCCTGGCACCGTCACTCATATCATGGTCTATGGTCCTGGCATGAGTTGCATCCAGGAGCCAGGCCTGCATGGTGGGGACTGCCCTCCAGCCTACCCCTTGGCTCAGTGGCCTTCGGGATGTGTGTATGTCTGCATTTGGTTGGTGCTTAGAAGACAAAGTACACATACTAATACAAATCCACCTATTGAGCTCCGACTATGCGTCGGGCTTTACACTAGATGTTCCTCATGCATCATCTCACTGACTCCTCATTTACAGATGAGAAAGCAGACTCAGAGAGGTTAGGTCACTTGCTCAAGGTCACACAGAAAGCATCAGAGTCTAGATTCACAGAACTCCTGATGCCAAAGTGTGCTCCTACCTGTAAGCTCTGCACCACCCGTCTGCACGGACATGAGGTCCCCCTCCTGACACTGAGTAAGCAGGGTGCACTGAGGACAGCGTGAAGAGCTGAGGGGTGGCCGCTCTTTGGCCTCAGATCCACCTGTCCACCCATGATCATGTGCACCTGAGACCGTCCAGGGAGCCTCCCAGGAAAGCTGGAGCAGAGCCCAGGGCTGCCCGGACAGCTCACGGAGGCCACCAAGTCTCTGCTGAATCAGCAAACCCTCCTCAATAGACCGTCACCATGGGAACTCCCCCAGTACCTCTCCCCACCCCCTGCCCATCAAGGTGGCCCTCTGACCTGTCTTGTCCCTGTTCCTCCTCCTATCTCCAGAATGTTCCCTGCACTACCCCCAGGCTCCCCTCCTCCTGTAGCCACGGCCCCGCGTCTGGTTAGACCAGTCCAGCCTGCAAATCTGCCAGTTGGACTTCTCTTCGGGGGTCACAGCTTCTGAGGCATCTCTGCATCTTGCCTGTCCTTCTATAGATCACACGAGGACCCGCGTCCCCTCGTTGCTTCCCACCCCCCAGCTCCTCCCTGCAACTTCTCCCCACTCACCAGCTACACAATGCAGGCAGGGGAAGGGGGTGCACTGGCAGAAACCAGCTTGTTCCTGAGGCTGGAAAACAGAACTGTAGGAAATTAACAGGCTGAGAAATGTCTGCTGGGCTCCCGTTTGTTTTGCACCCTCAGTCTTTCTGCAGCTCCCTCCTCCTGTCCCTGCCACCTCGATCTGGCTCCCCCACTCCCACCACTCAGTATGCCTGCCTGGGGCTTGGGGGTTATGCACCTGGGGCCCTGCAGGAAGGTACATCTTGGTGTGTGTGTGTGTGTTCCTGTATGTGTGTTTCTGTGTGTGTGTTTAGGGATGGCAGACCTGCCCTTCCTTCTCAGGCAGCTTAGCCAGAAACGCCCGCGGCAAAGACAATTGTGCGGGTAGGAATGCTGAACGCAGACCGGCGGAGCCCGCGGGCAGGCAGAGAAGCACCACACAAGAAATTGATTCCATTAAAAAGTAATCTTAAATTTAATAAAAGTTATGATTTGATTATAGCCACAGAACCTACAGGCGAGAGGGAAGGGGGGTTGGATTCTAGTGATGGATAAACAGAAAGAAAAAAAAAAAGGAGGGGGGATGGGGAGGAGAGAGAGATGTTTAGGTTTGGATGGATGAGAGGATGGAAAGACCTGGGGGTGGGGAATGAGACGATTTTCTCTCCCTCAGACGGAAGAAAAAAGCCTATGGCTGGTTTCCAAAGAGGAAGCAGAGTGAGGAGTGAATGAAGAGATTCAAGGAGCTCTCAGGAGATGCAGTGGTTGGAGGAGGTTGGGGGCAGGGAGGCCAGGACTGGGACAGGTGGGTATGCAAGAGGGAGGGCCCTGAGCCCTGGGAAGTAGGTGAGGCACACAGAGCACCAATTTAGCAGTCAGAAGGGCAGTTCTGGGTTTAGATCCCTTGTCAGCCTCTTCCTTGCAGCGTGACTTAACCTTCAGACCCTCAGTTTCCTCCTCTGCTAAATGGGGCCGCAGAGGTAGCACCTACCTCTCAAGGTGGTCATGAGGATGAATAAAATTTTGCAGGTGCAGTATCCAGCATCTCTGAGGTGCCCAATGAAGGATAGTTCCCTTCCCATCCCTCCCGCACTGGGGGTCCTCACCCCAGCTCTGGCCCCTCCCATTTATTTGACTGACAAGCAGTGTGGTCAACCCTATTCCTCTCTTTTACTGTTCTTGCAGTGGTGGGGACTGAGTGGGCTTCATCTTCCATCTCAATGAGGAGAGTTGGTTCTCCTGGGCGGAGTCTCATACTTTGTCCTTTGCCCATCTCTCTAGAGCACAGATAGGGTATGGGCACCGAGGAAAGCCACTCGCTCTAGGATCCACTTCCGCACTGCACTAAGGGATCATCTGGAGGACACATTTCCCTGCCTACCCTCACCCCGGCCCTGCCTTTCCACCTGCCCCAATTCAGCCCAGAATCATGCTTAGAGCCAAAACCCTCCCAACCCCTGAGAAGTGCACCTTGGGTGAGACTGCTCAGGCGCAGCCCTCAGCGACCATAATCAGTTCCTGTCACGCACAGCATTTGGCTCTCATGCAAGCCTCCTGTTAGTTCCTTCCAACAAGCTTGGGCCCTGTCTCTGGGCCAGGCGGAGGGAGCCAGGGACCTGCAGGGTCAGCACCAGCACTGGTGAGTGGGGCCTGGGCAGAAAGCCACATCATCACTGGGAGATGCTAAGTGAGGTGAGAGCCGGAGACCTCAGCTACCCGGGAATCCAGGAATTGGGAACCAGGAAGTAGACTCACGATCACAGGAGTCTCCAGGGGAAACAAGAAATCATTCTGGGGATAATGGGACCAGTTCTGCTCAGTCGTCTCCTCCCCTTCCAGGCTTTTTTAGCAAAGTAGCTCCACTTGAATTCCCTCTCACCCTTTGGCATAAAGACACCTGCTGGTCAGAGACACCGAGGGAGATAGGACTGATGGTATTAGCGTCTCCATTTTACTGATGAAGAAATTGAGGTCAGAAAGGGCAAGGTATTTCCCCCAGACCACACAGCTTGCAATAGATGGATCTGGGACTGGAAACCAAGTGCTCAGACTCCAGTTACAGAGCACTTCCTTACCAGGTCCCCACAGCCTCCCGGACCAAGCCATCACTCATTCTGGCTACAGCTATAGAGCCGTCATCACCATGGCTGCCACCGCACCGCGCAGCTCCACCTCTTTTGGCTCAGTCGCCACCGTGGTCCCCACCGCAGCAGCCTCTGGGCTCACACACTCATCCTCTTCCAGGAACGGCAGCCCAGTCCTGGATTCTCATGTTCCATGTGGTCTCCAGGAGGAAGAAACCATAACCCTGAAAGTCAGGGGAGGGTGCACAGCAACCTGTAGCTGAGGGGCCATGAGCATTGCCAGGGATCCGACTGGGCCTACAGACACAGTCTGGCCATTACCCTCAAAGAATGGCCACACCCGCCATCTTTCCGGACCCCTTCACAGGACAACCCTGCCCCTGAACCGTGGCGGACGGGCCAGCTCCTGGGCCGGGGTCTCCAGCAGGGCAGCCCTGCCGCTTTCCTCACCCACCACACGTCGGCTCTCCAAGACAGAGATCTCACCCTGCTACCCAACCTTAGTCCTGTCTGCTGCACATGTTCTTGTTTCATTCTCTGTACCGAGAGCAATCCAGCCACTCCCTATGATAAAATCCAGCCGTCCCACTCTTTTTTTTTTTGCGGTACGCGGACCTCTCACTGTTGTGGCCTCTCCCGTTGCGGAGCACAGGCTCCGGACGCGCAGGCCCAGCAGCCATGGCTCACGGGCCTAGCCGTTCCGTGGCATGTGGGATCCTCCCGGACCGGGGCACGAACCCGTGTCCCCTGCATCGGCAGGCGGACCCTCAACCACTGCGCCACCAGGGAAGCCCCCGTCCCACTCTTTTCCTTCCATGAGAACACGGAGGGCAATGGGTGGGGTGAAGGGATCATTTACTGAAAGGTTCTCCAGGGGATGGCTCCCAGGCTGTGTTCTCCAAAGCAAATCCTTACGCTTTACGTGAAATCGTCCCTAGCTCCCAGAATTGCCTGGGTGATCTTTAGAAGGAGCCACTGTGGAGTCCTCACTCTGTCCTGACACTCCTAATAAACCACCTTCCCCAGCCTCTCCCCAGAGGTGGTCTCCCACGATGAATGCAGAAGGGGGTCCAGGCAGGAAAAAGGTACTAACCTCAGCCAAGAGCCTACTCTGTGCCAGCCTCATGCTAGAGGCTTGGCCTATAGGAAGCCAGCTGATCCTTGCAACAGCCTGTGAGGCAGCACTTATGGTCCCCCACTTTGCAGTTAAGGAAGCAGAAGCTCAGATAGGTTAAGTGACTTATCCAGGGTCACACAGGAAGAAGATGGGAGAGCCAGGATTTGAACCTGAACACAACTGACCTGAAAGCTCATGCTCTTTCCACCCCAGGTGGCTTTCATCTCTGGTTCAGCCCCAGGGATGGCTCCTTCACAGGAAAAAGGTCTCTGCTCCAACTTGGCAGTATCTTTCAGAATGAAAAATTCATACACACTTTGAGCCAGCAATCTCTCTTCTAGGAATGAATCCTCAAGAAACGCTCATACGTGTGCCCAAAGTTTATTAGGTGTTCACTGCACAAAATGTATTAGATGTTCTTGTTTGCAACAGTAAAAAAAAAAAAAAAAATCAGATACAACCTCAATGCCGATCAGTAAGGGGGTGGATAAATAAACAGAATTACCATGCTGCTGTAAGAAATGATGGGGCGGACCTTAACTGCAAAGCATGGAAAGTTCTCTAAAACGCAGAGTTAACAGGGGGAATGACAACTTCTTGAATATTGTATGTATTTTTATATATTGAATTTTATAGGTACACATCTACTACATATATGTATTTTGTTTATGTCGTTTTTTTTTTTAAAGCATTGATTGTTTCCCAGTGACGGGAAGTGGGAGAGGTGGGGAAGAGTAAAGAGAGAAATAACTCCCAGGCACCAGACCCTCCACCCTCTGTGTCTTTCTTTAGGGCCGTGTCCTCCCTCTCACCCCTGGGAGGCAGACATCGGTGTGTCTGGGACAAGGGAAGGGAGTTTCTTATCAGCGCGCGGCATGACTTCCTTCCACCATGCCCATCCCCACCTGGTACCTCCTGCAAGCAGCACAGAGGAGGCCCGAGGTTGGTGGTCCCCAGGAGGTCATCTCATTAGGTTATAATCAATGGGGTTCCAGCACATTGTACCGCTACAGCAAGGAAAGTTGTGATCACCTTCCCCAGGTTGCTGCATGTGTGACGTGTCGAACCGAGCAACCTGGACTGTGGATGAGTCAAGCTTGTGACTTAGTTCCTCCTTCAGTCTCTCTTGTTTATCACTAAGTTTAGTATCCTGTAAATCAGATAAAATCTGGGGACGTCTGATAAGGAATGGATTGGGGCGGCGGGTGGGGGGGGCAATGCCGAGCTCACGTGATAAGCAGGGATTGGTTGAATGTTTTCATTTGTCTTTAAAGATCTGTCTTGGAACGAGGCTTGCATCACAAGAGCTATTAGTAGGGACGTCCTGTCCATTGCAACTGGCTGTTGACTGTCAAGATAAACTCCAACTGACTATGCCTTCCTCCCCACCCTCTGTTGACCCATACCTTGTGCAGGCTGGGGGCTCGGGTGGACTTCGGTCAGCACACAGATAGACAGCTTATGTAGCAGGAAAAAAACTTTCACCCCACCTCAGATTAATCCACCTGCAGGATCATCTTTGGCTGTGTGTTCCCTCCAATAAATTCTGGTATTCTTGTTTCACTGTTGAATGTCAGTTCAGTGATCCTGATGGACCAGCCCTCCCACTCCCCCACTTTCCTATCAGACCTGGTCCTCATCCCTGCAATTGTCTCTGTCTCTGGGTGGTCTTCCTCTCCTTCTGTTTCTCTAAGCTGCTTTAGAGTCTCTTGGATGCAAATCCAATGCAAACTGGCTTAAGTCTTTTTTGCTCACATAACTGAAAAGTCTAAGGTTAGTCTTCAGGTATAGCTGGATCCAGGCACTCAGACAATGTCATCTGGCATCTGTCTCTCCTTTGTGTTGGCTTTACTCTCTGGTAGCCACTCCATATGTGTTTTAAGCAGCTCCAGGCTTAAACCTACCAACGTGACAAACCCAATGGAAAAAAAGCACTCCTTTTCCAGCTGTTCCACAAAAGATCCAGTGCTGACCTTATGGGATCAACTGTTATCGAGACTTGTGATCCAGGGTTGGAAGGCACAGATGGGCCAGCTCCAGTCATATGCCACCCTGAGATTTGGGTATGGTCAGGTTTATTCAGCACTTTCTAAACCACATGAACACAGGTAGGGAAGGGGTGGTTCCCTAGGGAAAATATGGGAGTGCTAGCAGCAGAAGGGAGACGGAAAGTGGGATGCACGTCAGCGTGACACTGACTTGGGGGAGGTCTTCACTTCTCTGGGTGTTAGTTTCCTTTTGTGAAAAACTGGGTATGATGTTGGATCTGATTCTCTGCTCTTGGGCTCCCTCATGGCCTGGATGGTTCTCAGAGCCTTGGGAGGTGGTCTGCATGAAAGCAGCTCCCTGACGGTTCAGCGTCACCACTATTCTCACCACTCGCTTCCCCTTTCTGCTCCTGGTGGAGCCTCTGTTGTACAGAGCAGTACGGGGAAGAAAAAAAGAGAAAGGAAAAGATAGGCTGGGGAAGGAAGAGAAGGGAAAAGCAACAGAGACAGGGAGGGAGGGAAGAAGTTCAGTAGCAAACCTCTGAGGCTGTGCTGATGCTGGGCACCTCAGCCCACCTCCCTGCCCCTCCACGGCCCACATTCCCCAGCCTGGAAGTGGTACGTCATGGCTTAGCTGTGCCAGCACCTTGGCCAGGCTAGGCTCCAAGCCCCCACTGCTTTGTCAGGGTATCATTATCTCCATTCTGCAGCTCTTGTCACCTGGAGGTTTTTTCTTCTCCTCTGGCTCACATACCAAACCTGCACAGGTGCCTGTGTGCTTGCCTCCTAATTGCCATCTTCTCCAAGGCCCTCTCCGCTGTGGCATAGTCAGTGCCTTTGCTCCTATGGGAGCCATCCCTGCCTCAAGACCATTTCCCCCTCCTTTTGCCTCCCTCTGACTGCGTTCTCTACTCTTTGTCTAGAGAGAGCCAAGGCCTCTGCTCCAGGGAGCCTCCTTGTCCTCCCTGGGTGGGAGGCCAGAGGTCAGAGGAGGTACAGCCAGGGTACTGGGCATATCTGGTCAACTGATCACCTAGTGAGAACTGAGCACTCACCCAGTGTCTGGTCTACGATGCATCCACAGTCTTCTTCACAGCTTCAAGTTGCCTGCTCCTTTACTAGTTATTCCATACTGAGGACCCTCTTTCCCTGGGTCCCTTGTCTTTGGCTAGGATGTGTGTGCAACCTTCACTTGGGTTTTAGGAGACAGCAAGGGTCCTGAGATTTCCTCCAATGTATAAACCTTGGACAAGTCTCTTCCCCTCTGGGCTTCTCAGTTGCTCCAGAAAGAAGAGGTCGAAACTAGATCAGGGATGTAAATGCTGGCCCGCATGCTACCATTTCCAATTCAGTGCCCATGGCAGACATTGCTAATCAATAACGACACTTTCTTCTCAGGACACACTCCAGGCAGCTGCTATTCATCACTCAGCATTAGCTCATGACTTGAAACTCCTTTGCCACTCCTGGACTGGTTGATCTCTAAGGGCTTTTCCAACACTGACAGTCAAGGATTCTTTTGGCCTGGTTGAATCAATATCACTTCCCTCATTTCCCATTTCTCCCTCCAGCTCATTCTTTTGATCATCCCATCCCTCTCTCTCCCGTCTTGCCTTATGCCTAAGTTCCTGCTGCTGAGTGCATGTACACCCTAGACGATGTCTGGGTCTCCAAGGTTCTGTTTACTGTCATTCAACTTCAGGCTCTTTGAAAGTTACATTTTCCAGGCAGTCACACTTACACATGTTGGGCGGTTCAGTGCCATTGGCTCGGGGGAGGGAGGCAACGATAGGGACACCACAGACAGTCAGAGGAGGAGCAGGAATGATGTGACCAGAGAAGTATTAAGAAAGAGATAACAGGGTGGGCAAACAGAGGGGCTAGAGTTAAATGCATGTCTCAAGGCCATACCGGTGGTAGGAGTGGGGAGGGGGAGTTTGCATGGAATGTATCCTGGACCCCCAAGATCACAGTAGGAGGGAGGATCAGGTAGGACCCAAAAGCGAAGGACAAACAGAACATATAAATTAGCAGCTCAGCTGACAAACAGGAGAAGGGAAAGGGGATTCTTTGGTGGGAAGGAGCTATCAAGAATTACAATAATGAGGTGGTATTTTAGTGGGTGCTTTATGAGCATAAAAGCATACCCTAGTGATTGATCAGAAGAGTTTGACACAGGAAGGTGAGTGCTGGCCAGCAGCCAACTAGAGGGTTAAAGCAAAGCCTGACCCAAGTCGCAGGACGTTCCCGTTAGAACTGCTTGGAGCATTTTTGGAATTTCAGGAAACGCTGCCAACTTTACCCAAGGGGCCTGTGTACTTGTGGGACATGCATAAGGGCCAATCAGCCAGGAGCAGAGTGACTACAAGAAAGCCACTTATCTGTAGGCCTGGGTTCAAATCCCACCTCAAGCACTTACTATGAGACTTTCGCCTCAGTTTCCTCATCCGTAAGATGAGGAGGAGTAGCATGTAACTTATAGGTCGTTGCAAATATTAAACGTCTGTGAAGTGCTCAGCACAGGGTCAGGCTTGTGACTGATAATAACTGGTAGCTGGTAATGCTAGCATTATTATTACCATGGGTGATGCATCTCAGGGGTTCCATGAGTGACCCCCTAATCTACTCACTGTACATATGCCGGGTGCTGGCCTAAGTGTTTACCTGTGTCACCAACTTTAATGGTGGGATTCTCCCAGGCACAGGCACACCATCGAATTTCCATGTGACAGATACATTTTGTCTAAACCCAAAAGGCTGCAATTCAAAATGCCTGCTCTCGGGTGGGCATCGTGTGCTGTATAGGAAGAGCTGGACAGCTCCCTTTGGGCCTGAGAGGAGGGGCTGATTCTTTTTAGGATGCAAAGGCCAGATGTGGGGAAGAGCACCAAGGCCAGGCAACAGGCTGGGAAAGGGCCCCAAGATGCTGAGCAGAGAGGGCAGCTTCTCTAGTCAGTCTTTGTCTCTTTCACTGTTGCGCTGTGGGCGGGCCCTGCTGAGGCTGCCAGCCCCGCCCAGCCTCCCGCTGAAGGAGATGGTAAGGCCAGCGGGGCTTGTGAGGCTGCTGCAGGAGTCTGCCAGGCTGGGGTTAGCGAGCGTCAGTCGGCTGTCGGGATGCCATTTACTAGTGTGACCTGGGGCTAGGGTCAGCTCTGTGAGCAGTCCGTGCCTCAGTTTCCTCACCAATAAATTAGGGGTGGGGAGTTCCCTTGTGGTCTGGTGGTTAAGAATCTGCACTTCAGGGCTTCCCTGGTGGCGCAGTGGTTGGGAGTCCGCCTGCCGATGCAGGGGACACGGGTTCGTGCCCCAGTCCGGGAAGATCCCACATGCCGCGGAGCGGCTGGGCCCGTGAGCCATGGCCGCTGAGCCTGCGCGTCCGGAGCCTGTGCTCCGCGACGGGAGAGGCCACAGCAGTGAGAGGCCCGCGTGCCGCAAAAAAAAAAAAGAATCCGCACTTCTACTGCAGTGGACATGGGTTCCATCCTTGGTCTAAGATCCCACGTGCCACGTGGTGAGGCCGAAAATTTTTTAAAATTTAAAAAAATTAAAGTTGCAAAAAACTAAAAACTAAGTAAATTAGGGATGATAAAAATGGGCTCCTGAGAGGACTGAGAATGAAGCACGTGTAGTATTTGGCCCAAGTCCGATACACAGTAAGTGCTTAAAAAAATGTTAGCTATCACTCTTCCAATTATTACTATCATTCGTGAGGTCGCCAAACATACCAGGATTGGGCAGTTACACAAATTCCAGCCGGAAAGTCCATCAGGCCCAGTGCAGGAGTGAATTTTATCAAAGTCCAGCACGATTTGGCCCCAGTCCTTCTGCCACCCTGTGGAAGCAGCCTGGGCCAGCCACAGAGGGTCTGGAGTGTCCCTTCCGGCCAGTGAGGAGCCCCCTTTCCCATGGCCGTCTGATCACACAGCTGGGAAAGACAAGGGGATCTTAGATGGTGCCACTCCTGAACCTCTTTGGCCTCTGTCATGGCCAGGGTCCAGGAGGAGGCAGAGGGATGGGGAACAGATGTCTCTGAACAGCGCCGCCCAAAGTGGCCATCCTGCCCATTCCTGGGAAGCAGAGCAGGGGATAGGGTCCGAACCTGCTGGGATTTCCCTGGATTTCAGTCCTGACTCTGGATGTACGGGGCTGGCCATGGGGGAAAGGAGCCCCCCACCTCGCCCAGCAGTTGCTGAGGAAGTTGGAGAGGACATGATGTTCATGATGACAGACAGGGGAGGCCACAGGGAGACCCAGACCCTCTCTGTTAGGGACCTTAGCTCAAGAGCCCCGCCCAGGAGAGCGTTCTCCCTCTTCCTGTGCCCATCCTCCACTCCTGCCTTTTTTCTCATCAGGAACAGGCTGCGTTCCTGTGTTTACCTGGGAGGGTGGAGGCCGCTGTGTCTAGGTATTTCTCTGGACACGGTCCTTTCTTGTCCCCACCCGGCGGATGCCTGGGCTGGATTGTATATTTCCGGAGTTGCCTACTTGAAACACAGGCTTTTATTTTTAGAAGATTACAAATGCAGGGGGCTGGGAAGAAAGGCCTGGGGGCCCAGAGCTGGGGTGGGGGAGAAACTCAGGGGTCTGAATATGGTGACTGTGGAACGGGAGTGGAGGGAGGCACAAAGGGGAATAAGTGAGATGGTGGGAAAAGCGAGGTGAGGAAGTAGGGGGGGATCCCACTCTCCCAGCACCCTGAGCAGGGATCAGAGTCTTTACCCAGTTAGGCTGGGGAGGGCGGGAGGGTGGAGGGGGAAGGGTCAAGGGTCAACTCTCTGGCATGTAGCTGGATCCCCAGGGAGGCTGAGGAGCCTGGGAAAGAGGCTGAGCAAGCTGCTCCCCTCCCCACTCCCCGAGGCCTTGGGGACTGGGAGAGCAGCTTCCTGCACACCAGCTCCTCAGTCCCCTGGGGCTGGGGACGCCTTAACCCTTCTGGTGCCGGTATCAGGGGAGGCAGAGAGTAGCACAGACGTGCACCCATGTTCTCCTGGGCGTGGCTCAAATGCTGTGCCCCGCACTGGTGCGTACTTTCCTCACGCTGTCCTTCTTAATACACATCCCCATCCCTGGGTCCCAACCCCAAAGCCCCAGATGGTCTGAAGTGGCAGGAATCCAGCTGATTCCCTCCTCCCAGAGCACAGAGAGGGAAATGGGGGCACTTCCCCCCAAGGGATGGTTGGCACAGCATCTGTTCCTTCCCTGGTGGGTGTGAGGGGATGTCAGACAGGACTTAGAGCTCAGAAGGTTAGGAAGTCCCCATCCTGCTAGGAATGGGAGGCCCCGGCCTGAGGGGAAACTCACCTTAGAGTCAGGAGCCCTGGTTTGCATGCCCATGTCTGTGTGACCTTGGGGAGTTACTTAACTCCCTGGGCTTCAGATGCAGCCTCTGAAAAACAGGATATCAGACCAAAGATGATCTGGTGCCCTAAGGGGCAGACCCTTCTCTTGGCCCTTCATTCCTTCGAGTCCCCTGGCCAATGCGGCCCCATGTCCCCGGACACTGAACTTCAGGGCTTTCCTCTCCACCTGCTCCATGGAGGCAGGAAAACATTCGCTTTCTCCCCCTGCCCCCAATAAGCGTGCCCAGCACAGTGCCTTTCGTAATCCTTCCAGCAAGCTTGTGACCCATAAGTAAATAGATGAACCACCCACCCTTCACTTAGGGATGGGATGTCTTTTTCTCTTTCCATTGTCTCCTCAAGAGCACAAGACTAGGGGCAGAAGGTCCTGGCCTGGGTTCAAATTCTGACTGTTACACACCAGCTGAGGCTTCAGGCAAGTCACATTGCCCCTCCAAACCTCAATTTCTTTTCTCTGCAAAGTAGGGATTAGAAATAAAACATCTACCTTATGGGCTTGTCAGGATAAATCCAAAGAGCCTTTGTAAATTCTAAAGCAAAAGTATTATATACAGAAAAGCCAAGAAGTATGACTATCAGTTACATTATTATTAATCCTAGACCGGGTTCAGGGATAGGATTGTGTGGCGGTTTTAGCCTGAGGAGTCTTGATAGTCACGTGACTTGGGACAAGTTTCTTAACCTCTCTGAGCCTTAGTTTTCTCATCTGCAAAATGGGGATTCTAATAGTACCTACAGCAAAGGGTTGCTGTGGGCGTAAAAGAGAGAGTACACATAAATGGTCTGCACAGTGCCTGGCGCATAGCAAACTCCACAAATAGCGACGGTTATTATTTTAACACCCCTCCCCAATAATTCCTCCAGCTGCTTCACCCCCCGCCCTCCCCCCTGGAGGAGGTGGTGGTCTCACCTCACCCCCACCTTGCTTCCCTGAGGCAGACATCCCAGCCTCATTTGGATGAAAATGGATCCCGAGGAAGCTGCCTTCCCCGCAGCCCTCAGAGGAGGCAGGGCGGGAGCGAGTGCCGCCGAGGGGAGGTCGGAGGAGGAGGGCACTGTGAAGGGCTGTGTGGCAGTCGGGGGATGGGGATCAGAGGCTGTCCCCGCACCCCAACCAGCCGCCCGGGATTGAGGCCACTCCGCCTGCCAGGCTGGGCCTCATGGATGCTGGGAGCTGCTTATCAGGTTAGCGTGGAGCCGCTGTCTCTGCACATTACTCGACCCATCCGTTGCCGCTCTCCTGAGCGCTCCGCCTGCCCCCAGCTCTGCCTGTGCTAACTAGCTAATTGGATCTTGGCTAACCTGGTTATGGGCCAAGTCAGCCTAGCTCCTCTGCCTCCAGAAGCAAGGGTGGGGGCAGGGCAGAGCGGCTGTGCATGTGTGTGAGCATGTTTGTCCTTGTGGAGGAGCCTGTCTCGAACCCTTGTTCCAATCTTCCCGGGATCCCCTGGGCCCACGGAGACTGGATCTTGGCGCCCGAGTTGAGCCCAGAGTACCCCAATCCGCCGTGAGTGGTTGAGGGCATGAGGGCATACCCCCATTCCAAAACTCAGCTCTGCCACCAACATCATCTAGTTGACTTCGGGGAGGCTGAGCCTCAGCTTCCTCCTTTGTAAATTGTATCATGGAATAATAAGATGTGTCACCTCGGGTGGCTGTGTAAATGGAAGACGCACTCCAGTGCCGGGCACTTAGTAGGCACTCTGGGAGTGATAACTGTGATCTGTGATCACTTCGTCATCGTCGTCATCGTCGTCGTTGTCATCATCATTAGGCATGCTGGGCTCCTGCCACTTCCCCCCATCCTGTGGTTGGGGGTGGGAGGGATCTCAGAGTGGGGGGCAGGAGAGGCTTTCATTCACAGTTCCTTGCAGGTGTTTCCTCTGGGGCAAGACTCCAATCTCTTCAATTGTTCCTTATGCAAATATTATGCTAATGATCACGTCAGCACACTCCAGAGCTCCGGGAAGGTGAAGGGTGGGCTGATTCCCCAGGTTTCAGTTCGGCCCGGTCCATCCCCTTACCTCCCACAAAGAGAAGCAAGTGCTGGTCCCCTGACAACACCAGTCCTCAGGGCAGAGAGAGCAAGAGAGACCCCGGTTGAGAGAGAAACAAAGAAAGGCCCCAGTCTTGGTAGGAGATGGACAGCCTCATCATTGCCATAATCACCGACATCAAAAAGGCCTTTGGAAACGTCAGATTCTTCCCCGCCCTGTGCAGGCTACTCTACAATTACAGAGGCGCAGCCCCTGGCCCTGGGGAGCTGGTGTGGGGGTGGGGAGGAGTCGGGGGAAGGGAGGGGAAGGAGGGGAAAGGGCTAGGGTTTGCTAGAAGGCAAGGGGCCGCTCTCTCATGGTCATTGAGGGCAGGGGCCTTGCTCAGGTCCCTCCCAGCGTCCCAGCTCCTGGCTGAGGCCGGGCTCACCATCAAGTGGGGAGACCGAGATTAGGAAAGTGATCCTGAGTAGGCCTCAGTGGGGCTTGTCCTGCTCTGCTTTCACTTTCTTTTTTTTCTTTTTTTTTTTTTTGCGGTACGCGGGCCTCTCACTGTTGTGGCCTCTCCCATTGCGGAGCACAGGCTCCGGACGCACAGGCTCAGCGGCCATGGCTCACGGGCCCAGCTGCTCCGCGGCACGTGGGATTTTCCCAGACCGGGTCACAAACCCGTGTCCCCTGCATCGGCAGGCGGACTCTCAACCACTGCGCCACCAGGGAAGCCCCTGCTTTCACTTTCTGACCACCTGTGTGACCGGTCACCTCTGTCATGTTTTGTCAGCTGTTAAATGGGCATGAGAATCCCTGCTTCTTTATGTTCCTGTGAGGATTCAGTGAGATGCTGTAGGCCTCACCCAAAGATGATCATAACTGGCAAGCAGAGTGAGAGCAAAAGAAAAACAGATGCCCATTCCCGCTCCGTGGCCCACAGCAGGGCGGTCAGACAAAACGGGTGCCATTTTGCACCTGGCGACATGACACGGGGTCTCCACTGAACATCTAACCTGCCCTCTGGGTTAATGTTGGACAAGATTTGCAGTTGAACCTTAGCCTTCTGGCACTGTCCTCTGTTAGAACAGAGGTGGGAGGGGAAGTGTACTTGTGTAGGCACAAGTATAGGTGAGGAGTGCTGATGGGGCCAATGTGGAACCAGCCTGTTCCCTGGGGGAACCCCCTGAACATACCGCCTTTGTTTTGCTGAGATGTCAGGCCTCTAGGCAGCTCAACCGACTGTGACCCCTCCACACTCTGTGAGAGGAGCCCCAGCCCTTGGAGCCTACTCCAGGGAGGTAGTAGGTGCTCAATAAATACAAATTGACTGGAATGGGGAGACAGCCAGGACACTGCCAACTAGATAACCAGTTGTGCAAGCAGCAGGCCGCTGTAATTAGACCAAGGAGAACAGTCAGTTATGAATATCAGACGCCTGGTGGGGTTAGCAGCCATTGAGGGGGGCTGAAATGATGAGAGAGGCCTGCCCTCCCTGATGGCCTTCTGAAGAGGGCTGAACAGCACCGAGTGCCCTCGCTGCCTCAGGAGCCCTCTGCCTTTGTCTGGGTGCCCCACCATTAGGGGCCCTGCTTCTCCCTTTCCCCTCCTCCCTCCTAGAACCCACCCCACCCCCAGCCTTCTATCTGCACCTCCATTATGATGCCTATTAGGATGGAGCCCAATTACAGTTCTTTATGCCCAAGGCTTATCGCCTCCGTGGGATTCGAAACTCCCCGGGGCAGGGTTTATCCGGGGGTGTCCACTGCTGCATCCCCAGTGGTGGAAGCCAGCCCCTGGCCTGTAAAGGATGCTTAATAAACTCATGTTGAAATGGAAAATTAGGGTGAGGAGGAGAAGGGGAGTTGGAGAGAAGGGAGAGAAAGACCTCAGAGAAGGAGAAGAAGGGAGAGCGAGAGGAGAGGGGAGAAGGAAGGAAGACGGGGAAGAAGGAAGAGGGGACAGTGAGGCAGCCATGTTGTTCTCTGATGGGGAACACAGCCTAGTCCTCCTTTGGTGCTTATAGTCTACTTGGAGACATAAGGTGGCCACACAAAGAGCCCTGCCCCTGTCCTTCTGCCCTGTGGCCGGCTCCTGCATCCGTGACCTGGACCTGCTCTCTCTGCCCTGGCAGTCCAGGCTCCCCTCACTCCCCGGCTCCCCTTGGCAACCTGGCTCTGAGGAAGTGCTCCTGGGTGCCATCCAGGCAGTGGGGGCCGGGCAGGAACCATGCCAAGCTAGGGAGCATGGCCAGGAAGGAGTCAGCAAGGCAGATGCCGCCCCTCTCTTGCTGTCTTGATTAGAGAAATTGAGATGTTAATAATATTCCGAGATGCAAGGTGCTAATTAAAGTTAATTACCGTTTCCTTGTGAAGTAACCTCTCCTCATGTTTACCGGGAGCAAGGCTGCCAGCCGCTCCCCTGGCTCGTGCCAATCACAATGCCCGCTGCTGTGTCCCTACACCCTCACAGGTGCCCTCAGCTGCCCCAGTTCAGCCCAGGCAGGCACTGAGACTTCCCGGGCCCTGCCTCTTGGCGCAGCACCAGACCCGCCCTGTTGAGGTGCATGGGGCACACGGGTGGCGGGAGGGAGTATCCTGTGGGCCTGGTGACAGGACAAGTGGCCTTAGACGTTGGCACCGCTGTCCTCTGCCTCCTCCTGCAGAGTCTTGCCCTGTCTCTTTCCAGTTCCTGGACCTGGAGCAAGTTACTTTACCTCTCAGCATCTCAGTTTTCATATCTGTAAATGGAGCTAATAATTCCTACCTTGTACAGTTGTTGTGAGGATCGAATGAGACACTGCCTGTACAATGCTCGCCACAATCACATAGCTGGGATTTAATAAGCTCTCAATTAAGGTTAACTGTGATTGTTGTTGTCTTTGTTAATAATCGTCTCCCTCCCAAATCCCTCTCCTGTGTGGTCTGACTGCAGGCCTGGCAGTGGGTGAGCTGAGTAGGCACTTGTTCTCTATGCATACTGGGGACACCACCCCAGGCACACTGCACACGTCCCCACACCAACACCCTGCCTTGTGGAGGGCCTCCCCATCCTTAGCCCACCCCCCCCCCCCCCACACACACACATACAGCCTCTTCTCATGGCCCTGTCCCTGGTCTCAGCCTCACCCGGGGAAGTAGAGAGAAGAGGGAGGAAGCTGATAGGGCTCTCTCAGGGGTACAGTTCTGCAAAGCTGCATGTGTGTGTGTGTGTGTGTGTGTGTGTGTCCACGCTTGTGTTCCAGGCTTCATAGGGCTTTGAGGGAGAGGCCACCCTCTTGGGATGCAAGTCAGGTTGCCATGACAACCACTGCAGGTGCACAGCACCTCCAATCTTTTCTGCTTCCCCCTCCACAGCCACTCTGACCAATTCTGGGGGAGACACCATCTCTCTGATGGGAGTCTCCCCAACCGCACCCCAGGCTACCACCCCTGTCCCTTGCCTGCCTTCTCAGGAAGCCCCAGGGCTCAGGAGGGGGCCAGGGACAAGGAAGAGCCCTGGGAAAGGATTCCTCTTTCAAGCCCAGGTTCCTCTAGGGGCTTAGTGCTAATGAGTTGATATTGCCTGTCACCTTCGATTTGGGCAGATGGAGGTTTCTGAAGCTTGGGTAATCAAAGAGTCAGGACCCCCTACTGGCTTTGTGTACCTCCCTCCTGCCCTGGGAAGATCCCTGGCTCCTTCTCTGAGGGTGGCACTGGTCAGCGCAGCCTGGGGCATTTCCTGTTTATGGGCTTAGAAGGGCAAGTGGAGGGGACCTCAGTCTGGGCATCTGGCCCAGATTTGGGGGTGAGGGTGAGTTGGAGGGACACTGATGGTACCAGCAGGCCCTGGGAAACTCCCATGGCTCAGCTATTCCTGGTGGGTTTCTGCATTCCACCCACTCTGGCCCCAAACCCAAATTCCAAGTGTAGACTTGCTCAGGGTAGAGCCTGTCCTTGGCTTTCTATTCCAGGCTTGACCTCCTTCTGCTCAAAGGCACCTGCCTCTAGCCCCTCTGGGGGCCTGGATCCTTTCCCCCAAAGCCCATGCCTCATGGCTCCAGCTCCATCTACCTCCATCTCAGCTCCCTCCTCACATCCCCCTCTTCCCCAGTCTCCCTCTCATCCCCATCCCACCCACGCCCCTCACTTTCCACACCTCCTTCCCCCTCTCCACCACAACCCTTCCCACCTGTATCCCTACTCACCTGTGGCTGCCCTCCCTCTGCCTCCCTTTTCTTGCTCTGGCTGCAGACTCCCCAAGCAGATTTCCTCCCATTCATTCATTCATTCATTCAGGGATGGTAAATAAGTTGAACAAGATTCTTGCCTCCTGCAAGCTTTTATTCTAGTGGGAAGAGACAGAAATTGAACAAGTAAACAAATAAATGAAATAATGATAGACTGGCCAAGGTCAAGGAAAAGGATAAAGGGGAATCTGTGACAGAGATCACAAGGGCACTTTCTAATCCCCCAAATAGATGTGGAGTCAGGAAAAGGACCGTGGAGAGCAGCCGACAGGGGCCACCTGGAGGCAGAGATTTGGCAGAGGCCGTCCCCCAGGTCATCTGTAAGCAGTGGACACGGAAGCTACTAGACCCTGCTGCTCTCCGCCCATTCACCCCCTGCTCAGATAGATGCCTTGCTCTTCAGTCAACCATGATGGACAGAGACAGAAAATCGGAGAGACCTCCTTCCCGCCAGCCCCGCCTCTGCCCCCACCCCATCAGCTCTTGCCAACTACGTGGCTCTCCTGATAACACTGAGATGAGGGCCAAGAGTACCAGTCCTGGGGCATCTAAAGCGGGAGACTGAGTACACAGGCAAGAAAAACATGACCATGTCAAAATACAGCCTCAAACCTGAACAAACTACCACAGCTGTTAAGAAATTAAATATGCAGGTGCTGAGAGAACTTGGGAAGGCTCCTGGCCAGGAAAGGGGTCACTGCAGGCAGTTTTCCAGGGGTGCAGGGGGAATGAGCATGTGGAACGGCTCCAAGCCACGTGGAGTCCAGAGCGCGTTCACAGACACAGCTTGGGGACTTTGCCCTTCCCGGTGCTGCAGCCCCATGAAATATTTAGGCTTCTGGACTCTGCTCATCCCATCTTGTCCTCCTCAGCAAGTGCACTTCCCCTACATGATTTATGGCTGTCCCCTTTCGTCTTCTTCCAGGCCTGCAGAGGAGGGAAAACCCAGTCCCCAGATTGGAGAAGGGTATGTCCCGAACCCCTACCCCCGTGGGCAGGGGCAGGATCCAAGCCTAACCTCCTATTCCATACTCATCCCCCACAACGGGGACACCCACCCATAGAGGGGAGCCTTGAGAGAAAGGTCATGGGGCTGAGTCTAGGAACTGAGAGGTAATTTAGGGGCCGCAATAATGGGGAAGCAGAAGAAGGAGAAGGGAAGGAAAGATGCACACGTCCTGGTTCCCAAAGGCCTGGGAAAGGAAAGGAGCTGGCGACTGAGGATAAAAGCTGCGTTCATTGAGCACTTAGTAACTTACCGTGCTAAGAAGTTCACATGCATCATCCTCTTAAATCCACACTACAAAGTTAGGGTCTATTATCCCCATCTCATAGCTAGAGAAACTGCTGCTCAGAGAGGTTAAGTTACTTGTCCAAGGCAATCCAGACAGTCCAGCTCCAGAGGCCAAGCTCCACATACTCCAGAGATGTGATGACACTTGGTTAGGGGAGGGAGGTGGGAACAGAGGTGGGTGTGTGTCTGTTGGGGGGAAGTCATGCCTGGGCAGTGTCTGCCCCCTTCCCTCTTCCTCCCAAAAGATGAGGCAGCTCTCAGTATAATCCGGCCCCCCCTGCCTCTCCTCCACTCCAAAGTGGATCAGCCCCAGCCAGCACTCCAAAATCTTCAGCTGTTTATGAGGCAAACATTGTTGGCCAGAGATTGGGAGACCCTGAAGAAGGGGGGAAAGAAAGATGAAGAGACAGAGAAGGAGAGAAGGAGAGAGAGTAAGAGAGAGCTAGAGGAAGAGACAGACACTGAGCACAAGGCAGGTGTGTGTGATGGAACACAAGTGACAGCTGGGCAGGGGTATTAGAGTGACCCACAGCCTGGACAGTTATAGCCCAGGCCATCCACTGGATGGTGACAGAAAGGATGGAAGGTGATAGAAGGAACTCCCACTCCCCACCCCCACTCAGCTCCCTTTCCTCCCGCCCTTCCCCCTTCACACCCCAGCTTCTCCTTCCCCTCCCCCACTGTCTTCTCCAGAACAATTCTAATTAGACTAAGTGACTAAGAGCTGGTTTCGGCCTGAACAGCCAATTAGGCCAGGAAGAAGGGAAAGTAGCTCCCCTAAGTCTCGCATCCCTACCCACACACCTCCTCTGCCTTTGACCCAGACCAAGTATTCTTAGTCCAAAACTCCAGACTCACTCAAGTTCCCCTGGTCCTGCTCCTCCCTCACTGCCCACTGGGCCCCTATGACCTGTGTCCAGACAGCCCTCAGCCCACTGCTTACTGCCCACCTTGAGGTCCTCCATTCTTGAGGCCCTGAGTCCATTCGAGTCTTCCTGGCAATGGGTGCAAGGAAAGAGAGGGGGCCTCCTTGGGAGGCTAGCTTTCTGAGTCTCTTTATTTCTGATGCTGCTCCTCTCTCTCTTTTTCCCTTCCTCTGGCACTTATTTCTAACATCCATGGACCAGGCCTTCTGGTTGCCATGGAGACATAATGTGCAGCTGGATGTGAGCGGGTGAGAGGAGCTGTGTGCGCTGTGCGGCACGGGTGGCTGTGTGTGAAACGTATCCACGTGTAAGGAAGCTTTCCTCAAGGTCTCCCTGAAGTGAGATCCCAGCTGAGGGGGAGACTCCAGAGGGCCCTAGTGACCCTCAACTACTGCAGGTCACATACTAAATCATGTTCAATCCAGGCTCTTAATCAACAGATTCTGGGCGGGTGCCCAAGCTGCCCCTCCTGTCCAAGGAGAGGATTGGGAACCCCAGGAAAGGAACAGAAGTGGGCAGAGATCCTTTCCTGTATAGAACAGCTGGAGGGAAGATTAAGCTGTGCAGATGGGCAGGCTGAGAAGAGGCCAAAAGCACCCCCCTCACAACACACTCCAGGGGCTCGGGGTGGGGAGGTTGACCCAGCAAGCCGTAAATTCCCCTCCATTTGTTTACTTCCCCTAGTATTTATCCAGGAGGTGGTGAGAAGTCAGAGACCTAGGTTCCTGCCCTCAGGAAGCCTAGCATCTTAGAGGAATCATGCTAACTTCCTTATTGTCTCCCATCTCGGGGCATTGGCAGCTGCAGTTTTCTGTACCTGGAATACTCTGTCCTGAGCTCTAAATCTTCAGGTTCCCTTAGAGAAGCTGCCTGGGCCACACTGAGTAAGGCAGCCCCCTTCTCTCCCCCACCTCCAGTTATCCTCCTTTGTGTCCCACTGTTTGTTTCCTTCACAGCGCTTTAACACAACCTATAATTACCTCATTTGTTTGTTTATTGTCTGTCTTCTCCACTGGAATGGAAGTTCTAAGAGACAGTAGGGACCATGCCTGTCTAATTCAGTGCTGTAACGCCAGCAGCTGGCACAGAGCCTGCCCCATAGTAGGTGTTAAATAAAAGAGTGGACACATGATTTCATTGAAGCCCCACAATGATCCTCTGTGATGGTAAGCATTATTAGCTCCATTTTACAGATGAAGAAACCAAGGCACAGTTACCTGCCCAAGCTCATACCAGTAGGAAGTGCTACAGATTTCTAATGTAGGTCTCTCTAACTCCAGGTGTGATGGAAGGATGTGGGGACCGAATTTCCTAATATACACTGTACCCTGGTTCCTCTTCCTTACTGTCTGTAGGTATATGCCTCCACCTCCAACCCAGGCTCTCCAGAGAAACCTCAGCGAGAAGGCAAGAGGACAGTTAGAATCTGTAAAGAACATAAATCTGACCTTTTCTTTTAGAGGCTTAGAATCCCTCAGTGGCTCCCTTTCCTTCCTTAGGTTGACCAGTAGGCCCTGCTAGCTCTGGCCCCTGCCTTCCTCTTCAACTTCTCCTGCCCTCCTGAACTACCTCACCTTCTCCTTCTGTACCTCCAGGCCCTTACACACACTGCTCCATCAGCCTGGGATGCAGACCCCTTCCTCAGTGGGCCCTTCCCCATCTGCCCTTTAGAACTCAGCTCTGGTGCCACCTCTTCCAGGAAGCCTGCTGGACGGTGCTGGAGGAGACACCTCCTTTGGCTCTCTAGCCTGAATTTACGGCTCAGGGCAGGGCTGAACACGATGTGGTCATTGTTTACCTGTCTGCCTCTCCCATAGAGACCGTGAAATGTTTGTGGTATGAATGAACCAACCAGGGACAGGATTCTAGTACTCTAGTCCCTTGACCCCTGATATCATTGCCAGGGCTTGACCTCAACAGGAGGAGCTCCTCACCCCTCACTGTCTGGCCAAGTCAGGGGCGGAGATGACATGGGGCCCTCCTGCTGACTCAGTGCCTCCTGTGATGAGGAGGTGAAGCCTCAAGGTTAGGGGCAGGTCTCCCTTGCCACAAGTAGAGGGAGGGCTGTTGATTCTGTAACTGGAGGATCGGTGGGGAGCACGGAGGAGTTGCACACTGAGCCAGGGAGCTGACCTCACCCCTTGTGGATTCAGAGGCTGTCAGAGGGGCTTCTGCCCTTCCTTTCAGGTGCCCACCCCCCCCACCCACCGCCAGGCTCTCTGGGGCGCGACTGATCCAGGCCTGATCTTGGCAGTGTCTTCACGCTGCCCCCCACCCCCGCCGGCCCCCACCTCTTCCGCACAGCAGATACAACCAACTTGTCTCCGACTGTAGCGAGGGGACGTGGGGAGGGTCCAGGCCCTAAGAAGCCCGGAGTATGGGAATGGATAAAGGGGCCCCCACGACCCCCGCCGTACCGGCGGTCGATCGGGGTTTACACGGAGGCTCATCCAGGATTAGTCCCTGCTCTCGACTAATCCCAGCAGCTGAACCAACCCCGGGGTCCGGGAGCCAGGCCCACGCTGCGCGAGACGGGGTAGACGGCGCGCGGGCTGAGCGGAAGCGCACGCGGAGGGAGGGGCGCCCCGGGAGGCGGGGCCGGGAAACCGGCTGATCCGGTCTCTGTTCTACGACCTCTCCGGAGCCGGTGTTTACCCGGGAGCCGGACTGAGGAGGCCGGGGCCGCTCGGGCCCGGAAGCAGGGGAGGGGAACGCAGTCGTGGACGGGGGCTGAGACCTTTTCGGGTCCCCGTACATCGACTTCCAACCCTCGTTCCTGAGCGTGAGAGGGAGCGACAGACAGATGTCTCCCGTCCCTTCTCCTATCCAGTTCCACGATTCAAACTCGTTGCTGAATGAGGGGTGCGTGAACGGATACATGCCCCCTGGAAGAAGGCAGCGCAGCTTAACCCTCCGCAGCGCGGCGCGCCCCCCAAGCCTAACCCCTAGCCTGCATGTCAGCTCCGGTGGGAATGGGGTTGCCGGGAGCGGATCGGGCCCAGCGGATGGCACGGGGGCCACTTTGAGGCGTATGAAGTAGATGTCTGTCCTCAGTGTCCGTCCTCTTGCCCCCATCCCTGCGTGGAACCGATTAATCCCAGTATGGGTTTCGATCCCTCTTCTCCCGTCCGCGTCCCCCGGCCCCCCTCCAAGGTCTCTACCCCAGACTTAGCCTCCACTCTCCCCGGGACGCAGGCCCGAGGGCCCAGAAGAAGCCAAGTGGGGTCCGGTTTTCACACTTTTATTGTAAAGCTCGGGAATAATTACACGGGTCTTTCATTGACAGCTCAGCAAACAAACCGGAAACGAACCGAACCGGAGGGGTAGGGGAGGTGCCTGCGCATGCTCGCGGCGGGGTTGGGGGGGGCGGGGGTGGTCAGAGAAAGAGAAAGACAGAGACAGAAATCATTACAAATCGACGGGATTGTGCTCGCAGCGCCAGGGACGGGGGTGGAGTGGGGGCGGGACGGGAGCCCTTCCCGGGAGGAGCGAGGCGGTGGGAAGTGGCACGAACCAAGAGAAACACGACCCCAGTGTGGGCATCCGATGCGCCCAAAACCCCCCTCCCCGACCCCCGCCCCCCAACACACGAGAGAGACACGGCCCCCCTCCCCACTCAGATAACCCGAGGAGACACAGTCTCCCCCTCCCCACAGGCAGACACACCGCCGGGGAACCCCATGGGCGAGACACAGTCCCCCCTCCCAGAGAAGTCCCGCGTGGAGACGCCCCCTAAGAGGCTTTCTCTTGGCCAACACAGGCCAACCAAACACCAGGAGACGGCCCCCACACAGGGAAGAAATGGCTCCAGAGGCCGGGCCCTCAGGAGAGAGAGGTATCCCAGAGCCCCTGGGAGAAAAGACAGCTCAGAGCTGCCCAGTCTCATCCGAAGTGCTGCAGGTCAGAGACACCCCTGGGGGAGAGGTGCAGGGAGGGCCAGAAACATCTCTTCCCAGACATGCTTCAGAGATAGCCCCCTTCCCTGGGAAGAGAGATGGCCCAAGACTGACATGCCTTAAGTACTCCGAGAAACCCTGGGAGGACAACAGGCTCCCCAGAGAGCCTGGGTAGCGGGGGAGACATGCTCCCATGGTCCCCAGCGGGAATACATGTCCCCCCCACCCAGAGACTCCCAAGGGGAGAGATAGGGCCTAGGGAGCCCCCAGAGGTGAGGGATGCCCCAGAGACCCTCCCCCGAGGATGTGAGACACGCTTCAGGGACCCTAGGAGAGAAGTATGTCCCCATATACCCTCCCCCTACCAAGAGACATGCTCTGAAGTAGGGGGTAGGGACAGACTAGGTCCCCTCTAGGAAGACACTGACTGGGTCAGGCTGGGTTTGAGCGGGGTCTCCTCTGGCCAAATGTCGCCTATTTGTACATAAAACTGTACGCGACACAAGGCATTGGGGAAGGGCTTCACAGACCTAGGACCAACAGGCATGGTCCCCAGTGCTGTCACCCATCCCCTGCCCACCTTTGGTTTCACCTCTCAAGTGCCCAGGTGGTGACAGACTCAGTGCCCCAACCCCAGCCAGGGGGCTAGGGTCTCTGCCTTTGCCTGTGGGAAGGGCTCCTCCTCTGTGCTTCTCAGCCCTCCCAGCCACCTGGGCCACCCCCTTCCTTCTGGCTTCTCCATTGTGCAAAATGCTCCTCTGCCCTTCCACCTAGTGCGCAGGGGTCTCCGAGACCAGGCCAGGGTGCCCAGGCCACCAGGGGCTTCCAGGGGCAGTCCACTGACCCCAGGAATGCCTCCTGTCTGGACCACCCTCTCCACCAAGCAAATGGGCCTCGTACAATCTTCTTGCCAGAATCTTGACCCCCAGGACCCAGGACAGCCCTCGAGGCCACTGACCCACCAGCGGGGCACCTCAGGTTACCAACTGCACCACTATTGCACCTGCCCCGTTTGTGCAGGGGGAAGGGGCTGTCTCTTTAACAAGCCCCAGCCCACTTCCTGGGCCTCCCCCAGGGAAAGGAGCCTTTGGCCAATCCCTAGACCTGGTTGCTGCCACCCCAGGCCACTCTACACCACCCCCCTCCACCCTCCACTGAAGGGCTGTGTATGCTGGGGCCACGAGCCTAACAATGCTCTCCTTCCCAGCACTGTTACCCCAAGCCAAGCTAGGGGCAAGGAGCAGAGAACAAGGTGATTCTTCAGCCCCCTGGCTTTCAGGGGTGGAGGTGGGGTCTCTGGGGTTACAGGAGTCAAGACTCCAGCAGCACAGCTCCCAAAGGCACCAGACGACCCAGCAGCCTGTACCCACCCCTCCCACCCTTGGGCCGCGCCCCCAAGCTTAGACTAAGTCAAGCAAGGGCCATACCCTGAGTCTCCAGCCTCCCAGCCTGGGCCCCTGGGGAGCCGGAGAGGTATGGGCCAAGGCAGTGGGGGTTTGTGGAAGGAAGAGGGGCTGAGGCTTTGAGATGGCCACAGTGGGAGATGGGGCCTCTGCAGGATGCCCCTCACACCCTGGCCCCCTGAGGTGAAGAAAAGAATCCCACCTCATCATGGCTGACTGGGCTTCTCTGCCCCCCGATCCCCCCACGCCACGGGACCCCTGACCCTGGCAAAGGGAAGCCCAACTGGAAGAAGGGGGCCTGGAGCCCAGGGTGCCCTGAGGCAGCCCTTCCCACCCCCTGAGATCAAGGCAATGGTGGTTTTACAGGCTGACGGGTCAGTCATGGCAGGGGCTTGGGGGGGGGGTGCAGAGCGGAGAGGGGGCAGGGTGCAGGTATCCCCCGTTGGGGGCAGCAACCAGCCACCCCCTGAGCAAACCTTCCTGCTCCCAACTCACCCAACCAGGCCAGAGGCACAGTCTCCCCACCCCCGGCCAGCTGCCCCCCACAGCCTCAGGGCCCCTCCGTGATGCTCGTCTGGATGTGGGGGCCAGCCTGAGCAGGGGTCCCCCCCACCCCAGGGCACAGCGCAACAGTTCCAAAAAAATAGAGATTTGTATTCTTAAAAAAAATTAAATAAAAGCCCAGCTCTGCTGATAGGCGAGTGTTCCCCCATCCCCACCCCCACCCCCCTTGTTTCCCTGGCCTGCACCCCCATCCTGCCACAGCCCCAGGGGTATTTACAACATGGAACAATAGAGGCCTGGGGTGGGGGGCACTGCGGCAGGGAAGAGGGGGCGCAGGGCAGGTCTCCCCCCAGAGGGGCCCCCCCAAGACAACACAACATCAACAAGAAAAGTTGCAAATCAGGCAGAAATGGGGACGTCATTCCAAGGTCCTTATATACAGACACTGCATGACCAGTGGGAAGGGGGGGGGGGCCCGGATGGGACCAGGCATGGGCATGCGGCAGGCAGGTGGGCCAGCCCAGGAGCAGTATAGGAAGACAAGGCCTCCGCCCCACTCCCACCGCCATCCCACCCCACCTTTGGTAACAACAGCCCTTCAGGGAGCCCCTGGCGGTCAAGAGTTTCCTCTGGGAGTTCCCAGGGAGAGGGGCTCCCCAGTTCAGCCCTGCTGCAGGGCTGGAATGGGGGCGTCCTATGCCCGCCCTGGTTGGCCATGCGGGGCACAATGAGTTAAAAGTGTGCTGCCCACCCTTGACTCTGCCATCTGCCCAAAGTGAGGGGGTGATCCCTGGAAGTCGAGGAACCGGAGCCTAGTCATTGTAGAGGAGCCCTCTTGGGCATCAGCTGGGGGGAGCCCCATAAAGGGGAAGAGGGGGCTCCCTAGGGTTTGGGGGCTGAAGTGAGGGAAGAAGACCTGGACCCTGCATGGGGGAAGGGCCAGCGTGGTCATGAGGCCAGTAACCCCCCCACTCAGGGCCCTGGCCAGGAAGTCCACGCTGGAGGGGTCAGGAGCAGGGGCCCTGGCATGGGCCCGCCTGGGAGCTGGCCGGTGGCTGGGGAAGGGATGGCCGGCCGGCCAGAAGGGGGCTCACAGGTAGATCTCGCGCTTGGCCGTCTGGGCGGATGCCGGTGTGGCTGCAGGTGGGAAGTCCGAGGTCTGGGTCAGGGGGATTTCCTCCAAGGTGGCCGAGTCCTTGCAGGAATCATGGCTACTGTGGGAGAAGGCACTGTAGGAGGGCAGGAGGCGCACGGGGGCCGTTTTGGTGTTCCGGTCTTCCGGGGGGCTGGGGCTGCCGGCGCCCGCAGGCTCCTGCCCTCCTCGGTCCTGGTAAGGCACGAAGGTGGAGAGTTTGAGGGCGCTGCTCTTGGTCCGGCGGCTGGGAGACGACTGGCCAGGCATCCAGCACGTGTCGGAGTGGCCAAACTCGCTGCATTCCCGGGTACATGTGCCCGTCATGGCGACGTCAGGCAAAGGGCGCAGGTCTGCAGGGGAGAGCCGGGAGGATGGTCCTCAGGCAGGGCAGCCTCGCAGAGCTCTGCTCCACGGCCTCCCACCAGCGCCTCCATGCCGCCTTGGAACAGGGGTGCACGCCCCTTCCTGCCCACTGAGCTCACAGGCACACACACCCTCAAATAGACACACACCCTCCCACCATCCACCGCATGCATACTCTCTCTCACACACACACAATCTGTCCTTAAATAGACACATTCTTTCCATCCTCACCCACCCTCCAGCTCTCCTCTCACACATCCACCATATCTGCCCTCAGACAGGTGCACACACACCCCATCTACACACTCCGTCATCTATCTCCAGACAGGCTGAAACATGCACATTTACCCTCAGATAGGGGTGAGGAAACCCCCATCCTCATTAAAGACACAATCTCTTTCTCTCTCTACTGCTCGCTCTCTCCTCTCTCTCTCTCTCTCTCTCTCACACACACACACACACTCCTACCCTCAGATAGGTGTGGACACACAAATCTACACCAGGCATCTCTATCCTCAGACAAAGGTGGGCACATGCCTCCCTTCTGAGCCCCCTCCAGCCTCACCATGCTCCCAGTTGCCCTGGGACCCCACCCCACACCAGCATAGCAAGGCCCTGCTACAAAGCCAGGGGTTTGCGTAGAAGCACACACTCACATATCCACAAGCACACTCATGCAGCCCCTCCCCGCCTCACTCCGGCCCCTACACCACCCACCACCCCCCTGGCCTTGCCCCGCTCCCTGCCCAGAACACCCATGGGAACAGAAGTTGGCTGTCTGACATCAGCAGTAGCCAGTGTGGTTGCTGGGCAGCGGGGGTCTCCATGGGAACGTCTGGGCCTTGAGTACTTCCTGTCACAGTTGCCCCTGTCCCGCCCTCGCTTGGGGACAGTACCAGGCGGTGCCCCCCCTCCAGGGATGTGACTGAGCGGCACCACCTGGGGTGGGGACTCCCCTGGCACCACCCTCCCTGGCTTGGCCTCCTGCCAGTGCAAGGTGAGGAGGGGACAGCTCTGTTGTTAACCCCTCCGGGGCTCTTCAGTTCAGGGCAGAGTGGGGGGACCCAACGTGGCACGGAGCAGAGCACGGGCACTGGGTGGGCGGGGCTGGGTGCTGGGCCGAGTCCCACAGACCCCAGACCCCAGAGCAGCTCCCACATACCTGGCAGTCCACCTCAGGGCCTGCTCCGGCCAGCCGGCTCTGCGCGGGCACAAAAAGGACGAGACGGGCGTGAGATCGCACATGGATGGGCAGGGTGGGGATGGAGGGCACTCTGAGACCTGGGGCCTGGGAGGTTAGACAAGAGCCCTGGGCCCGAGGGGTGAGGTGTGGAACTTTTCATCTTGTGGCGGGCTGGGGGAGTTTGGACTGAGGGAGGGGACGAGATCTGAGGAAAGCTCTAAGCTGGAGAGTCTTTCTATCCCAAGGGGAAGCTGATTTAGTCTCCCCACCACGGGCCACCAGAGGTACCTTCACGCACACACACGCACTACAAACATACATTCTGACAACACGCCCCCCATCCATTCCCATGCTGACCTCTGCTCCAGCCCAGATCCCACGTCTGCCATCACCCTCCAAGCCCCTCCCACACAAGCCTTTCCCCTCCCCGGGCCTCCCCACTCCTTCTCCTCAGCCAAACCCTCTCCTGCTCCTCCCGACAGGGGATCATCACACCCTTCTCTGGGCTCCTCATAGCATCCAGGGTCCCTTCCCTTTTCTCAAGGCCCTCTGAGCTCTCATTATCTCAGGATCCCCTCAAAGTTCCCTCACCACTACCTGAGCC
This sequence comes from Delphinapterus leucas, assembly GCF_059928025.1. Classification (NCBI taxonomy): domain Eukaryota; kingdom Metazoa; phylum Chordata; class Mammalia; order Artiodactyla; family Monodontidae; genus Delphinapterus; species Delphinapterus leucas. Next base: position 119,823,971 of record NC_143131.1, read on the forward strand.
CTCTGGCCCCCATTCTCAGGGTCTCTGTTCCCAGGAAGCAGAATAAAGTAGTGCTGAATTCAAAGTCTTTGGAGTCAGAGGTGCCTGGGTTTGAATCCCTCCCAGCTCTGTCACTTCCTGTATATGACTTTGGGTAAGTGACTCAACCTCTCTGAGCCTCCGTTTCCCCCACTGTAAAGGGGGCACAATAAAGTTCTCAGATCAGAGAGCGGTTGTGAAGGTTAAATGAATATATACCAGAAAGCACTCAGCACAGTGTTTACTGCTGAATACCCGAGAGCTCAAGAGATGGAGGCTATCTCTAAGGTCTCGTCATCACTCACAGGCTTCTACTCATTCCTGGGGTCCCCTCACCGTTCTCGGGGTGCTCCATCTCTCCTATGCTGCCATCGGGGGTGGTGCGCTCATAGTGATCCTCAGGCAGAGCCAGGGGACCGAGTCGGGGCCCCGAGGAGGACTTGCTGGACGGCGTCTCAGACTCCTCCAGGCCACTGTCGTAGTAACTGTGCTGGGACGGGTCCTGCAGCTCCTGCGCCTGGCTGGTGGCGGAGAAGGTGACTCGGCGGTGAGGTAACTGCAGGGAGAGGGAGTGTCACTGCCGGCCGGCCAGCCTGCGCCACGGGGCCGCCACCGCACCGGGCTACAGCCCCAGCCAAGCCCACCCCCAGAGCTCCTAGCCCTCTAGGCCTCAACAGCAACCAGGAAGAGGCCCAGCCCCCTAGCACAGCAGAACCCCCCAGAAAGCAGAGACCTTAATAGAGGACTGCCCTTTGATTCTAGGTCAGCTCCCCGGACAGCCAGGACCACGCACTGGAAGTCCCAACACAGCACAGGCCCCCGTGTTATGATAGCTCCCAGGCCAGCACAATAAGCTTAATCCAGTACAACCACTTGTTAGAGCACAGCTTCCCAGTACTGGCACAGCCTCTGTTTAATTCCAGACAGCCAACACCAAAACAGCACAATTCCAGCCAACTTCCCTAATTCCAGCATAGCCTCTAAACACCAGCAAGCCTCCAGTTTTTACAACAGCTCCCTAAAATCAGGACAGACTCCTAATTCCAAAACAGCTCACCAATACCAGAACAGTTCCCTGATTTCCAAATAGCACCCTCCAGACTCCAGCTCCTCACCTGTCTCATTGCTCTGTTAACTTCTCATTGCCTCCATCCAGTGGGGTGCTAACCTCTTTCTGATCTTCTGTTCCTCACCCCTGGTCTGTAATGCCACAGGCAGGACTCCCTGCTGAGTCCCCACCCACCCAGGTGCCCACTGCGTTCCCCTTCAGAGAGGCCTGGGAGTGGAAAAAGGTGGGAGGGAAGAGGGAAAGGGAGCCTGATGACAAACCAGGGCACCTTGGGGATGGGGTAGCAGAACAGTGGGAACTCCCCAGTCCTCCAGATCAGGAAACAGTATTAACTGGAGAGGGCAGGGCCCAGGAGGACCTGGGCATAGGGGGAGGGGCCCAGCATCCATCAGGGATTCGGAAGGTTGGCTTCTTCGAATGGAGACTCCTTCTAGGAAAGAGGAAGGAGCTTCCGGGAGGGGCCGCTGGCTTGGTAGAGCCAGGATTTAGGAGCTTGGAGCAGGGGCTGGGGTGGAGGGAGGGCAACAGTGACAGGCTGCTCCCAGACAGCAGCCCTGCCTGCCTGCCATGGGTTGACGATCATGCCAGGAACCTGGCAACCTCAGCTTGGCACTCGGTACAACCAACCCATCCCCCAAACACCCACCTGGGACCACCACTGGTTCTCCTGCCAACTGGAAATTAGAAGTTGTGGAGGGCGCAGACCCGGGCCCCTGGGGGCCAGGGGTGGGAGCAGCCCGGGCCCAGGGCCCTGCTGACGAGTCTCCAGGCTCCTTCTAATCCTCTAAGACCTTGTGGTGCTTTGTCTTTAAAACTCTCAATAGGAGGTTCTCAAGATGGCCAGAGGAGGGTGTCCCAGGTTTGCAGACCCACCCTCCTGATACCCTACACAATTTCCGTGCCATCCAAGGCAGCTGGGGTAAGGGAGGTTGTCAGCACAGGGAGCTTTGGAGCCGCCTTCCCACCTTGGCTCCCACCCCACCTTCAGGCATAGGCAACCCTTCTCGAGATCCACGTTGGGATCCAAAACACCGAAAGGTCTGGGTGATGACAGACAAGATCCCCAAAACTGACCTGATACTTGGGGCTGGGAGGATGTAAAGGAGCACATCCACCTGGTGATGGAGTGAATAGGTTCCAGGAGGGTCTGGGAGGCACAGGGCAGTCTGGCTGTTGGGTGTTTTTCTTTCCAGTTTTCTTTAAGACATTAGCCAGCAGCCCTCCCTCCCTGCAGAACCTGTGCCTGGTAATCCAAGGCTTCAGTCCTGCCTCCTAGGCACATCACTTGGTCTTTTTCCTATGATTCTTTTCTGTAAAATGGAGGGTTGGGTCATACTCAACACTAAATATTCCCCATCATTCTATGACTATCAAATCTTAAAAAGCCTAGATCCAAAATCTCTCTCAGACCCTAGTCCAGAAGTTCTAGACCCTTGCTGGTTATTTCCAATCGGCCGTCCCTATGGACCCTTCAGATTCAACATGCCTGAAACCAAATTCTTTTTCTTTACTCAGCTTCTGCATGGGCAATGATCTCGTCATCCTACCACCCGGAGTCAGAAGGATGCTATCTATCTGGGGACCCTGGTAGCTCTCCACTCGCTCCCCACCCCTATCCCATATCCAATCATCCCTTGAGTCCTGTGGGTCACTTCTCCAGAAGGTCAGCCTGATCCATCCATCCATCACGCCCTTTTCCACCATCCTTGCTCAGACCTTAGAGGTGCAGTCCTGTACCTTCACCTCTACCCACCTTAAATCCACCATACACTCCAGTAAACTCTCTAAAACTCAGTTCATCCAAAACTCATGAGCTTTCGGGGCCTCCCACTGCTTCTTAAGGAACTTTTGGCAAAGCATCTATGTCCTCTACAACCTACCGTCTTCCAGTCTCCTGTCTCAGCTCCCTCCTATACCCTCCACTCCAGCCAGAATCCCCTTTCTGCCCTCCCCCTGCCTCCAACTTGGTCACGCTCACTCCCGCCTCACCTCGGGATTGGCTCAGCCTCCCGTCCAACTCCAGCTCCTCACTTTATGAAGAGCCAGCTCAGGGTTCTCATTCCCCTCCCAGAAGCCCACCCCCGTGTCCTATGCACGTTTTCTCATACTATGTGCCTCAAAGAAAGGGAGGGGGCACCATGGTCAAATAAATTTGGAAAACCCAGAGTTACACAAAGTTTAGCAGGTTTTCCCTTCTTGCAGGCTTTGCAGAGCCTTTAATAGGTTAATGTGAACTTAGTCCTGGAACCCCTTTTTTATAGCATAACGGAAAACAGCAGACTCTGGCAATCAGCTTTCCTGATGATTTGTGTTTGAATTTGACTCCATCGCTAACTAGTTTTCACTTCTGTAAAATGACCTGCATCACAAAGAGTTATGAGCAGTGGATGAGCTAATTCACATAAAATGCTCAGCATGGTACGTTGCACCTGGTAAGGACTCAAAAAAATGGAAGCAAGTAGTGGCAGAAGTGGTAGAACAAGTTGGGAAAAGCTTTACTATATGGCACTTCTCACCGGTGAGAATCGACACCATGATTCTCAACTGCCTCATCTTGTTACTTGTATGTCTTGTAGAAATATGACCATTTTTTCCTCAAGGTCTAATACTATGCTGAGCACACAGTAGGGGTTCAGCCTATGTGTTTTAATGATGACACTGGTGTCGTGGTTTGGTTGTGTTTGAATGTTCAGTGTGGCTCCACGGATGGGTTGGACTGGAGCCGAATAAGGGATAATCCCTCAGACCTTGAGAAAGAAAGAGATTAAGGAGCTAAAGGAACAGAAGAAAGAGAGAGGCGGTGGCAGCAAGGAGAGGAACAAAAGAGAAAGAATGATTGGTCAGGAGCTGCTGGAGGTGACCCTAGAGATGCTTATTTGTCCAAGGGAAATGCGATGAAACCAGATTTCACTTCCCCATGCACCACTCCTCCAAAGCCCCTAGGAGTTTTTACTTTGGGGGTACCCCGGGGCATTGGGGAGTTTGTGGACGGAATCAGAGTAGAGAGCTGACACCCTGGACCTCCTGGGAGTGTCTCAAGCCTCTTCAGTCGCCATGGAGACAGGTTGCCTCTGCCCTCAGAGACTCCCCCAGGACCTGAGGCCCCTCACCCAGACTTTAGCCTCCTCCTCAGGCACAGCCAGAGACAGGGCAGACCCAGGAGAGCAAGAAGTGAGAGACGGAGAGAGAGAGAGTGAGTGAGAGCTAGCAGCTCAGGGTGGCCAGAGCAAGGAGCTGAAGGAAGGGAAGGGAGGGGGCCGGATAGGGCGCCTCAGCCCTGGTCAGCAGTGGGGATACAGAGCAGGTCAGTCCATAGCACTGGGGGCTATCCTCCCCTCTCCCTGGGCCCTCCCTCCCGGCAGCCCAGACTGGTGACCATGGTGGGAAGACACAGGGCAGAGCAGGCTAATTGCTGGGTGTTGAGCGGTATTGGGATGAAGAGGCTGGGAAAAGGACTTGGGAAGATCTTACCTCGAGGGAAGGTGCCTGGTATAATTAAGAGGTTCTCTGCCTTCACCTGAGGCAGCCAGGCTGCACTCCACCCCCACCAGCTGCTCTGGTCTGAGCTCTGTTGCGAGATGCTCCGATGTGCACAAATGGGAAAGGTCAAGTCTCAGCCAGCAGAGAAAAGGGCAGGACTTGGGTGCATCTCCATCCGCTTTCTTGGTAAAGGGTGCCATTCCCAGGGAGGTGTCACAAACATGAGGGAAGGGGACACTGCTGGACAGCTCCATTTGAAGCCTGCTCAGAAAGCACTTCCCCCAATCATGGACATGGTCATGGTGGGGCGGCAGGGGGACCTGGTCAATTAAGATAGGGTTGGGGCAGAGGGGCAGGTCTGGGACGGGGGAAGGGACAAAGGGCAGGGATGGGGAAAGTGAGGCAGGACATCGGACAAAGGGCTGTTTCCAGTCTCTCTCGCTCCTTCTCTCAGTTCCAGGAAAATAAGAAGCCAAAACTCCAAAAATAGAGAACTTTATTATCAGGGTGAAGTGTCTGGGGCTGGGGGAGGGGAACTGGGGCCCAGCCCCAGGAGTCTGGGGTGGGGAAGAGGGTGACACACAGTACACAGAGAAGGCACAAGTGGGGAGGCCCCCTTCCCTGACAGAGCGTCCACCTGGTTACCCACCAGGACCCCAGGTCTCCCCCTTTCCCCTCTAGAGAAGCACCCATGGCTGGTCTCGGACAGAGACCCACGTTTGTAGGAGACTTCTTCTCCACTTCCCTCCCCGCTTCTGCCTCCAAACCCTTCTGCTCACCTACCCATCAGTCCCCACCTGCAGGACCCAGCGGGTGGTCCAGTGTCCCAGGATGTGACAAGTCACAGGCCTCTCCCAGCGCGGAGGGGGGCGGGACACGGGGCACACCCTCAGTTTGCATTCGGCCCGACCCTCCAAGCCTGGGTGAGGCAGCAGGGTCATCAGTGGTCCCAGCATCCCCCGATCTTTGGCTCCACCTCCCACTACTGACTTGGGCTGGTGAGCACGGCAGGCCCGAGACACCAGCTCTGTTACTCCCACACCTCGGTCCAGATGGCCCCGTGGTAGGGGTGGGGTGGGGGCCGGGGTATGCTGAGCTGCAAGGGCTGGCCTACCTGCTTGCTGGGGTATTTGGGGGGGTTGGTGCGGTAGCTGTAGTCGGAGTACTGCTCAGAGCCCGTGGACGTCGTGTCCCCAGTGCCTACGAAAGTGTTGGCTGGCGGCAGGTCCTGCACCACCTGGTGCTTCTTGGAGGCGGAGGGTGACTGGGGCTGCAGCTGGATGGAAGGCAGTGGGGAATTAGAGCGATAGTGGCGGCCGAGGTCAGGGCTGCCTGGTGGGTAGTTGAGGGGCAGGTGGATGCGGGGGCTGTCCCCAGGGGCATCGCTCATCAGGTTGAACTTGAGGGATTTCTGCAGCCCGGCCTCATCCTCGTCCTCCACCGGCTTCACGGGCTTGGGAGATTTGCTCTTCTTGCCCTTGCTTTTGTTTCCCTTGGAAACTTTGCTGCTGGGCTTGGGGGCATACAGGTCCTTGGTCTCCTTCTTGCCAGCCTGGTAGCCACTCTTGGCCTCCCGTTGCCGGCAGTAGCGCACGAGCACGGCCAGGGCGATGAGCAAGGCCACGGCCACGACACCCGCCACCACGCCAAACAGGATGTTGCCGCGCTGCTTGGAGCGCTCGTATTCCGGATCCCCAGCAATGTCGATGTCCAGCGGCGTGTCCAGGCTGTGGCCCAGCAGGGTCTCCAGCAGGGTGCGGTTGGCCAGGGTGTCATTGACATACAAGTGGACCAAGGCTGTGCCATAGCGAGGGGGCTTGCCGCGGTCAGTGACCTTCACCACTAAGCGGTGCAGCCCATGGTGGCGCCGCTCAATCTCCTTTTCCAGGGTGATGGCACCGGAATGTGACCCAATCTGGAAGAGTCCGTAAGGGTTGCCACCGGCGATGCTATAGGTCAGCTCAGCGTTGACACCAGAGTCAATGTCCTCAGCTGTCACCTGGCTGACCGTCTCACCCAGACGGGTCTGGGGGGTCAGCAGCCGGTGGGAGGTGTTGGAAGGGGCGGTGATAAAGGGTGCATTGTCATTCTCATCCAGCACGTTGATGGTGACGCCAACGTAAGCCGAGCGAGGTGGGACGCCGCCGTCCACCGCCTTCAGCTGGAAGGTATAGGTGCTTTGCTGCTCCCGATCGAAGCTCAGGCTGGAGAGGATGGTGCCCGTGCCGTTCTGGATAACAAAATCACCATTGTCCTGCTCCACCGTGAGCTGCACCCGGGCGTTCTCCCCCTTGTCCCCATCAATGACCGTCACCATGCCCACTGGACTCAGCGCCGGCATGTTCTCCATCACTGAGAAGTTGTAGCCACTCAGCATAAACTTGGGGTCATTGTCATTGCAGTCCAGCACGTTGACAAGGACGGTGGCTGTGCCTTGGAGGCTGGGGCTGCCCCGGTCGGCTGCCACCACCTTCAACTCGTAGCTTTCCCTCTGTTCCCTATCAAGGGATGTCTTCACCCGGATCTCTCCAGTCTCAGGTGAGATGGTGAAGAGGCCCTTGGCAGCCGGCTCAGGCTCCAGAGAGTAAACCAGCTCAGCATTGGAGCCCGAGTCGGCATCACTGGCAGTGACCTCAGCGACCACTTCACCTGGCTTGTTGTTTTCTGGGAAGGCGACCTCAGTGACACTCTGGGTGAAGACAGGTGCATTGTCATTGACATCCACCACCTGCACCTTGAGGGAGTTGGTGCTCGAGAGTGGGGGGTTGCCAGAGTCCACGGCCACAATCTCAATGGTGTAGTCTTTGACCTTCTCATAGTCGAGCGGGGTGGTGGTCTGCAGGAAGTACTTCTTCTTGCTGTCACTTCCCGTCTCACTGGCCTGGCGGAGCTGGAAGGGCACGTCACCTGCCACCACACAGGTGACAGCTGCATTTTCTCCCTCATCTCGGTCAGATACCTGCACCAGGGCCACAGCTGTCTCTTCTGCCACGTCCTCTGAGATGTTAGCCATCCCGTCTTGGTGAGTCACCAGCCCTATGCCCCGGATCTCAATGGTGGGGGCATTGTCGTTCACGTCCTTCACGGTCACCACCACTTGGGCTCGGGCACTCTTGGGGTTGGTGCCTCGGTCCTTGGCAAGCACCGAGAAGCGCAGGGTGCTTAGGTCCTCACGGTCCACGGGGCCCTGCACAGTGATAAGTCCCGTGTTCCTGTCCAGTCTCAGAAGACGCCTCACAACCTCGGGCACCTGGTGGAACGTGTAGTCGATCTCTGCGTTGGCACCTTGGTCAGAGTCATTGGCCTTCACCTACAAGGCAGGGGGAAAAACAAGGAAATCGGGGCTGGGTTAGTTTGGCGATAAATTAAGCGACACATTTCTGCCTTTCCAACGAGCACGGCAGACGCAACTAATCTAACAAGGCACCCTTTCCAAAAGCAGCACATGCATGCCCTGCCCTTTTCCCAATCCTGACACTTTGGCATATATTACTGATCTTTTTCCCTGAAGAGCACAGATACAGCCCACAAATCCTCAGTGGTGCTACAAGCTACTACTAGAGATGGGACAGGGCAGAACTGAACTCTACTTATCACTCCTATACTAGTCCACCCAAATATGGGGATGAGGATCCAATTAGCAGCTAGGGCAGCCCTTCCACCCAATTAAACTGGCCTTCAAACCCTTCTGAAGAGCTGGAAAGGTGTGAGTAGTAGAGATGGTGTGTATGCGTGACATATGTGTGCAACATGCATGCATGCACACACAAGTGTTGTGATTATGTGAGAAGGTATGTTTATGCACGTGTCTACTGGCACACGAATGGAGACCCACGTGCCCCTCTGGAGGCCACGGGTGAGGGGATTTCTTTTTTGAAAGGGGCCAGGTAGGGATGTGGGTCAGAGGGAGCCCGCCCGCCAGGCCAGGTCACTACACTCTGTCAAAACCGGGGAAACCTGTTTCATCTCTCTTCCCCTCCCATGGCTGGCGCTGGCTAGGCATCAACTTGAGGAATCCAGCCGAGCCTGCGGCCAGGAGGGAGGGGCTGGTGCAGCCCACAGAGCCTGCTGGCAGCGGGCTGGGCTCCCAGCATCACACAATGAACTCTCTGTCCCTTTGCAGTGGGCGCATCCTTCCACGCCAAGGCCGACACACACTCGGCCCAAGTCTATACAAACATGGGTGGTAATGGGGCAACAGGAGCCAGGTGGGAATGGTCATGAGGTGGCACTGGTCAGGGAGCAACAAGAGGGATGGAGTTAGGTCACAGCCCAACAGAATGTGATGGCAGTACAGGCGGGGGCGGGGGAGGAGGGGGTAGGGGGTAGACAGGACAGGCACCACTTGGCAGAGTCTCTGGGGAGCAGAGCAAGAGTCCTAGGTTCAAATCCCAGCTCTGCCACTTCCCAACTATGAGGCCTTGGGCCAATTATTTAACATCCTCAAGCCTCAGTCTACAAATGTGTAAAATGGGGATAATAATAGAACCTACTTAATGGGGTTGTGGTGAGGATTAGATGGGATGATAAGTGTAAAAATGCCTAACACTGCCTGGCACATGGCAAGTGCTCCCTAAATAGCATTTATCCCTCTTTTTGTCCATCCAGCTCTGAAAATCGGTGCTGACACAGTATTGGGCATTGCACCTAGCAGGGCCTCAGGCCACTGCTAGTCTCCTTTCCTTCCCATCAGGATTTTTTTGTCAGTGAAAACACTGGTGAGCTACCTGGTCTCTGCTCACCCCTCTAATGGTTTCTCCTCGCCCCTCCATCCCCCTGTTCCCCCAGTCTGTCACCAACTTTTACATTATGATCCCCACTGTCTCCCTGTCTCTAGACTGGTCACCCACCTCCTTGTCTGCCTCTCTTGCCATCTCACCTCTCTGTCTCTGTCTCTGAGTCTTGACTTCTGTCTCTCTTTCCCTCCCATCTTGCTCAGTTCTCCTTCTGCCTCTTTCCCACTGCTGGCTCTCTCCCATCCTCTCTTTTCTGCTCTGTCTACCCATAGCCTCGTCTCTGCCCCATTCTCCTGCGTCATCCCACTTCCCAGCTCTTACACACATGGGCTCTGAAGCCAAACTGTTGGATGTGGCCAAGGTGGAATCTGAACACATCAGGTGGGGGTTACCAGGCAAGTTTCCTAATCTCTGTGGGCTCAGTTCCCCATCTGCAAAATGGGGATAATGCTTACATTGTACTGTGGAGATTAAATGATATAATACACATAATGTACTCAGAACAGTACCTGGCACCTAGGCTATGATTATTCGCCATCCCCGACTGTCTGTCTCCCTTTTCTTTCTCAGTCTCTCTTCTACAGGTTCCAGTCCACCAGCCTCTAAAAAAAGGCCAAAACTCCTCCCCGTGCCCTGCTTCAGCTTGAGGACTTGGGATGAAGGGTTTCCCAGGACGGGTAATGGTGAGCCCTCCTCAGCTTCCTCATACCAAAGACAGACAGCTTCAGCCCATGGGGAAGGAGAAAGGAGCTGGGGCTGGCAGGAGGCCAGGGCTGAGATGACAGTGGGAGATACGCCCACCTGTCTGCAGGGACGCTTTCTTTGCTCTCTCCCAGGCCCTGACCCCACCAAGCTGCCCAGCTCCTGGGGCAGTTCCCATCGAGAGGGGTGTTGAGAGCTTCAGCAGAGGCCACCGACCCCCCCTACTGTGCCCAGCACCCCACACCCATGGGTACCCTGTGCCTAGGGGAGGAGGTGGGTGTATAGACATCTGCGTACAGTTTTCTAGAATTCTGAGGACTCACCTGGCTAAAATGATCTCTTGTGACTGTCAGGGATGGGCAAAGCAAGGCTCTGTCCTCCAGCCTCAGGAAACTCGCATGTGGCTAAAGGGCCCCTGGTTGGGAAGACATTCTCATCTCTGGAGAGATTCTACTTGGACAAAAGGCGGTTCACTTGTTCCAGCTCAGCTCACTTGGCTGGGGAGAAGGATATCATTTGACTTGGGAGGGGGTTTCACTTTGCAGAGGTTTCTCCAGCTTGAGTCTGCCTCGGGGATGGGGGGATCACTGTTCATATGCTATGTCACTGTCACCTGAATAGCTTGACAGAGGAAAGTAAATCCCCTGCTGGGGTGAGGTGGACTTGTGGGAAGGTCTCACCAGGCGGGGGCTGGGGAAGAGAGATCTCACCACAACATCTTGGCCATCTTGCCCTTAAGTGAAGGGAACTCTCACGAGGTTGGGGTAGGCTCCCATTTCTAAATGTGGGTCACCCTGACAGTTAGATGGAGGGGCCTCTCACCTGGATGACTGAGTGTCCTATGGGGCTGTTCTCAGACAGCTCAGCCTCGTAGGACGGCCGCTCGAACTTGGGGGCATTGTCATTGGTGTCGAGCACAGCGACTCGCAGCAGGGCGCTGCTGGCGCGTGGGGGGTTGCCGCCATCCTGCACCTTGATAGTGAGGTCGTAAGAGTCCAAGCGCTCCCGGTCCAGGTTGCCCATCACGATGAGCTGCGGCTGCTTTCCGTCCTGGTCCTCTGCCACCTGCAGCTTAAATAGCCCCTGGGCCTCGGGCCCCACCTGCAGCTCATAGGACGCTACACCGTTGGGGCCAGCATCGCGGTCCGAAGCCACTGGGATGGAGAAGAGTGAGCCATTGTTGGTGTTCTCGGGGATGGGCAGCGTGATGACTGGTGAGGCGAAGTTGGGCGTGTTGTCATTGATGTCCTGGACCTCTATCTGGCCCTCTAGCAGCCGGGGGCTGCCATTCTGCACGAGGTCCGTGATAGACACCTCAAACTCCAGGATGCAGGGCTCACCAGGGAGCTGGTTCTGGCATTCTCGGAGCCCCTCGCGGTCGATAGAGGTCTCCGTGGTAAAGATGTCGCCTGTCTTGCCATCCACCCGCAGGTACGGGGCGCCTACTTCTAGTTTGTATAGGTGGCCCACGTCTGGAAAACCATAATCGGCTGCGAGGCTCCCAATGAGGGTGTTGGGCGGTTGTTCCTCTGGCACCTTGTACACCACCCGAGTGGCGTGGCCTGGGGATGGAGCTAGCAGCAGCAGAAGTGCCAGCAGCAAGGCAGGCGGCAGCAACCGTTGCCCCCCAGGGCCTGGGCTGTGCCTCAGGGACCCCATCCGGGCAGGCTCCAGAATCAGGAGGGCTGTACGCGAGGGAGACAAAACAGGGGGTCAGCTGGGAGGAGGGCCCAGGCCCTGAGGGCTGCCCAGAGCCAGCCCCCGACTCCCCCTCTGCCACCTACACACTGATCTCCCAGGAGAGATCTGCCCTAGTACAGAACCCAGAACCCTGAGTCTCACCCACAGCTGGTGTAGCAGCGGTGTCTGCCCCAGCTGGAGGAGCAGGTCTAGAGCAGTTCCTGCCCAAGGAACGCCCTGACCCACCTGACACTCCCTCCCTCCCTCCCTCCCTCCCTGCTCTCTACCCTGTGCTTTGCCCAACACCTCCTTCTCAGCAGCATCCTGCCATAGTCACCCATGCTAATTACCCTGATACTGAGATAGGGAGAGACAGCAAGTGGAAGGGCGAGACCAGGAGCAACTCCCCCCCCACACATACGAGGTAGGAGAGAGACGCAGGTACCCTCACGTTCCCCAGACCCCGGATCATCTGCCCGCTGCCCACACTGAGGGCCACTCACATTGGCTGCCGGGAGGAGGGATGATGTCACGTTCCTCTCCCTGCTGAGATGCCAAGTCAGTGTACGCACAGGAGGTAGGACATCTCAGATCCCTTTCTCCTGGCGGTAATCACCCTAGTGCCCAATGTCCCCGCCCTCATGAAGGGCCAGCTTGGGCTGGGCACCAATCAAGGCTTGAAAACGGTTAGGGCTGTGGAGTAGGTGTTAACCCTCCCCGACCCCCTTCCAAACAAACGTGCCCCTGGGCACTCACACCTGTGTGTACACACACAGTTCCCGGGGCTCCTCTACCCTCCCTCTCCACCAGGGTGGGGGACGGCGGGGAGGAGAGACACGGGCAGGTATGTGGAAGAAGAGAGTAGACGTCAAGACTGGGGTCAGGACTGTGGTCAGAGCTGACTAGCCCTGGAAGTGGCATTGGGAGCTGCCCCAGCCTATCCTTAGCAACTAGGAGCCCAGCAGGTCTAACTGGGACAGAGCTGCCAATAACACCAGCAGCCTTGCCCTGACCGCTCACTCCCCATACCCCTGCTCAGTCTCTCAGTGAACATCTGGCCCCTCCCCCGCTTAATCGGTCCAGTCCCATCTCATACCTGCCTCTCCCCGCCCACCCCCAAATCCTTCCAGTTAGAGCCCTGTATGCCCCAGCCAACCACAAGCTGCACCGCCATCACCACGAGAGCCTTCTGCCCATCTCCCCCAGCTTTGAGCTGTGCCGCAGCAGACCCCAGCCAGACCCTCCAGCTAAGTCCCAGTCTTGACTCCCTCCTCCTCTCCAGCACTACCACGACCACGGCCAGCCCTTCTATTCAAATCCAAAATCTTCAGCCCAGTATTTTCAGCAGAGGCTCAGGCTCAATCTTCCTTCCCTAGCTCCTGGAGTACGTGCCCCATACCTGGAAATCCCACCCCAGGCCCTGTCACAGGCCACACCCACCCCACTGAAGGCAGGTTCTGGTCACCCAGGAAGCCTTCCCAGGCCTCTTCAGCCCTCAGTGACCTCTCCTTCCTCCAACTCACAGCCACTTACTGTGTGTCTCAATCCCATGGCGATGAATCACTGTGCAGCCTGGGACACCGCCCGCCCGTGTTGTTCAATCCCAGTTATTGTGCGCTTCCTCCTGTGTTCTCTGCACTTATTCCCCTCCAAGCGTCCCGAAGGAAGGGACAGGGCTCCCTACCCTCATCCCCCAGCCCCCACCCATTCACCTTCACAGAGCTAGGCGCACTATAGGTGCTCACTCATGCATTCAGTGAGCGTTTATTGGGCACTTACAACATTCCAGGCGCGATCCTGGGCAGTGGGACACAGCGGCGAACAAGACAGATGCAATCTGTCGTTGTGGAGCTGACAGTGGTTCTAACTCAAGGACTATTTGTCACTTTTGTTGGGCTGTACCCATTTGACAGATGTAAGGCAGCAGGGTGGAGAAGAGCAGGGAATGTGACATCAGACAGTCTGAGGCAAACCCCAGCTGCCCACTTTCTGACTGCGTGAGCTGGAGCAATTGACTTAGAGCCTCAGTTTCCTTATCTGTAAAATGGGGATAATACTACCTCTTTCCTAGGGAGTTTGAGATCATGTGGGCTAAATGCCTAGCACAGTGAGTATTCAACAAATGCTCCCTCAAAGCACTCACAATTGTAGTTAGGTAGCTGTTTGGGAAATAACTTGTGAATTATTTCTCTTTCCTATAAGACTGTGAGTGGAGACTGGGAGAGCCTCTGCTTTGTTTACTCCTACATCCTCAGGGCCTTGCCCTGGACCCTGCACACTGTAGGTACTCAGTAACAGCTCATGAATGACTGTGATTATTTCACCTCTCAGGCTTAGCCTATCATGGAACTTTCTGTATGGTCACTGCTTGTTTTCTTGCCCAATTTCCCTACTCCACTGAGAACTCCCTGGGGTCTGATTTAATGCTTCTCTGTGTAGGTCCCTAGCAGACTCTCAGCAAATGGTCATTGAATGCAGATTCCTTACACAAGCACAGCCCCTCCCTGGTCACTCCTCGCACTAATAGGCTCAACGCCTGTGAGGCTGTTATCAGATTAGTGTGTGTGTTTGCTCTCAGCTGCAATCTTAATCTCTTTAAAGGAGGGAGGAATTTATCTGATGCTCTATTTGGATCCACCCTCCAGCCATTTCCCCTCTCTCTGCATGGACCTGGCACTGGGCTCATCTTACCAACAAGCCTCAACCCAAACACACCTGTCTCCAAAGAACCTCATTCCCTTCTGGGCACCTTATCCTGCCCTCCCTTGCACAGCACACACACAACATGGGATCATTGTGAGCACCGATTCCGTGCAGAAGTCTTGGCAGGGTGGGGGTTACTTGGGAGTTACCCTAAACATGACAAAGAGGAGAAATAAAGCAGTGCCAGCCTGCCTCCACTCACTCCCTCCAGATCAACGGTTTGTAACCTTTTTGGGTCACATTCCCCTTTATGTATTTTATGAAACCACACTGCAGATTTTTCCAAGAAAAATGAACACTCACAAATTTTGGCTACAAATTCAGAGGTCCATGGTCTGGCACCGTCAGGGTGACTTTCATTTGTAGCCGCTCTAAGAGCTACAGATTAAGCACTGACCTTGGGGGCTTCCTTCCCCATCTTGGGTCACAACCAGGGGCTCTAACCCCTCAGGCCTTCCAGGCAGCACAAACATAGCATGCTTGTGACACATTCCCCCCCATCCCCCCTCCCCACGCCTGCCCCCTAACTCTCATACACATTCTCTCACTCACCCTGTCACCCTTAGGGGTCAGGAAAGGATTGTGGCATCTAACTTCTGACTTGGGAAGAAAACCAAAAGGGAATATCCAAGGCAAGCAAGGTTGGGGGCGGGGAGGGGGCGCGGCTTCCTGGGAGGAAGGTGGAATTTGGGGGGGAAATGGGGTTGGGGGAGGGTTGCCCAGAGTCGGTTGCCCAATAAGAGCTGAAGAGAGTTTAGGCTCTTTTAAGCACCTGAAGAGTTCCTTTAAAATGAGTATTATCTGGCTCCACCCTTAGGAATTCTGATTCTGGAAGAGGGACCTGGAGAAACCCCCAGGCAGCAAGGTGGAGGCAGCAAGGGTCAGGAACCTTTTGGGAACAACTCTGAGGTACTCTAGGTCTTTGGAGTTAAGAAAGAAGCATACATTCTATTATCATCACCTTTATTATCATCCCTCTCCTCACCATCATCATCAACCCAACTAACACTCCCCGAGAGATTTTACTCCATTTACATCCATTTCCCATCTAACCCTCCCAACCCGCTGAAATGGGTACTAGTTATTATTAATTTACGGCTCCCCATAATACAGATGATAAAACTGAGGCTCAAAAATAATAATTGCCTTAGGTCACAGAAGTAGTAAGTGGAAGAATTGGGATTTGAGAAATAAGAATGCCTCCTCACTGAGTTGGGAAAAGGCTGGATGGGGGAAGGCAAATCAGTGGTTGCTATGTACCACCCCTGCCACCCCCCCTCCCCGCCCCCGCCAACACACACACACAGACACACACACACACAAAATCCCTGGGCTGCCAAACCTGCAGGGCAAGGAGTGAAAGAGAAAGAGAGAGCCTAGGGTTCAAGGTCCAAAGGAACCCAGGCCTCCCAGGATGCAGAGAGAGAGACAGAACAGCCAGGAGTGGCAGTGAGGCAGCCTTTCCTACCCCCTGCTCCCACCCGCCATCCCTGAACTTTGTCCTGGTGGTTGGCTGCTGGGAGTCATTAGTCCCAGACGGCAGCCTTTGAAACGATTAGTGCCTTATCTGCCCTTCCCTAGGCATTGGCTGCCTTCCCAGCAGGGGTGTCCCCACCTCCACCTAACGACACTGGGCACCCAGGACCCTGAGAAGCCAGAGCCTCAGTAGGGACAGTGACTCATTCTTCTCAGGCCAGAGGAGCACAGTGAGGTGTGAGGGGGCAGAGTCCAGGGAAGGGCAAGGAAAACGCCATCTGTGTCAACATCTGGGGAGGAAGGAGAACAGTGCTGAGGGTTCACCTGGAACCTTCATTGACAGTCCACCTCGGGGACCAGGGGCCATTTCCTGCTGAATGCTGTGGCCAGAGAGGAAACACACAGGGGCAGACATCACTGTCCCAGAGGCCAGGTCAGCCCTGACCCTCACTCCTGCACTGTTACACAACAGTCACCACCACTGTGGGCACAAAACACCAAGGGACACAGCAAACATCTGGGAGAGGAGGGTAAGCAAGCTGGGCTGTGTGGGGTGGAGCTGTTCAGAGGCTTCCCACAGTGAATAAGTGCACAGCCCTCAGCTCCTCTCCCTTCTTTTTCACAACCCTCTGTTAGCCTCTGCAGGGTTTCCA
Organism: Delphinapterus leucas; assembly: GCF_059928025.1. Classification (NCBI taxonomy): domain Eukaryota; kingdom Metazoa; phylum Chordata; class Mammalia; order Artiodactyla; family Monodontidae; genus Delphinapterus; species Delphinapterus leucas. The sequence goes on from NC_143131.1 coordinate 119,840,488, forward strand.
GGCACCTGCATTCTTGAGTCAGACTGTCGGGGTTCAAACCCTGGTTCCACCACTTCCTAGCTGTGTGACCTTGGCCAAGTGACTTTACCTCTCTGAACATATTTCCATATTGTGAAATGGAAATAATCCTGCCTCTTGAAGTTATTTGGGAGGATTAAATGAGAGCCGATGCATTAAGGTCTATTACGTTGTAGAGGACAGATAGCTTTCCATCACCGAAGACAGCACTTTATTTCCAACATCAGGCAAACGGTAGGTGCTCATTGGTTCAATAAATAAATGAGCCAATCCCCTGCCAGTTGGGAAGACCTATGAAGGCAAGGGTGGTGTCTGTCTTACTACAGTACTGCATCCTCATCACCCACCATGGGCCCTAGCAGACAGCAGGTGCTCAATACATGGTTGGAAGAATCTCTCTCTGCGGCACCAACTATCCTCTCTCACGGTAGGGGCAGACCTCACCCGTATCAGAAGGGCCTCCTCCTTTCCCATCTCCTCTCCCCCCCAGCCTTGACTCCTGCTCAGCTCCTCCCCCCACCCTTGCAGACCTTCTCCTGACCCTTCCACCCACACTCCGAGGCAGTTAGCTCACTATCTCTACCTAGCCCAGCTCCCCTGACCAAGTAGCCACAGCAGCAGCCCGTCTTCCAGGAGGACGCCTTACCAGCAAGACCCCCCTTTCCAGCTGAAATCCCTTTTGGAATTGGGGATTGGGTGGGAGGTAAGGGAAGAAACTAAATGCAGCCAGAGCTGAAACCGGACCTGCTCCCCTACCACCCCGCCCCTGGCAGTCTCTGGAGGCCCCTCTCATCCCTCTCTCCTCGATTCCACTCCATCCCCTGGTCTGGTCGTAATTACACATTTCAATCCTCCCAGACCGCCACGTCAAGAAAGTAACACCCCTCCACCCCACACACACCTAGACCTCTGGGCTGTCACAAACACCTTCGGCGCGCTCTCCTTCCTGGCAGCTACCAAGGGTTGGCCCAGAGCAGGTAATGGAAGGCTCTCGGCGTTTTCCGGCACGACGTCCTGGACTCTGCCGGCCGGGGCAGACCTCAGCCTACACCGCCGCGGTCAGCGGGCGCTCCCCGTACACCTCCTGCGCGCGGGGTATCTCCTCCCAGAGGACGCGGGAGAGTGTGTCGGGGGAGGTGGGACGGCGGCTGTTCTCCGCCAGCCTCCGGCTCGGCCGGCCCCACCCCACCCCCACCCTCAGCAGGGAGACGCCGGGCCTTCCCGAGCTCAGGGCGAGCGCGGCGCGGTGAGAACGCGCCTCACCGGCGTGTCCCTGGTGCCCCCAGCCCCGGGGGCCGCCGCGGGGACTCCCTCCTCCTCTGCCTCTCGGGCCTCAGCCTAGGGACCCCCGCAAGCCGGCGTCGTCTAGAGCCGCGCAGCGGGCGCAGTGAGGGGGCGGGGAGGGAGCCAGCGCCGGAATCACAAAGCAGCGAGCCCGGCCCGGAGGAGAAATTCTCGTAAAACGGACCCTCTAGCGGAAAAAGGAGGCTTTGCCCCACTCTCAATCGTCAAAGACCTCAAAGCAGCCCCGAATATCTCCTGCTAGAAGGAATGGTCTCCGACCACTGCTGAAAAACTGAGGCCAGAAGTCTGGGCTCCCGAGGGTAGCTGGGGGGAAGGGGTGCGAGTCCTTCTCGCCTGCCAGTTGTGCTCCTGCGCGTGCCGCGCGCGTGCCCTCCTGGTCCCAGGGCCTTGCCCGCACACACGACTCTGGCCTGCAGCCGGGACCCGGCGGAGAGGACGCCCAGGTGTGAGAAGGACACAGGTGTGGGGGCCCCAGGTGTGCTGGGGATCCAGGTGGTTTGGAGAACGAAGCTGAATGGTCCGAAGAGGGTCGCAAACACCGCCCAAGGCTTGCACCCTCTGCAAAGGGACCTAGGGCCCTGGAGCTCCGGGGAGGAGGGGCTGGCGCGGCCTGCCAGGTCCAGCTCGTTCCGGGAATTCCCGGCCGACCGGCCCCGGAGTGGGGGTGGGGAGGCGCCAGCGGGGAAGCAGGTCCGGCCAGCCCCTAGGGTTCCCGCTGGGCCGAAGTTTACACTCACCGTACGGCGCTAAGGGGAAACGGGCTCTAGGGGCTCTCCGGGTGGCCCGGCGGCTTCCCCTGACGGAATCTGGCCTCCGAGGGTGAGGGACAGAGCGTGTATGTTTGTGTGTATACGCTGCAAGGTGTAATGTGACACTGTTGGTGGAAGGTGTGTGTGACACCCAGTGTTAAGATGTGTGAAGCAGCAGATTCTGTGTTTGTGACCGTGAGGCGCTGCTGTGGGTGCCACTTGCTGTGTTAGGGCGTGTGCCGTCAAGGAGTGTGCTGAAACACTGGGTTCTGTGTTTATGGGTGCAGTCGAGGGGTGCAAGCGAGACATGTGTTGTGTACCTGTGTTCTGGCCAAGGAGTGTAACATAATTTATGTTAGGGTGTGTGCCTTAAAGGAATATGTGTGTGCGGGGCTGGGTTTTGAGTGTTCATCTGGCGAACTGTGGCCGTGACACTCGTATGTGAGGGCATGAGATTGCGTTTGTGTGTCCATGTCGCCGAACGTCACCCCCGGTTGTGTTTTGTTGCTTTGTATGGCCACGGGTTGTGTGTCCGTGCTGCTGAGCGTGCAGAAGCTGAAGCAGATTCTAAGCTACTGACGGTGCCCCAGTGGGCGCTGGTGTGCGGGAGGTATGCCTGTGTGCACATATGTATGTATGTGTGTACATATGTCCGTGGTCTGGCCCTCCGGGTGCCCGCGGGGAGCTGGAAGCGCCTGAGTGATCCGAGCTGGTCGCCCAACAAGTGTGTGTGTGTGTGTGTGTGTGTGTGTGTGTGCGCGCGCGCGCGCGCGCGTTGTGAATGAGGGTCCTTGCTTGCTACATCCTCGGGGACGGCCCCCCTTCGAACTGGGGGCTGCGGGCTTGCCCCAGGCCATCTCCATCCCTCGCGCGGCTGGAGCCCCCCTATCCCCGCAGCTCCAAGCGCTCCGGGGTGCAGGGCGCCCAGGCTGGAGCCCAGTCCAGCACCCGCTCTCCTCGCTCGGCTATTTGCGGCGGACCTTGGAGGCCAGGGTGCCCCAGCCGCAACCCCAACCGCCCCCACCTCAGCCCCGGCGCGCTGAGCACCGACCGGGCCCCCGTGGCCTCGCTCGGCCGAGCGCCCCTCCCTCGACTCCCGCCGGCCATGGCCGCTCCCGGCCGGGAGCCACCACCGCCTCCACCGCCACCGATCCTTACCCGCCTCTGGGCAGCGCAGGCCGCGGGCCCTGCAGTCCATGAGCCGCCACCGGCCCCGGCCCGGGCTGCGGCTCGGCACGGCACGGCTCTGGCTGGCGCTGCGGTTCAGGCTCGGCTCCGGCTGGCTTTGGGCACAGCAGCCCCGGCGGCTTCGCGTCCGCGCCGCGCTCCCGCTCCCCGAGTGTGTGAGGCGGCGGTGGTGGCGGCAGCGGTGGCGGAGCCAACGGCGAACGGAGAGCACAACCGGGCCCGCCCCCTCCCTCCCGCCCCCTCCCTCCCTCTCCCTCCTGGCCCGCCCGCCTGCCTCCCTCCCGCCTCCCTGCCCCCTCCCCCGCCCAACACGGCCGGGAGGTGGAGCTCGGGACCGCTCTGGTCCTGCTGGGAGGGGACCCCAGCACCGCTCCCCAAAGCCAGGACCCCTTTGGCTATCTCTCCCCTACCCGAGGCCCGTATACACAGACCGTCCCCCTCCCTGGCTCTTCAGTTCACACTTATCCCACCCGTGCTCCCATCTGGGACCCCTCCCGAATTCCTTTCCTAACCTCACTCAAACACCTGTCCCCTACCCTGCCCCCCTGGGAAGTGGAGGCACGGGAAATGTCTCCCCCGGTGCCTTCTTTTCTGGGCATCTGCTCCTCCTGATCCACCTTCTTCCCGCCCAGACCCCCAGATCACCCCGAATGGCCCTCCCTTCTCACTGCGCTCAGGGGAAGTCCACTCCTCCCCCTCTGGCCGAAGCCGCAGAGCGGTCAGCGTCGGTGGCCGCAGCAAGTCTTGGGGGTGGGGCTATGGAGGGGACCGTGCGAGGGAGAGGGTAACGGGCCCCGGGGGGCTCCTCTAGAATGAGGACTGGGAAGATATACAAGTGTGAGGATGAGGTAACGCACCTAAGCTCGGGCTATTAGAGGGTCCCTCAATCACCTGCCCGCTGGGCGGCATGGAGCTGTGACCCCGACACATTTACCAGTGACATACACACATTCACACAGTCACATGGGTCCCTACCCCGCGAAGCCAAGCAGTGTCACGGCCTGTGTCACACGCCCTCGCAGTGCCACACGCTCCCTGTCACAATCACACCGAGTCACACACTGTGTCACACGCAGTGTCTCACACACTCAATACTCAGTTTCTCCCACTCAGTTTTGGCTCTCTGGCGCCATCTAGAGGTGGCTGAGCAGCCTGGGAACTCCTTTCCCTTCGCTCAGGGTTTGGTACCCCAGGCTTTCAAGTGCCCCAGTCTAATACGACCTCCAGCTTTTGCCACTTATAAGCCAACGCAGTGGGTTTCAGGCCAGAAGAGTGAGAAAGACTGTCCCTGGTAAGGCCTGGAACTGGGTGTGCAGAGGCCTAATATGGGATGACTGATGGCTGGGCCTCTATTTGCCATAGCCTCTGACTACTCCCTATCCACAGGCATTTTCCCATCCCTACCACTCCTGTATCCCTTGTCTCTTTCCTCTGCTTCCTCCCCTTATGATACCTGTATTCTCTGTGGAACACTCTTCAGGGTAAGGGTGGGCTCTCGGGCCAGCTGAGGGCTGCCCAAGATCTCTCCGAGAGCAGCCCCCCTCGAACTCCCTTTCTGGCCTGGGCCCCGCTCTAGTCTGCACTCTCAGACCTCAGCCCCAGAATCCAAGATGTGGCGCTCTGGATGCGAGATGGGGTGAGCTAGTGAAAGGAGGATCTGTCCTATAGGTGGTTTCTCCCGGTCCCCTGCAAAACTCATATGCTCCGCATCACTGAGCACAACTCCAAGGGAGGAATCAGTGGCCCAGAGACAAGAAATCTTCCACAGAGGAGCTGCCTCAGCTTCCCTGCCCCCAGCCTGTGCCCGCTGCCCACTGCAGCAAACCCTCCCCAGTCTGCTTGCTGGGAGCCATTCAAAGGCTCCTCTGTTCTCCTCCCTTGCTCAGGGCTGAGCAAGAGGCAGCCGCAGAGCTGGGCAGGAAATGCTAATCTCCCAGATGTTCTCCTCTGTCCTCCCTGCTCCACCACCGTCAAACCCAAATCCTGCACCTCAAGTGATAGGAGCAGAACTGGGCCAGCGCAACACCAGGGTGTGTCTACTCTTCTCCCTACTCCCCATGCCCTCCTACCCCAGCTGCCAGGCTGGGCTCTGTGGGGGACCTGAGCCTGGGACAAGGTAGAAATGAGGATGGGGCTGTCTCCCCCAAGCAGAAGGGCAGGCAAAGGGCTGAGACTGGGAGGTTGCATCTGAAGAGGAGAGAAGCCAGGCTCCTGGCCCCATACCAAACTGGGAGGAGGACCTGGTTGGCAAGTAGGGAATCGGGGTCTTCTAAACTGATGATGCCTGAGATTCCAGCTGAGACTGTGGCCAGGGATTGGGGGATGCTAGGTGTGGGGGTGGTTGCGTTGCTTGTGGCCTAAGGCTCTTGCTGTGATATATATGTGCCTGGGATGGGCCGTGGCTAATAGAGAGTTAGGATGCTGTAGAGCCTTGCACTGTAACAGAAAAAATTGTTGTCTCTGATGGCAGCTGGGACACTGTTGTGATGCTATGATGCTGGTGTGCCTAGGGTATAGCCAGAACAATCAGATTATCAGAGAGGCTTTTGCCAAGCTGTGTGTGTATGTGTGTGTGTGTGTGTGTGTGTGTGTGTGTGTGTGTTCATGTGTGCATGTTGAGAGGAGGGCTGTAACTGAAATGCTGTAAGGCTTGAAGCTAAAAGTGTGAGGTTGGCATACCTGAGACTGGCTATAGCTGAGAAGCTGTTCTCTGTTAATATGACGTAGGTAGAACTGTAGCTGGATCTACTGCTTAGGTACTAGGAGATGAGAGGCCGTTGCTAGGAGCCTGTACCTGAGAGGAAGGCTGTTACCTGGGATAAGAGCAGAGCTACTGTTGTGTATAGGACTGTAGCTGGGATGCTATTGGTCCTGAAGCTATAGCTGTGATGACAGCATACTGGGGATTGGCTATAGCTAAGGTGCTGTTGCCCAGGCTTGTGGCTGGGCTGTTACTGTGTGCAGGACTCTAGCTGGGATGCTGTTATGCCTGCAGCCATAGCTCTGAAGCTCAAGTGGAGCTGAGAGGCCATTTCCTGGTAATATAGCGGGACCACTGTTGTGTGGGGGACGGAGGCCACACTCTGTTTCCTAGGAGATGAGAAGCTGTTCCCTGGGAAGCTGTTCTGGAAGGCAGGATGCTACCTAAGATGGGAGCTGATCTGCTGTTGGAGCTGATCTACTGTTGTACTTGGGAGGGTTCCCGAGTGGCCATTGCTGCGTCTGTGGCTGGCTGGGTGGGGGAAGGCGAGTGAGTTCTGCCTTGAGGTCTGGAAGATGCCAGGAGCCCAAGGCTGGGCGGGGGCTGCTGCTCTGGGGAGGCTTCAGCAGTTGCTCTGCTGTGGAGCTGGGAAGCCTGTTTTCATTACTGTTTTAACTCTTTTTTTAACCTTGTTTTTCTCTCGGCTGCACTTTCGCTCACTCATTAATTTTGGTATTTTTCTCACGGTGCCTCAGCCCCTGTCACGGCTGCCATGGCAACAGGAGGCAGTGTGCACAGCGCCAAAATATCTGATCAAAAAATAACCAAAATAAGCAAACACCGAAACGACTGTGCTGGGGGCTCTGGCCGAGGGAGAGCCGATGGCGCAAGCCCAGGAAACTCTAGGCTCCCAAGAGACCCCTTTTTCTTCCCCAGGGAAGCTTTGCTGAACCTTCTGATAACCTGGGAGGCCCCTTCCCAAGGGAACCCCCCCACCACCACACACACACACAGATCTTCCAGGACTCTGAGATTTCCAATGGTCCCTGCCCGAGAGGCCATTTTGCCTGAGGTGGGAGCATTGGGAGGGTGTGAAGGCTGGGGTTCACTTCCCAGGAGCTGACAGTCAAGCCTCTAAGAAGCTCCCTACCTGCCCTCACCATACACATCTGCATCACCCCACCCACCCCTCTCCCTACCCCTCCTTCCTCAGGCTTCTTCCACTTTCTCTGCTCCCAACCCCTACGTGGCCACCTCCACTCTCTTCTTTTCATACCCCAGCATCCTGACAGGATGGATGGCGGGGAGGAAGCTGCAGTCTCTCCCACAACTCTTCAGTGGAGGTGCTAGGAGAGATGCCACAAAAGCACCTGACACTCCTGGGCCTCTGGCCACGTCTAGCTCCAGCTGCCTACGGGAGATTCCTGAACAGCCCTGAACACTCACACCCCCAATAGCACTTGACCCTCACTTTCCCCCCAATAGCATTCTAGTTTCCTGGGGACCTCCTTCTCTCAAGTGGGCATATCCCCAGGAGGGGCAAAACAATAGAGCCTCATATGAAATAGGAAGGGGCAAAGCTCTTGGTACTACCTGTCTCCCTTCTTTACCCACTAATTTCCCCTCTGAGGGGGCTTGTCTAGATTTCTGGAGCGCTAAGAACCGGAGGAACAAGAAGCTCTTCAACTCTGCCTCGGTCACATCACAAAATTATATCTCTGGCTCCTCTTCTCGGTGCCCCTCCAGCAGGGAAAATCTCACTCCCAACAGGTCTTCGTCCCTTTCTGGGAGCTAGGACTCACCTCCTGCCCCTTACATTCAGTTCCTATAACCCCCTCCCCACCAAGAGCAGTAGTGGCCTTGGCCTCCTGGCAGAGCCTTCCTGGGCCTGTTTCCATAGAAACCAGATAGTCTGTGCAGTGTGAGAAGGGGAGGGGAGACAGGAGCAGGGAGGAGGGACCAGACCTCAGGGGCAACCCCAGAAGAAGGGACCTGGGCAATGAGAGAAGGAGGAAGCTGCCCCATCCAAAGGGAGGGTGGGACCTTGATCTGGGGAGGGGAGAGAGGAGGTAACCAAAGCTTGGTAGGTTCTATTCACCACCCCCCTCCCTGCCCCTGCACCACAGCTTATTCTGCTGTCTCCTGAGGAGACCCAGGACTGTCTCTTCCCCTGGAGCAGAGAGGGGGGGTTCCTCTCTCCCCACGCCCCTAAGATCCTTCTTTACCAGGAACTGCCTGATCTGGGGTGAATCTCTTTCCCAGGAGCCAGCAGTCTTAGTCTAAGACAGGGACCATAGGATACCTTCCCTCCCCCAAGAGCTATGCACTCACCCCAGACCAGTGGCTCTGTGCTCTGGAGGCTGGGCCGCCCCGGGACCCGGTGACCACTGCTGACCCCGTGGCGTGCGGCTCTCAAAGGCCCCATTCATCTCCGGGGGCTGAAGGCACCATTGTCCCTGGCGGGGGGTGGTGGGGGCAGTGGGGGGGGTCTCGACTCAGAAGGAAGGAATGTGTCTGGAGAAGTTGCCCGAAGGGCTCCAGTCTCCAGGTCCCTACCAGCTCTCCATCGGGACCGCTACATGACCCCAAGCCCTTTCCCCCACTAGCTCCCAGCAGCCTTCATGCTTCTCTTGAGGGTGGGGACTGCCGTGGTTTGGGGGAGAAGCCTCGCCCCAACCCTCTGGCTCTCTCGGCAGAACCCTTTCTGGGGCTGGGAGCTGTCCAGCGCCTCGGGTCCTGACGGACCAATGATGCGCCTAGGTGCCATCGGACAAGAGGGGGCTCAGGGCCAGCCTAAGCTGGCCAGGGGCTCGGGAGCTCTCCTCCACCCAGGTTAACACTGCAAACCACACCTGACCTGGGTGGGCATGGGTGCAGCTCTGGACATGGGGATCCATGGGTGCTGAGAACTGACCTGGGGAACAACTTGACCCCTGCCCTATCTGAGGAGAACTGAAGGGTCAAGTGCCACCAGGCCACTCCCCTGGAATTCAGTCTCTGACAGAGTTACAGAAAAAAACAGGAGAGGTCAGGCCCTGCCTCTCCCTCCCCCACCGTCTCTGCCGTGCCTCTGTTTCTGTTTTCCTAGCTCTCTCCACCCTCCTCTTCTCTTTCCCTCCCTGCTGGGTTGGGGGCTGCTGAATTATCACTTCCCAGCTCTGCTAATGTGCTCCCTGCTGCAGGGAGGGATCATAATTCTGGGAGATGATTAAGTTTCAAATTGTTTTTCTGTGTGTTGTTGAAGATGAGGCTTTAATATGGTCCCTCCCCAGATAGGGAGCCTGGCCTGGCCCCAGCTGCTTGCTGCATCCCTCCTCTGCTGGACCTCTCCTCTCTGATAGGCCAGGTCTGGGAACATGTCCCTTGGTGTCCCCTTTAAACTTATGTGGGGGGTGTGTGTGGGGGGGTGGGGGGGTGGACCCACCTTTGACTCAAGCAGGAATACACATAATGTGTGGTGAGAAACACTGGTTTTGAAGTCAGACACGTCAGAATTCAAATCCTAACTCTGCCACTTACTATCTGTGTGACCTTGGACGAGTTACTTAAACTGTCTGAGCCTCAGTTTCTTCATCTGTAAAATGGGGATAATTTAACAATGGCCTCATAGAGAGCTTTGTGGATTTAAAATGATAATGCATGTAAAGTGCTTAGCGGAGTGCCTGGCTCACGGTAAAACCTGGTCAATGTTAGTGGTTATTAGTACACACGTACCCCATCCTGTGTGATCCTGCCTCCCCCATCCTTCCTAACTTTGTTCTTCAGTTCAGTAACTATACATCGAATGCCTGCTATTTTTCCAGGCACTGTGCAGTAGAAATTAAGTTATTCAGGAGTGAGGAAGTTGGTTTTCTTGCTTATCTGCCCTTAAACACCCCTTCATTTGCCTCCTTTCCTCCTTTCAATTTAAGTTCACTCCCATTTTACCCTCCTACCTACTTCCAGCTCTTCCTTCATTCTTCCTACTTCATTCTTCCTTCTTTCTCTGCAGTCTTATCACTTCACCTTGATTCTTATCCTCCTAACACACACACGTCTTTTACCTTCTACATCATTCTCCATCCCATTTGGGGCCATCATAGTGAATAAAGGGGTTGAGTTTTCAAACTAGGAGAGAGAATCCTGAGTCCTGCCGTGTGTGTGTGTGTGTGTGTGTGTGTGTGTGTATCTAAGGGTCACACACGTTAATCTGAATTCAATGGTGGATCTGTAACAGACTTCTGAACTCATACATTTGAACGGTATACCTGTTTGCCTTCTATCCCCTATGTATAATAAGCCTTACAACCCTTGAAATATGTCTGTTTCTTTGCCTACCTACCTACCTACTCTGTCCCTACATCCATCTTTGTTATACTCTGCTCTAAATGGGAAAGTCTACTGGTTGTCAATAACAGAAGCTGATTTATGATAGTGTCTTTTTGTTTCTTCTCAGCTGGCTTCCTACCCTTCACCATACTGACCAATTTTTCCAAGAAGTCATTTCACAGCTCTTTGAGGGCTTGATTCAGTGCAGGAAACAGAAACTACTCTAGGTATTTTAAACTGAAGGGAATTTAGTATGGGAATTGAATGCTTATAAAAATATTAAAAAGACTTGTGGAAAGGACTCCTAGAAGCTGTACCAAGAGAGCTAATACATATGCCATGATCAGAAAGATGGGGACTCAAAAGGCCACCACTGGAACTATTGAATTAAAGAACACACTGCCAAAGCTTTGCCATCTAGGAATTAGGAAGAAGAGACCAGGAAGCTGGAATAACCGTTACAGGAGAACCCCACATCTCCAGGATCCTGCTTGCCGGCAGAAAGCCCAAAATAGCAGAAAGAAGGCCTCTTCCGCTTTTCTGCCTGTCAGTCACACAAGTGCACTTAATTGTAAGGGAGTCAGAGGAACTGTATTGTAGCTTTCTAGTCTCTGTAACACAGTAGAAGAAAGTAGCAATAGAGGATGCATGCCAACTGACCATATTCAACACTAATTTGGACCTTGCCCTTTAGGAGTTCACCGACTAGAGGAGAAAACACAGGATCAATGCAGGTTAAAAGGATGAGCCAGAAAGTATCTGTGACAGACCAAATTTCAGCCCCAGGAGGCCTGGGACCTTAGTGGTCTTAAAGTGAGCCCAGACCTAATTTGTAGCTATGGAGCTCAGGCTCTGCGAATCACTGGAGGACTAAAGCTGAAGTCAGTGCACTAGGGAGAGGCGGGGAAAGAAGAGACCATGACCCAATGTCCACAATAGTTCTCACTTCCTGGAAGGGGCTATACGCAATAATCCAGGACCCCGAGTGAGGTCCCAAGAAAACAGGGCCCACACTCGGTAACAGATCCTCCCTCACACTGACTGGTTTTCGTTTATGTGGCCCTATGTGGCTCACCTGTCACCTGCCTCAGACCATCATTCTAGAATGAGCCCTCAGGATCACCACGGGGAGAAGAGAAGTGCCGAGGGAAGGCTAAAGTGGGCCCGTCTCTCAAGCAGGAGAACCCAGGGGTGTTTTGATGGGGAATATCCAGAAACTGGCACCTTCCAGCTGTCTATCTCTGCTTCCTCCTGAAATTCCAGATGTTTTGGCATCTCTTCTCTTCTCTGACTCTAGGAATCAGGAGCTGAGTCTAGGTGCTTCTCGGACAAGGAAATAGTAGCAGCTTCCAAGATCCCAAATAAATCCCGTTTATAAATGGTGTCAGTTTATATCTGCTGAGCGAGTATGAAAGTGTAGGGATAAGAGGTGGGCTGGCATCTCCTCATGGGCTTAAAATGGAAGGTAGTGTATCCCGGTGGGTAAAATCTTGGCTTCCAGAGTCCTGTTCTGACTCAACTGCTTCCTAGTTTGGCCCTAGTGTGACCTTGGGCCAATGACATAATCTCTCTGAGCTTGTTCCCAATCCGTAAAAGGGGAATAATACATACTTGCCTCCCAAGAAGGCTGGAGAGCTAATTGAAATGATTATGGATAACCATGTACAAAGTGCTTGGTTCAGTTCTTGGCACATAGTAAGCTTTCAGTAAATGGCAGCTGTTAGTATTTTTGTTATTATTATTGATACCGTACTTTCTCAGCAACAAACATCTTCCATCTTAATTACCTGGAAACATTTAGAAGAGGGGGTTCCTCACACAAGGCTTGCTCTGGAAGTATGAGCTCTTAGTCACAATTTGGAAAAGTGGGGAGCCAGACCAGCCCAGGATGCCCCTCAAGCCTGTTTCTTCCGGCTGAGAAGTCTCTGTCCCCTTGAATCCTAGTGCTGTCCCTGTGTGGATCCATTAGGGCATCTTAACATCACCCAGGGAAGGGGCCGTGATGTCACTCTGGCAGGTGAGGAAAGGAAAGGCTAGTGATATTCACAGGCCCAAGATCAAAAAAGTTTGGAACCATCTGCTCTGACCTTTTGTGCCCCCTTTTCTCCTTTCCTCTCCTTTCCTCAAACCCTCCAACTTCATTTAAATTTTATTGAACATCTACTATGTACCAAGCACAGGCACCATATTAGGTACACGGGGGTACAGTGAAGAACAGAGAGAAAGGCAGCCCCTAACCAACTGGAGCTCTCAGTTCACTGTGGCCACAAACTGTACAACTATAATGACACAAAATATTCATTTAATTACAGTTATAGTGGATGCATCTAAGGAAAATGACAGAGGGTAATGAGAGTGGATAATGGAGGAACTTAACCTCCCTTGTTAGTCTGGGGGAAGAGGGAGTGGGCAGGAAAGGCCAGATCAGACCTGCAGAACGAATAAGAGTCAGCCACCCAAGGAGGGGGAAGTGCCCTGGGCAAAGTGAATTCCTGCCAAAATGTTAGATGATAACCTTATGATGTGTTGCCTTGACCAGAGGTATTCGATTCTTAACTAGGGACTCCTAAAGGGATAAATATTTAATGGCGGGATTTTTGAGAGACATGTGACCAGCTGATAGGGTCAGGAGGCCTGCTCAACAGCAGCATTCTAACCAAACCATGTGGCCAGGAGGCCTATCTCTGGGTATGCATTGTGTGTGTGTGTGTGTGCGTGTGTGTGCGTGCGTGTGTGTGCGTGTGTGCGTGTGGGAATGGAAATGCATGTTTGTGACTGTGAATGTAGGTGCAGGTGTCTATGAATAAATGCAGAGCTATAGCTAATAACTTTGACATCTGGGCCAAGCAACAGAAACATATCTTTAAATCCAGGTATACATCAACTCATGGGGGAGTTGCAGGAGAACAGAGAAGGAAAACTGTTCACATGCATGCACATAGGAGCCCCCCAGCAGTTAGATCCCCCACCCTTGACCTTGGACATCCCAGATCACCCATCTCTGCCAAGTATCAGGGGCAAACTAGGCAGCCCTGCTAGCGAAGCATTGGTGTTGAAGGTGGGGGAGGAGAAGAGGCTTTAAAATTTGCACAATCTTTTAGAAAATCATTATTTAAAACGTTGGCATCCTCCATATTTTTGTTCCTAGGCCCCTGGTGAGTGAGTATACCTTTATTGAGAGTTTGAATGTATGTATGCATCTATATGTGTGTGAATGCTGACTGTACGTGCTTATGTGTATATAAATAGGTGTTTGGGGACTACAGTGTCAGTTGTGATAACTAAGAGCCCCTGTGAGTTTGGGGCCAGCAGACCTGTTTGTGTGCTCCTCCCCTCCTACTATGCCTGTCTCCACTGATCTCATGAGACACAGAGGCTGGGATTATCTGCTGGTCAGGGCTGAGTCCCTTCATATTAACAATGGACCAAAAATGTACTGACCACAAGGCAAACAGAAATAATATGCTCACGTTCACCTCCATCCCATAAAGCAAGTGGAACCTGGGCCCGTTGCAGTGAATGAGCTTCAATAATTCATCCCAGCTGCGGGTGTTGTATTGACACAAAGCTAATTTAACACTGTGGGAGCCAGGGGAGGCAAGGAGCAATTATGCCCTCACCTGCAGCATGGTCACTCTGCTAGCTCTCTGATGCTACGTTGGAAAGCAGAATCCCACAGTGGGAAAAAGGTTGGGGAAGTCGCTTGTCCCTTTCCCTCCTTGCAGGCAGTTGACTTTCTGAGGCCGCTAAGATGATGTTCTATTTTCTTCTTGATAATATTCTCGCATAGAGACTTCCCACCCCCATCTCAGGACTTGAACTTCCCAACAGTGACGGAGATGTTTCTTAGGTCAGACCAAGGTCTCTTCTGTATCTCTTTCTGAGGGATCAAAACCACTGGCACTTTCTGTAGGGTGTGATGGGTTTTGGAGGAGTGAGGTTGAGGTTTTTGCTGGAGAGAGAGGGAATCCTTAACATGGTTAATGTCTTTTTCCTTTTTTTTTTTTTTTTTTGCGGTACGCGGGCCTCTCACTGTTGTGGCCTCTCCCGTTGCGAAGCACAGGCTCCGGACGCGCAGGCTCAGCGGCCATGGCTCACGTGCCCAGCCGCTCCGCGGCGGCATGTGGGATCTTCCCAGACCGGGGCACGAACCCGCGTCCCCTGCATTGACAGGCGGACTCTCAACCACTGCGCCACCAGGGAAGCCCCTGGTTAATGTCTTAAATGACATCCGACAACCCATCTGATTTTCTTCTTTCTCAGAAATAAAAGTCACTCATTCAACCTCCAAAAAATGTCTGTTGAGTTCCTATCTCTCTTCATTTAGTCAATAAATGCTTAATAAGTACCTACAGGTACTAGGTGAACCAAAGAGTCTGGATCCTTGCTTTCATGGGTCAGTAGGATAGCAGGAGAGAGAAGCCTTAAACACGTGAATAAGTATGTAAGTGCAAATTGTTGCTAGTGCTACTTATTTCTATTCATTCACTCATTCAAACGCCAATACAACGAGGGAGAATAATAGTAAGGAACAGCTTTGGAACAGAAAGGTCTCTTTGAGCCCTGAAGGATGAGTAGCCTAGGGAAGAGAGTGGGAAGGGTAAACCAGGGGAGGGAAAAGCATGTGTTCAATGCCTTGCTTCTTACCGCAAGCAGATGACTAAGCTTTCCTGGGGCCTGGTGGGAGAGAAGGAACTGGAAGAGAAAGGTCTGAGTTCAAATTCTGCCTTTGCCACTTTATAGTTGGGTGGCCTTGGGCAAGCTACTTATCTCTTTCAAGTCTCAAGCTACTTATCTCTTTCTCACCTCATCTATAAAATGGAGATGATAACGTTTCCCACTTTGTAGGATTGTTGTGAAAAATTAAGTAAAATAATGTTCTAAAGTGCTTACCAGTGCTTGGCATATGGTAAGTGTCAATAAATTACTACTATTCCTATTATGATTATCCTCAAATGCTCCAAGTTATTTATTACCTCCAGGCTTTGGCACAATTTTTTGCCTCTGCCTGGATCACACCCCATTCTCTTTACTCACTTATACTCATCTGTCAAGTAACAGCTGAAATGTATTTCCCTGGAAGGACTTTCCTGACCCCTAGATCTATGGCTCTCAAACTTTAGTGCATGTAAGAGTCACTGTGTGTGTGTGTCAGTGTGTGCTTATTACAAAGCAGATTCCCAGTTTTGACAGAGTACCATGGTAACATAAGATGAAACATTATGGGAAACTGAAACTGAATGGGAGATATACAGGAGCTCTGCTATCTGCAACTTTTCTGTAAATCTAAGATTATTCCAAAATAGAAAGTTAATTTTTTTAAAAAGCAGATTCGTATGCAAGTCATCAACCACAATGAGATATCACCTCATACTATTAAAAAAAAAAAAGAGAGAGAGAGAGAGAGAATAACAAGTGTTGGCTAGGTTGTAGAGAAATTGGAACACTTGTGCACTGTTGGTAGGAATGTAAACTGGTACAGCCACTTTGGAAAATAGTATGACAGTTCCTCAAAAACTTAAAAATAGAATTACCATGTTCCACCAATTGTACTTCTGGGTATAATCCCAAAAGAATTCAAAACAGGGTCTCAAAGATGTATTTATACACCCATGTTCACAGCAGCA
Source organism: Delphinapterus leucas (assembly GCF_059928025.1). Taxonomy (NCBI): domain Eukaryota; kingdom Metazoa; phylum Chordata; class Mammalia; order Artiodactyla; family Monodontidae; genus Delphinapterus; species Delphinapterus leucas. Next base: position 119,856,384 of record NC_143131.1, read on the forward strand.
CTATTCACAATAGCCAAAAGGTGGAAGCAAGCCAAATGTTCGTTGATGGCTGAATGACTAAACAAAATGTGGTATATACACACTATGGAATATTATTCAGCCTTAAAAAGGAAGGAAATTTTGACACATGCTACAACATGGATGAAACTCGGGGACATTATGTTAAGTGAAATAAGTCAGTGACAAAACAATACTGTATGATTCCACTTATATGAGGTATTTAGAACAGTCAAATTTATACAGATGGAAAATATAATAGGGTTTCTAGGGGCTGGGAGGAGAGGAAACAGTGGAGGTTTTTTGTTTGTTTTTTTAATGTGTATAGAGTTTGTTTTGCAAGATGAAAAAATTTTGGAAATTGGTTGCACAACAATGTGAGTATACTCAACACTATCGAACTGTACACTTAAAATGGTTAAGATGATAAATTTTATGTTATGTATGTTTTACCACAATTTTCAAAAATTCAAATAGCAGATTCCCGGGCCTCACCTTCAGAGCTTTTGACTCAGTGAAGAAATGGAAAAGCTGATTGTAAAATTCATATGGAGGGACCTCGAATAGCCAAAACAATCTTGAAAAAGAAGAACAAAGTTGGAGGATTCACATTTCCTGATTTCAAAACTTACTACAAAGCTACAGTAATTAAAATAGTGTGGTGCTGGCATAAGGATAGACATATAGATCGACGGAATAGGACTGGGAGTTCAGAAATAAACTCATATATCTATGGTCAGTTGATTTTCAGCAAGGGTGCCAAGACTATTCAATGGTGAAAGAATAGTCTCTTCAACAGTTGTTGCAGGGACAACTGGATATCCACATGCAAAAAGAAGGAGGAGGACGAGGAGGAGGAGGAGGAAGAGAAGTTGGATCCCTACCTTACACTATACACAAAAGTTAACTCAATATGGTTCAAAAGGCTAAATATATGAGCTAAAACTATTACACTCTTAGAAGAAAATATAACGGTAAATCTTCATGACCTGGATTTGGCAATGGTCTTAAACATGACACCAAAAACACAAGTAACAAAAGAAAAAATGGATATATTGCACATCATTAAATAAAAAACTTTTGTGCATCAAAGGACACCATCAAGAAAGTGAAAACACATTTTGCAAGTTATATATCCAGTAAGGTTCTGGTATCCAGAATATATAAGGAACTCATTACAACTCAATGACAAAAAGACAAATAACCCAATGTAAAAATGAGTAAAGGGCTTGAACAGACATTTCTCCAAAGAAGATTATACAAGTGGCCAATAAGTACATGAAAAGATGCTCAACATCATTAGTCACTGGGGAAATGGAAATCAAAACCACAGTGAGATACGGCTTCATGTCCACTAGGATGGCTATAGTAAAACAAAACAAAACAAAAAATAAAACACCTAAACAAAAACAAGTGTTGGCAAGGATGTGAGGACTTTGGAGCCCTTGTACATGTCTGGTGAGCACGTAAAATGGTGCAGCCACTGTGGAAAATGGTTTGGTGGTTCCTTAAAAAGCTAAACATAGGGCTTCCCTGGTGGCGCAGTGGTTGAGTGTCCGCCTGCTGATGCAGGGGACACGGGTTTGTGCACCGGTCCAGGAATATCCCACATGCCGCGGAGCGCTAGGCCCATGAGCCATGGCCGCTGAGCCTGCGCGTCCAGAGCCTGTGCTCCGCGACGGGAGAGGCCACAACAGTGAGAGGCCTGCGTACCGCAAAAAAAAAAAAAAAAAAAAAAAAAGCTAAACATAGAACTAGCATGTAACCCAGCAATGTCACTGCTAGGTATCTACCCAAGAAAATTGAAAACAGGTACTCAGACAAATATTTATACGTGAATGTTCATAGCAGCAACATTCACAATAGCCAAAAGGTGGAAACAACCAAAATGTCCATCGATGGATGAATGGATAAACAAAATCTGGTATATTCATATAATGGAATGTTATTCAGCAATAAGAGGAAATGAAGTACTGACATATGATATAACATGGATGAACCTCAGAAACATTATGACAAGTGAAAGAAATCAGACACAAAATGTCATATAGAGTATCATTTCATTCATTTAAAATATGCAAGATAGGTAAATCCATTGAAAGTGGGTTAGTGGTTGCAAAGCGATGGGGGAGGGGAGCATGGGAAGCGACTGCTTGATGGGTGATGAAAATATTTTAGAACTAGATAGAGGTTATGATTGCACAACATTGTGAATGCACTAAATGTCACAGAAATGTATGCTTTTAAGGCTATTTGTATGTTATGTAAATTTTACTTCGATTAAAAAAGAAAAGCAGATTCCTGGCCCCACCTTCAGAGCCTTAGACTCAGTGCATCTGCCATGAGGCCCAGGAATCTGAATTTTCTCCAAGTACCTTAGATACCTGACGCAGGTACAGGTACCGATTTTGAGAAATATCACTATACTGTCTTAAACCTCCTGTTGATCCTCTCCCATAGGACCCGAGCTTCTCCTTTCGTAATACACCTCATAACTGGAATTACTTTTCCTGCAGCTCTTCCTGCACCGCCCCCCGCCCCCACCCCACGAGTCTGCAAACTCCCTGAGGGCAGAACCCATGTCTTCCTTATTTATCATAATACTCCCAGCATTTAGAAAAATCACCTGGACATTACATGTGCTTAATTGATGTCAGGTGAATGGAATTACTGAACTGGATTAACTAGAAGGGGTCAGAATAAAAGGGGGAAATCCTAAGGAGTCTCTAGCTCAAGAAGCCACAGTCTATGTAATGCATCCAAGGTTTAAACTCACTTCTCTCCATGAGTTCCAACGCATGATGCAGTGTATCCATCCTTGGTGTGGAAATCAGCACACTCTGGTTGGGAAAGGCCTTCTCTAGGATCCCAGACTGGGCTCCCCATGGGGAGGCACAGCTAGGGAGCTCCTGGCCAAGCCTGGGCACAGCAGTTTCCGTTCTTGGACCCTCAGACGTGGCATCTAGAGGTGTACACCTCTGTTGGCATCTCCTGGCTGGAAGACTCTGCCAGGTTTTCCCAGCCTCCTGGCTGATCCCAGCACCTTTTGGCTGGGCGACTGCTCTTGCCTTGGCTGCTTGCACATTGCCTTAGAGAACACAGTCAGCCGAATGGCTTCCCTCACTGTCACTGAGCTGGGCCTGAGCCATCCTACTGTCGCCCGTGCTGATTTCTGAGGCCTCAACCACACTGCAGGAAGCACAATGCAGCCGAGAGGGTGTAGGAGAGACATCCCGGGGACTGGCTGGACCTCTCATATGAGGCTTGCAAAATGCAGTTTTCGCCTCACTGCTGTTACCCCTCCCGTCCAGGCTCCCTAGAGGCACCCTCGCCTCAGTGTCTTCTCTGAGGAGGAGAGTGAAGTTTTCCAGCTCCGCCCTAAGCTTATGACGGTCAATTAACCCTAAATCACCAACCACCGCCCCCCCCAGCCCCCACAGACTTATGCTTACATACCAGATACCACCAAAATAGGAAGACAGTGTGTCTCAAAGGAAAAACCAGGGCCTTTTAGAATTTTTATTATTGGTTAATTATGTGGCATTTCTCCAAGGCCCTCAATATTTCCCTCAACATGAAAAAAGTCACTTCCGTTGAGCACATACTATGCACCAGGCAATGGAACTTAATGCTTTCATCATGTATTACCTCATTCAATTCTCACAGGACCCTAGTAGGTATGTGATGCTTTAGAAATTTAATTGTGAATACAACATATACAGAAGATGTCTAAAACATGTATATGAACCATTTAACCCATACTGGTCCCCTATATTAACATACTTATAATTAATATTATCAATAGATTATGTGTTATTATTACATATATCTGTGATAAACATCCCCTTGTTTTTCTTTATAGTTTTATTGCCCATGTATGCATTCCTAAATCATATAGTTTTGTTTATTTTTAAACTATATATGAATGGAATAATACAATATATATTCTTTGGAGTTTTTTTCTTATCATGAATCTATGTGGAATTCATTTATGTTGTTTCATGTATCTGAAGTTAATTGATATTCATTGCTGTATATTCCACAGTATGAAATACAACAATTTATATTTCCATTCATTATAGCTGGGTATTGGGGTTGTTTCTCCTTTCTGGACCTCACAAACTTTTCTCTTTTTTTTAAATTAAATTTATTTTATTTTTGGCTGCATTGGGTCTTCGTTGCTGTGCGTGGGCTTTCTCTAGTTGCAGCGAGCAGGGGCTACTCTTCGTTGCAGTGCGCAGGCTTCTCATTGCAGTGGCTTCTCTTGTTGCAGAGCACGGGCTCCAGGAGCTCAGGCTTCAGTAGCTGTGGCATGCATGCTCGGTAGTTGTGGCTCATGGGCTTAGTTGCTCCGCGGCATGTGGGATCTTCCCAGACCAGGACTCGAACCCGTGTCCCATGCATTGGCGGGCAGATTCTTAACCACCGCGCCACCAGGGAAGCCCCCGATTCTCTTTAATAATCATATTTTGAGGCTTACTTCCTGTAAGGCACTGAGCACATACAGAGACATCATAAAGGTCGGTTTACCATATATGGGAGTTCCAGAAAACAGCATGTGTGGATGAAGAGTTAAGGACATGTGCTCCTATAGAGTGAGCTTAGAACCAAATCATAGAGTCCCAGATATGTAGCCATGTCCTGCCCTGCAGGGAGAGCCCCACGTAGCACATGCGGAGGAGCTTGGACTGGATGGGATACACATAAGGAAGGAGTGTGCTTCACAAAGGATGTACTATGGAATAATCTCACACTTTGAGTAATCCCTCCCCTCTACTCAGGACTGAAGATACAGCCTTGGGCCTTAGCAACAAGGGGTCTTAAGGGGCTTGGTCTGTGGAAATCATGTTTCTTACATTCAAATGGTCCCATTCAAGGGTCTGTGGGTCTCCTGATAACTAGAGGCACCCTCAGATAGGAGGGGCTGTAAGGACGTGAGTTTTCTGTACCTGTCGGGGAAGTCTGCATGGATTAGGTAGGAGACCCGATGAGATGACCTGTAGGTCCTTCCCAAATCTGGGCCTACGTTCTAAGGTTAGATGGATATTGTTCTAAGGTGTCAGACTTCCTGAACCATAACTTCTAGTTTTTTTCTTCTGCCTCATGGAAAAGAGGGTACCCCCTTTCTGCCACAGATGGCCTATTCTGGGAAACCTGGAGGAGCAGCTGGGCAAGATTGGGGGTGAATAAATAGGGTGAGGATCAGAAAGACACAGGAGTATGTCCTGGCTCTGTCCTAGTTGGGAAAATCTCTAAACTACCTTCAGCCTCAGTGTCTCATTTGTAAAATGCATCTGAGAAAGAAAGAATAATCATCCCATTTTACAGATGAGGAATCTGAGGTTCAGAGAAGTTAAGGTGTTCAGGAATTCACTATACAGAGTAGAGTCAGGATTCAGACTCAGGCTGTCTGACTCTAGAGGTGAAGCTCTTATTAATTACTAAGAATCACTCCTGGGGTGGGCAGAGGAGCCGGGGAAGGAAGAGATACTCTTTAATACATTTGATGCGGACATCCAGTGTCAGACGTAGAGTGCTTTGGCTTGAAGGCAGCGTGGTACTGTGGGTGGGCTGGAAGGAGAAGGAACAGAGACTCCGTGTGACTCCTGACGTTTCTTTGTCTGGTTTACAGCCTCTGGCAAGCACCAAGCAGGGGAACAGCCACGTTAACGGGGGCCTAGGGCACCTGCTCCCCAAGCGGAGGACATGCAGCAGCCTTATCCGCAGGGTGCCACTCACTCCCTTCCCCCAGCAGCCAAGGTTTGGAGGAGCGGGGAGGGGTACAGCGGTTGCCACCGTTTATGCTCCTCCAGAGCTTCGGAGCAAGATTTCCTCCAAAAGCCGTATTAAATAAATAAAAGGAAATTCAGCAGATGGAAACATGAATCAATGAAAAGACTCCCATATGAGTGCAAAGATTTATGTCAAAAAACAAAACATCAACATCTGGGAGCTGCCGTGTCTCCTCTTGGCTGCTCGCTTGGAATGGATTCTCCGTGTCGCTTTCTGCCTCTTTCTGGCCCTGGGAGAGGCCAGAGAGAAAGAATGAAGCCTATTTTAAAAACAGTCCTTTTTTTAAATCGGAAACGAACGCTGTTTTCCCCCTCAAGGCTGGAGGGAACTTGATCCGGGCTGCCGGGGCCCCGAGATCTCCGGGAGAGAGAGCCCCCTGCCGGACGCGGAGCGGCGCCCCTCGTTCCCCACACCCCCACGGCTCTCTGGGGTCCGGTACTCCAGATTTCACAGCTGCCGCGGCAGCGCGAGCGCGTTACCCCAGCGCCCACCGCACTGCGGC